>NW_005842175.1:1649978-1656575 GCF_000455745.1 Alligator sinensis
TTAGTACCCACATGGACTAGGACCATGGGGTAGTAATCAGTGGGCTTGATCCTGGCCTGGATTACCTCCATCACATCCCGAATCTTTGCTCCAGGGAGGCAGTATACCTCTTGTGCTGAGGGGTCCTGGCGACAGATGGGCCCTTCCGTACCTCTCAGGATGGAGTCGCCTATGACGAGCACTCGTCGCCTCCTCCTCTGGGTCCTCTTGGATCTCTTGACCTGTTCGGAGTGTGAAGAATGTGGTGTTTCTTCCTGCTCAAGGGTTTCCTTCTCCCCTTCCATCTCCTGTAGGGTCATCAGGGCCTCGTACCTGTTCTCCAGTCGGACTGGAGAAGCTGGTACCGGTTTGCTGCGAGCTGCTCCGGTCCTGGCTGTGACCGTCTGCCACTCTGCTGTGGAGGGCATTCCCCGGGCTGCTTCTTCCTTTGGTGCCTGGTCCTGCAGGGAAAGGAAATAACTGTCAATTTCATCCTCCACCTCCCTGATCCCCCTCAGCCTGCTAACCTCCTCCCGGAGCTCCCTCACCTGTGCCTCCAGAGCCCTAAGACGGGCACCTGCCGGACAGGTGTGGGGGCCCCCAATCTCTGCCCCCCCCGGCCCTGCTGGGGATCCCCCACAGGCCAGGAGGTAGGGGGACATCAGCTCCCCCATGGGCTCGGTCTGGGTGGAGGCCTCAGACCAGCCCCGGCTAGCCTTGTCCCCCTGGGCAGAGGCCCTAGCAGCACTCCTTGTCGACACCATTCTAAGCTGCTGTTTGTAGATCTGTAGATCTTTATTAAATTGCATCCTATTTCTCTCTGCCCATTGATCCAACCTGTCCAGGTCAGTCTGAATCTGCTCCCTGCCCTCCGCTGTACTAACTTTGCCCCATAACTTGGTATCATGAGCGAACTTCGAGATGGTGCTCTCCACGCCCTTGTCCAATCACTGATGAAGATATTAAATAATATCGTTCCGAGGACCGAACTCTGCGGGACCCCACTGCCCACCTCCCTCCAGGCCGAGAAGGAACCATCCACCACCACTCTCTGGGTGCGGTCCCTAAGCCAGTTGGCCACCCACCTGACCGTGTAGGTGTCTGTTCCACAGTCTGCTAGCTTCCCAACAAGGATAGGGTATGAAACTGTGTCGAAGGCCTTCCTAAAGTCCAGGAAGATGACATCAGCCTTGGCTCCCACATCCAGGTAGTGTGAGACCTGGTCATAGAAGGTTACAAGGTTTGTCAGGCAGGATCTACATGTGACAAACCCGTGCTGGCTTCCCCAAAATTGGGCTTGTCCAGGATTTGAACCCAGGACCTCTCGCACGCTAAGTGAGAATCATACCCCTAGACCAGCAAGCCATCTGTTCTGTTACAGCTTTAAACCAATTTCTGATCACTTAAACTGGTTTATGTGTCATGTCTGTCCCTAGCTGCCCTGAAGTTATTGCTTTATATCTCTTATCCACAGGTTATTTTGCACAACATCCTTCAAACTGGTTTCCCTGATCAGATTCCAGGCTTGCTGGTAAACCCCAACAGGAGAGCACCTGGTCACCACGACCTAAGAGTTAGCAGCAGCTATGTTAGCTTTTATTAGAAAGCCTCTAGTCCTTTGAAGAACAATACTTTTACTATTGCAGGCATTTGTTCCTCTGAGTAGTTACAGGTCAGAGATCCATAAAGTCAATTTGTGAAGTAGACCATGGTTTAGGATGACATTGTTGTTTAAGTGAAGCATTATGCTTTGGGACTGTTCTGTTCACAGAAAAGGTGATATTTACAATGGTCTTGTACATCCTCTTCCATTTGAGGCCACCATCTTATTCTCTCTGGTCTCTGTATTGTTTTTATTTGCCCACCTTCCCTCGGTCTACTGGTAAGTACATCATGTACTGAATTTGTTCTGTGACTTCTCAAACAGGGGGTGACTTCATCTTTTTTTCATACATGAGCAAAGCTGTTCTTTGTGGCCACACGTCATTTGGATTCATGATGTTTCAGAGATGAGGGTTGCAACAATTATTTTCCTGCCTGTATTTACTTTATTCCTTCAGTCAGCTCTGCTTTCATCGTCCTTGGTGTCCCCAGGTCAAGAGAACAGCTTCAGTGCTGCTTGCGGGAGCAGACATACGCATGGCTTGGTGCAAAAATGTCAATTTCTTCTGCTTTTTAACTTTTGTCTTGCAAAAATGTCAACAGCTGCATTTTCCCAATGAAGAAGAGCAGTATTAGGGTATGAACAATTTACCACAGAATAAAAGGGGGTAAGGCTTTACCAAGCATCTGCTGCTGTGGTAACTGCCCACATTCATGTTCTTATCCCATGGTGAGTGGAAACTAACTTGTGGTGGTTTATTTCTCAGTGAAAAACAAGTAGGCAACTACAGTTTAGTTTTAATCTATGCTGGGTCTAAGTGTGCACATGGGCACTTAGCACAGAACAAATGAAGTGGGGTCAACTCCTGTCTATTATTTTACCCCACAGTGGGCATGTCTACATGTACATTAAAGTGCTTTTCCTAATGCACATTAAATTTAGTGAGGTACTAAACAAATGCACATTAGACTGCCTTAATGCACAGGATGAATGTGCATGGTTTTTAAGTGACACTTAATGTGCAGTAGCTTATTTTACTGCGCATTAGCGTAATAGCATGGTTTTTAACGTGATGCTTTAATGTGCATTAAAATAGGCTACTGCACATTAAAGCATGTGTGTAGATGTGCCCAGTAGGTCTTTGTATGCCTAACCTCCTAGAGTGAGTCTTGAGTTTAAGAACAATGGAAAGAGAAGGAGAGAAGAGGCTAAAGAAGCAACGTAACAGAGAACATGGCCTGCATGAAGGGTGATATATCCGAAGAAGTAAAACGATGAGAATTTCAATGAGGAAGGAATTGTACGAGGGAAATGATAAAGCCCAGCAGAATTAGAATGAGAAGGAAAGATTTTGGACATGCAGTAAAGTACTCCAAGGCACCAGCTCTAGTGGCTCTGTAAATTGGACTGAATGCAGAGCACAAGAAAAAGATAAAGAGATGGGATGTGTGGGGGAAGGATATCATGTCCAAATGCAGTGTGTGGCTTAGCAGCTTAGCCCATGCACAAAAACAGCCAAGAAAGAGAAGTATTGGTTGGTTTAGAAGACTTGGGAAAAGCCTGAAAATGCTTATACAAGTCATGGGAGATGCCAGCAATGGACGTGCTACGTGAGTGGAGTAGGAGAGTTGAAAGTGAAGAAAAACTAACTCTAAGGTCTGTGTCCTACAGTAATGGAGACCAGGGTGTAAGTTTATTATTAAAACCTTGCCTAGCATTAATTTGACTGGAGAGGAGAAAATCCATAGGTGGAAGAGAAGTGTGCAAAAAAATTGGAGAAAATCCAATTAAAAACTTAGTGATTGATAGTCCCATAGATATCTAGCACATGGCTTTTCTCTCACAGCAGCTCTTTTAGCTTACTCACAGGAAGCATTTTAAAGGCATACAAAGATATTTGTACTTGAAAGCTTGCAAAGAAGAATTTTTCCAACTATTTGAGTTGGTCTAATAAAAGATATCAGATTTACCCAATGAACCTTGTCTGCCTAAGCAGTAGCTTTATATTTCCCATGTACTTCCCGAGCAAACACGGCAGAGGGAGGTGTTTTGTTTGTAGCAACCTCCAAAGGCAAAGGCAAAGTGGGGTCAGGCGTAGCTAAAATGGGAGCTGATGCTGAAGACTGCTTCAGCCTGAATGTGTTTCTCTGTCCATTGCCAATGGACGTCTTTTTAAAAAAAGTCATGCAAAGGAGATCCACTAGCAGCACAATCCCGTATAATACCTCTATGATACCTTGCACATGAGACCAGCTTTTGAAACAAATGCAGTAGCTTCTTTAGCAGTTATAGATGTTTCTCTAAATCAGGGGCCAGCAATTATTTCAGGCAGAGGGCTGCTTACTGAGTTTTGGCAAGCCATCGAGGGCCGCAAGTCAGGGGCAGATAAATATTCATTTTCTAACTTTTTCAGGGGCCCCGCAGGCTGGATGGAATAGCCTGGCGGGTGGCATCTGGCCCATGGGTCGCATTTTGCCCACCCCTGCTCTAAATGGACCCATTGTGAAGCGAACAGGAAACAGCAGAAGGTTTAGAGCAGGGTTGTGCAGCTGCCTCTCCTGATGCCTTGTGATGGAGAAGGTGGCAGGGGGTCTGTGCACAGCCCAGCAGTGGGGGGTGGGGGAACTATGTGCCACCGGCACAGCACATGCTAGTCAGGGAGGGACCTAGGAGTGGGCTGCTCGTACTGCATGTGTTTTCCAGCCATGGTGAAGTTGGACAGTCCTGGTTTAGAGAATACTGGTAACACTTGCTTTACTAAGCTCTGAAAGACAGGAGAGTCATGACATTCCCAGGGCAAACAGGTTCCTGTCTGCTGTCCTTTAAGTGTGAAGGAAAGGTTATACTGACATTCAGAGGAGTAGCTAGCTATTTTGGTACCCTGGGCTGAGCAGGGGAGATGTTTAGTGCCAGGGGCTGAGTAGGGAATGCAGGGAGGGCCAATCTCACCTGCCACAGTTGAGTCTTGCTGTTGTTTTCTGTTGTGAGTTGGGCATCCTACGTATTGGCAGCAGGAGCGCCAACTCCCCAGGGGCTGGCATGAGGCACGCCCTCTGAAATGGCAGCAGGGGCTGGTGCCCTGCTTATCCAACCCTAGCTGTGCTGCTGCTGGAATTCTAAATTGAAAGGAATGGACTAGAAACCATTAGAAATCTCTAGAGAAAAAAACCATGTCAACTCGAGAATGAGATTTTTAACAGATCCAGGATAGTTGCTGCTGTGTTGATGCTCACCATATTGGTGCTCACTTTAATTTATAGTAGTTAATTCTTTGTTGCCAGGAGCCAGCAAGCTTTAGTACTGGCCATCCAGAAGATCTTCTGTGGACTCTGTGTTCTTTTAAGCTAGGGATAGAAATTATACATAAACCAGTATAAGTGATTGAAAACCAGTTCAGATCTGTAACACAACAGAAGGTCAGTGTATATAAACCACTTTCCAAGTGGCCAGAACTGGTTTAAGATAAAGCTGGATGAACATAGTATCAGACTTATTTAGATTAAATTGGTTTATTGAACTTCTGTCCCACATCCCCTCGAGATTCAAGTTAACTCACAGTCCCCCACCATCCCAGGATGCTTTGCACCTCCCCTGCAACCTCCCCCCTTGCAAGGTGGGTGTGCTAGCTTTGGCCCAATCTGTCTGCCCCAGCCAAGCAGGGATACATGCTCTAGCATCCCCCAGCTTCTAGCCTGAGCCACTGCAGGCATGTGGCTGCATTTCCAGAATCAAAAGTGAATGTCTGTTCACTTGGTTATATATTCAATCCACACAGTTTAGCCTAACCTGTGAAGATTGAATCGATTCATCCTCCAGCTTTTTGACTGTCTGTCCTTAGCCTTAAAGATTCAGTTGTCAGCCATGTACAATTTGGCCTCATTGGGATTGAGGGCCTTGTTCTGGGGGTTTGGGATCAGAACTGGAAGTAGTTAACAATTGCATCCATTCTCATTGTTGTCTGTGTTTCACAGAGGCCTCAGCATTTGCTTCCACCAAAGACTCCATGGTTTCCTTCAAATAGTGCCTTCTGTAATTGTCTCTTGCATCCTACTATGCTGTTTTTAAATTGCAGCAACTGCATGAGAATCAGGTATGACAACTGGACTGGACTCTAGGATGAGCTCTGTTAATGCCCATGGCAAACAGTCAGATCAATTACACCACCTTTTTTTTTATTTGGAAATTAGAGACAAGACTATGTTGAGTATCTGGTAAACAAGTTAAAGCAAGCACATGTTCTATTTTAATCATACAATCTTCAAAACCCATTTTCACTGGTAAAGGCTTAAAGGAAACAGAAGAACCAGGTTTACTAGCTAGAGTTTCTGAAGCTATAGGTCTTCCTGATGAAAATTTCTCTGTCTCATGCAAGATAAATGCGGCAGCACCCATGTTAATCAATACGTTAACTTGGCATCTCCCTTCCGAGATATTTATGCACGTGACCCTATTGATCTAGTCACAAGAGGCAAGGAACTATGCATGGGCCTGGTGCCATTATTGAGAATGCACAGTAGCTATTGAGAACGCTGTTGCTGACAGCAGTCTGTGCTGCTCCAGGGTTGGAAGTATCTGAGGGTAAGTATTTGCAACTGAATCAAGGCAGTCAGGCAGCTCAGTTAGCTGCTCCCAGAGCTGATTGTATGGATCAGTTGAAAACTTGTGTTGCATTAGCAGTAAAAAAAGCAATGCATGAATATCTTGATTAATGTAGATTTTTTCTTTTCTGACCATGCCTCTTCGTGTGATGAGGATTATTAAACGCTTCTCCTGTCCTGGCCACTCTGACTAAGGCTGAGATGGGCTCTTTATTTCTTTTAGGTGGAGATTACTGTGGCTTTTCAGTTTCAACAGCTTCAGCAGCAATTTTTCACTTTGGGTTCTGAAATTGCAATTCCCTGGTATGTTTTTATAGCAAAGGCAAGTACTTAATTGCAGGGCGGTGTTTTCATCGACTCACATCTTTGTTTTACTTTTAATTGTTGGATTTTTCTGGTTCAGAGATGGCAAAACCC
>NW_005842175.1:1656585-1661648 GCF_000455745.1 Alligator sinensis
CTGTTATCATAGCTTGGTGCCTTATGCATGCTCCCAACGTCAGGCAGCCTGTCATGATAATTGGCAGGATGTTCCCTGCATTACTGTTTGGTGTCCATTAGTGCATTACCTTGACCACAGCTTACAATTTCATAGAGTTTCTTTGCTTCCTCAGGGTATTCTTTCCTACCATTTATGAGGTAGTTTCCAAAATATTTCCAAAGCATTTTCCAAAACCCTGTACCCATTCTTGAGGTATTGTTTACTCATTTTTATTAACTCAGTGGTGTTCCACCTTTTGGCCCCATGGGCTGGATGAATGGCATGAAGCCAGGCCATGGGCTGGATTGGGGCCCAGGTGCCAGGATCAGACCTCCACCTGCCTCTGTGAGCTAGATCTGGTCCACAGACTGGGGGTTGCACACCTTGATTGAACTCATTTACTTACCCAGTATTTTGTTAGCGCTTCACTGGAGTTTCTGCATTCTTCTCACATGTTATATAACAAGCGATAAAGATTTAACAATTAGACTTTGCTGCAGGTTTGCTTGGAAGATATTCCTAGGAATCAGGGTTAGGAAGATCTTTAGCTGCATTATCCTCGTATTCTGCAACATTTCCTTGCCAGTTCCTATTTAAAAACTGAGCCTACATTGTTATCAGAATTGGAATTGCATATGCTAATCGGGGTTGGTTAGAAGAAAGGGAATTCGTCACACTCATTAGATATCCCATCAATGAGTGTATCACTAGGGCTGTGCAAAGCTTTGGGTGCTGATTCTATTTGGAGGAGATTCGGCCTGATTTGGTGGCCGAATCTCCAAATCTGAATCGAATCAGGGGGCCAATTAAAAGGTCCAAATCAATTCGAAACTCTCCGAATCTTCAGAAAAGATTTGGAGAGCTTTGATGATTCGGACAGTCCCCAGTGGCTGCAGCAAGGACCGTGGGGGGATCCCTGCCAGGCCACATCCTCTGCCTGTTCCCCCAGGCCCTCCCTGTGGCTGCCCCAGCTCCCAGCCCTTAAAAAAAAAAGCCCACTCACTGGTGCTGCCAGGCAGGGGGGAGACAATCCCTGCTGCCCCACACTGGATGGGGGGCTCTGCACGAGCCCCCCTCCTCCAGCCCCTCCATAGGAGCCCTGCCCAGCCCAGCTCTGGCCCATTAAGAAAAAAAACAAACCCTGAGAAAATCCCCAGACTCACGGCTCCTGCAGCATCCTCGGGGCTTCGGGGGGCTTGTGCAGAGGGGGGATCACCCCTGTCGGCAAGAACTGGTAAGTGTGGGGGTTTTTCTCATTTTTTTTCCTTAAAGGGCCAGAGCTGTGGCAGGTGGGGCACCTGTGAGGGTGCTGGGGGAGTGAGGGGAGGGGTCGGGGGGCTCGTGCAGAGCCTGCTACGCAGCATGCGTCAGTGGGGGGCAGCGGGGATTGCCTCCCGCCTGGCAGCACCCGCTGAGTCGGGGCTTTTTTTTTCCCAAGTGCCAGGAGCTGGGGCAGGCAGAGTTGCAAATGCTGGGCTGGGAGAGCGGGCAGGGGATGGGCCTGGCAAATCTCTGAACCAGATTTGGCCAAATCGATTCTGGACAGTGATTCAAATCACCGAATTGAATCACTGTTCCTCGAATCGGCCGAATCTGAATCCAAAGTGAATACTAGCCGTTTCACACAGGCCCAGGTATCACCACCGTCCAAAAAATAACTCTGCTCCAGTGGTATTTCCATTATATGTTTTAGTTGACTTTATTGGTTTTGTTTTTAGTCACCATGGCTACTGGAAGACTCTCACAACTGAGTTCCATTATCTGAGGCTTGCCTTGTTTGCTGTCATAGTCCACAACTTTTTAATTTTTGTCAATCCATTTCATTTGGAGGAGGTGCACTGGGCCACCAACCAAGCATTTAGTGCAGCAAACTGTCCTCCTCGAACTTGGATTTGATTCCCCAGTTCCTGCTGTTTCTGATTGAATTCTTTATGGGTAAGTGGACCTCCCAGTTTTGTTTGTTGCACTTGTACTATCCTGTTAGCACCTTTTAGATCATTTGGGTCCCGCTTACCCTGTTGTTTTTCATTTCTCTCCAGGGCAAGTTGAATCTAATACTCCTGGAGCTGGCATGCAGATTTTTGTTTTGTTTTTTGTTTTTAGTGGTGAATTTATTTATCAGATTTATACACCCTCCCTGCCAGCAAAGGCTCAGGGTGGCTGGTTACCTTGAACTGTTAAGATAGTTGCTTCAATCCAGCATCTGCTGCTAATCTTCAATTTGCCTCTTATTAGATTTCACCTTTTCCTTTACCTCCCATGTTTTTATAGCACCAGAGATCCTTTAAAAATTTTTTTTTTACCTTTTATTGTTCCTTCTACTGTTTGTTTAAACAAATTACTAATAAGTTCTCATGGGTTTTCTACACCCTCAGCATCCCACACTGTGGACACAGTTCCATGTTTAGCTACATATTCAACCACAACATTTTTAACATCACCCTTTTTCGTTGCCATGGTGAAATTTTCAACAAAGGAAAACCTTTTGCTTTCCACTGCACTAGGTGAATTACTCTACAAGGGCTTAATTGCTCAGTAAACAAAAGATAACTGGTTCAGTTGGCTGGATTCCTACCTTTTTAAAGTTACAAGCACTTCTTTTTTGCTGCACTTTAGTCCTGGGTGTTATAAAAGCATCACTCTGCCAGCCACTAGGCTTTGTTTCTCTTACTGGCTGTGGTTCAGTCCAATCAGACATGTCCAGGACAAATCTTGATTGAACTCAGTTACTGCTTGATGGATAACTGGCTGCCAGGTAGTTAACTAACGGACTCACTATCGATCTTCATGATTCATTCAATAGGTAGGAGGCTCTTCTAAGGACATATCCCCACTGCTTCCCTGGTATTCTTCAAAGCACCACCAAGAAGCATGGCCCCATCCTGTTCCAGTTTTGCACATGCTCGACTCAGAATGATGGTGGTGGAGCCACCTTGGCACGCTGCTCACCCACTGCTCTTGAGCAACTTGTCTGTGCAGTAGCGGAGAGCTGTGATGGGGTGTCCCCTTACAGCAGCTTCACAAACTTATTTCTGGATTGGGCATGACAGCTGGAGCAGGTGGGCAGGGCCAGGATTCTCACTGGTGCTTTCAACAAAGAGCGCTGGGAAAGTGGTGTAGAGACATATCCTTTGACAACCTAAACCAGGGGATCTCAACCTTTTGAGACACAAGGCAACTCCCCTTAGACTGAAGATACCCCTTGGAAAATGCCAGCTCTTAGCTTTCACTCATTTCTTGACTACAGAAAAATGATTGCAAAAAACTCAGGAAGCCCACAATAGGTCAGAATGTTTTTTGACACCATGGATTCCTATTTGAAATGTCAGGGATTATCTTGTAAATCATGTATATGTATTTGCACACCGAACAGTGCTAATATTGCATTGCACCCTTAAAAGGATCAGGTGCTGTGAGAAGGTGCATGGGTGCTCCCTAGAAGGTGTCAGTTTGTCAAGATCAAACAGGCTGAGCAAAGTTTGGGTCTTAAAAAAGGATTTTTTCCCCCATTGCAACCAGGCCCCTTTCTTATCGTTAACTGAGGCTTCCTGACCTGGATGTCACTCGCGGCCCCATCAACATGCCCAAGGCACTTAATACATTTTCTACTAACAAGGTTTGAGAACTCATTATCACACTGGTTCATTTACCTGCATTATGAAAAGCAACAGAGGCATCTGGGAAAATTTGGTCAAAAGGGCTTTAGTATAATTCTGCAGTTAAAATATAAAATAGAATACAGCATATACATACATACATATATTTTACATGATTCATTTTTCTCACTGTGCTTAAAGCTGATACTTTAGCCTGCCCTTTATATACCATTTTAATTGTATATAATCAATTTAATCATCTCCTTTTTAGAGAAGAGAAATGGAGGGGCAGACACACTGCAGTAATGTGAAAATTTTAGTCATTTTTAAGGCTTTATTTAGACTGTAAGTTTCGGGGATGGGGACTAGCTTTGTTTCTGTACTTAGCCCAGCATAGTGACCCAAGAATGGGACTCTCTGCTGTTGTCACAATACCAATGATTAATAACAGTAAGCTGTGTGTGGGATGGCTTACTTCTTTAGAAGTGAAAAAAGCATTCTCCCCATGTGTTATATAGTTTGTTTTCAAAGAAGGCTTAGTAAGACTTTTATGCCACATCATGTTTTGTGGAAAATGTTGTTTTAAATATATTTAGAGATGTATAAAAATGTTTAGTTCTGCTTTTATATGTGTGTGTATGTATGTGTGTGTTTATTTATTTGCCTATCAAGCTCCTTCACTATAATACTATGACACCAATTCCATAGGCCTGGGAAGAAGAGGAAACCTATAGCTAGTATATCATAAAAAATTACAAGGTCAATCTAATTTACATAAGAATATATGTTAAGGCTATTATTATTAATAATAATATTAATGATAATGTTGGTGTTCTTCTTATTTATATCCTTCATGTGCATTCTTATGCTTATAAGATTATCCTTATAAGTTTTTAAAGATTTATTCACTATAGGTTTCTTCTTCGTTCCAGGCTGATGATAATAATAACAAAAATAATAATAATAAAAAATACACTGACATCTTGCCATTTAGCATGACTAGAAAATAGTTTAATTTTATTAAAAAGGAGAAGCTTCTGGTTTGTTTATACTGTACTATAGATAATAGATTCCATCCTTTAGTGGGTCAGAAATTATCAACACTTCAAACCTCTTGCTCATTTAAGTAACCTCTCCGTGGCTTAAGGGTCAGTCAGTCAGCCAGAGGGGGAGGATAGGAAACATGCTTGACTTTGGTGCCAGGTTGTTAAAACAGTCTGTTGCTTCTCAGAGGTCTGGAATCTAAGCAGAAGTCCCAGTCATGATGGATTGTGGGAAGAGTCCAGGCAAAGTTGTCAAAAATGCATGCTAAATGCCATCTGTCTCACAGTGGTGAGCTACAGTTGACATTTCTAATGCTGTATATCGCTCAGCACCTTCAAATTATTGCCATTTTAAAGTAACTGGTACAAGTCTCTTTGTTTTTTCTTCACAGTTTATTGAAAG
>NW_005842175.1:1661679-1664298 GCF_000455745.1 Alligator sinensis
CCTGGTCCCCTCGAGGTACTAAATGCTTGATCTAAATCTTGATACAATCAATAGAGCTGGCCAAATTCTTTCTAAATTAGGAGTTTTCCAATTAAAAGTGCTGATTCAACAACACAGAAATACTTTGAGAGATCACATCAGTAAGAGAGCATATCAATTTTGTTTACATTTTCAACAATCATTCTTTCATAGAATCATAGAAAATGAGGGTTGGAAGGGACCTCAGGAGGTCATCTAGTTCAAGCCCCGCAAAGCAGGACCAGCCCTGACTATATCATACTAGCTTAGGCGTTGTCTACGTGAGTGTTAAAAACCTCTAAGGATGGAGATTCCACAATCTCTCTGGGTAACCCATTCCAGTGCTTTACTAGCCTCCTCATGAGAGAGTTTTTCCCAATATCTGACCTAAACCTTCCTTGCTGCAACTTTACATCATTGTTCTGTCATCTGCCACCACTGAAACAGTCTAGCTCCATCTTCTTTGTAACCACCCTTCAGGTAGTTGAAGGCTGTTATTAAATCCCCTCTGTCTTCTCTCCTGCAGACTAAATAAGACCAGTTCCCTCACCTCTTCTCATAAGTCATGTTCCCCAGCCCTCTAATCATTTTTGTTGCCCTCGACTGAACTCCCTCTGATTTGTCCATATCCTTTCTGTAGTGGGGAGCCCAAAACTGAACACAGTACTCCAGATGTGGCCTCACCACTGCCAAATAGAGGAGAATAATTACTTCCCTTGTCCTGCTGGCAGCTTTCCTACTAATGCAGCATCATATACTGTTAGCCTCCTTGGTAACGAGGACACAGTGTTGACTCATGTTCAGCTTTTTGTCCACTGTAACCCCTAGGTCCTTTTCTGCAGAGCTGCTGCTTAGCCAGTGAGTCCCCAGCCTGCTCTGGTGCATGGAATTGTTTCTAAATGCAGGACTTTGCACTTGTCCTTATTGAACTTCATGACTTTTCATTTGGTCCAATCCTCCAATTTATTGATGTCTCTCTGAATCCTAGCCCTGCCTTTCAGCGTATCTGCTACTCCCCCCCCACAGCTTGGAGTCATCTGCATACTTGCTGAGGGTGCAAACTACCCCATCTTTTGGATTATTGATGAAATATTGAACAAAACTGGTCTTAGGACCAACACCTGGGGCACTCCATTGGATGACAGCTGCCAACTAGACATTGAGCCTTTGATTACTACCCTTTGAGCCCAACAATCTGGCCAATTTTCTATCTACCTTACAGCCCATTCTTTCAACCTGTACTTCCTTAGTTTGCCTGTGAGAATGTTTTGGGAGACCATATCAAAAGTCTTGCTAAAGTCAAGGTATATTACATCCACTATTCTCTCACATGCACAGAGCAAATCATCTCATCGTACAAGGCAATCAAGTTGGTCAGGCATGACTTGCCATTGGTGAATCCATGCTGACTGTTCCTAACTGCCTTCTCCTCCAAGTGCTTAGAAATGGATTCCTTGAGGATCTGCTCCATGATTTTTCCAGGGACTGAGGTGAGGCTGACTAGTTTGCAGTTCCCCAGATCCTCCTCCTTCCCTTTCTTCATAGTTTCATAGTTTCATAGTTGGTAGGGTCAGAAGGGACCTGAGGAGATCATCTAGTCCGACCCCCTGCCATGGCAGGAAAGAGTACTGGGGTCAAACGACCCTGGCCAGGTGTTTGTCCAGCCTTTTTTTAAAGCCCCCCAGGGTAGGAGCCAGCACCACTTCTTTTGGAAGTTGGTTCCAGGTCCTAGCCGCCCTGACAGTGAAGTAGCGCCTCCTAATGTCTAGCCTGAAACTAGCCTCTGCTAGCTTGTGTCCGTTGTTTCTTGCAACTCCCAGGAGTGCTCGGGGGAACAGGGACTCTCCAATGCCTGCTGGTCCCCCTTGACTAGTTTGTAGACTGCCGCTAGATCCCCTCTCAGCCTTCTCTTTTGGAGGCTGAACAGGTTCAGGTCCCTCAGCCTGTCCTTGTAGGGCCTGCCCTGCTGCCCCCTGGTCATGCGGGTGGCCCTTCTTTGGACCCTCTCCATATTGGCCACATCCCTCCTGAAGCGCGATGCCCAGAACTGAATGCAGTACTCCAACTGCGGCCTGACCAGTGTCGCATAGAGGGGGAGGATCACCTCCTTGGACCTGCTTGAGATGCACCTGTAGATGCACAACAAGGTATGGTTGGCCTTCCTGACCGCGTCCCCACTTTGTCGGCCTATGTTCATTGTGGCATCAATGATGACTCCAAGATCCTTTTCTGTCTCAACACTGGCGAGAAGTGAGTCCCCCAGCCTCTAGGTGTGCCGCTTGTTCTTCCTCCCCAGGTGCAGTACCCTGCACTTGTCAGTGTTGAACCCCATCCTGTTCTCAACGGCCCACCCCTGTAACCTGTCTAGATCCACTTGCAGCCTGTTCCTTCCTACTAGCATACCCACTTCACCCCACATCTTAGTGTCATCTGCGAATTTGAACAGGGTGCTTTCTACCCCCTCGCCCAAGTCACTGATGAAGATGTTGAATAGTGCGGGCTCAAGGACCGAACCCTGGGGGGAACCCCACTACCCACATCCCTCCAGGTCGAATAAGACCTGCCCACCACCACCCTCTGGGTGTGGCCCTCCAGCCAGGT
>NW_005842175.1:1664549-1671262 GCF_000455745.1 Alligator sinensis
CCATGAGTGCTCGTAGAGCTGTGCCAGAGGTCCCGCAATGATCCCTGCTAGTTCCTTCAGTACTCTGGGGTGGAGATCATCAGGACCTGCAGATTTAAATACATCTGGTCCCTCCAGAAGTTCCCTGACAAGGTCCTCATTAACCCTAGGCCTGGATGTGCCACCCACAGGGCCCTCGGGGAGGCCAGTGGGGGAGATATCCGGGTCCCTCCTCAGAAATACGGAAGCAAAGAAATTGTTGAATATGTCAGCTTTACCGTCAGGTGAGATGACCAGATTTCCTAGCATCTCCTGCAGAGGCCCAATGTTACCTGGCACCTTCTTTTGCCCCCCTATGTATTTGAAAAAGGACATCTTGTTGTCCTTGATCTGGGTCGCTAGTCCCAGCTCCATTTCCGCCTTGGCCTTCCTGACCGCCCCCCTACATTCCCGAGCTACCAAGGTATAGCCCTCTCTTATTCATAGATTCATAGATTCATAGATGTTAGGGTCGGAAGGGACCTCAATAGATCATCGAGTCCGACCCCCTGCATAAGCAGGAAAGAGCGCTGCTCTTGTGATGGCCCCTCCCTTCCAATGGGTGTACGCCTCCTTTTTTGTTTGGAGACGTTCCCGGATGCTTTTGGTGAGCCATGGGGGCCTTTGCGCCCTCTTGCCCCCTTTGACTCGTATAGGGATTACTTCCCTTTGAGCTTGGAGGATCGTCTCCTTAAGGAACGGCCACTCCTCCTGGACACTCAACTCCCTCCTGCTCTGGGACCTCAGTGCTTCCCCCTCTAGTTTTCTCACTTCGTTAATGTCCGCCCTCCGAAGTTGAAGGCTGCTGCCTTGCTGGAGGCTTTTGCCACCTTGCGCTGGATGGTGAATTCCAGCAGACGATGATTGCTATTGCCCAGGTGGTCGAGCACCCAAGATAGGCATTATTATATATGCCCTTTCCCAATTGTCCTGGACCTCTCCCGATCACCACGAGTTTTCAAAGACAATGGTTAGTGGCTTTGCAATCACATCGGCCGACTCCCTCAGCACCCTTGGGTGTATTGCACCTGGTCCTATGGACTTGTACACATTCAGCTTTTCTAAATAGTTCCTAACCTGTTCTTTTGCTACTGTTGGCTGTTCACCTCCCTCCCAGACTATGCTACCAGGTGCAGTAGTCTGAGAGCTAACCTTGCCTATGAAGACTGAGGCAAAAATGGTATTGAGTACTTCAGCTTTTTCCATATTATATGTCAATAGGTTGCTTTCCCCATTTAATAAGAGACCCACGTTTTCCCTGATCTTCTTGTTGCTGACACGCTTGTGGACACCCTTTGTGTTACCCTTCATGTCCCTTGCTAGCTGCAACTTCAGTTGCACTTTGGCCTTCCTGATTTCATCCCTGCATGCCCAAGCAATAGTTTTATACTCCCCTGTAGTAGTTTGTCCAAATTTCCATTTTTTGGAAGCGACCTTTTTGTGTTTTAGTTCCTTGTTGTGAAGAGTTCCCTGCTAAGCCAAGCTGGTCTTCTGCCATATTTGCTAATTGGGATGTTTCAATTTGATATGGTCAATGTATGTCATTTGGATTATTATATTCCCTGAAACCAGATTTTACACAAATTTTGATTTATTAGGAAATTTCAAAACTTCAGCTTCATGTGCAGATTCCAAATTTCAACCAGTCCTAACTATGGGCAGAAGGTGGGTGGCCAAAATAAGAATGAAGTTATGATAGCAATCTGTACAATTCAGTGTAGCTGATGGCACAGAAGTTCAGTACAAAATGATATGCCCATTCTATACCACCCCATCTGGCAACCAATTTATAGCTGAGTTTGATCCATCATGTCTGAAAGTGGTATGCAGGTAATAAGATAGACACAATACTGATGATTCTGTTTTAGACTGGTCTTCTCCTGTAACTATTTTAATGCTTGGACTTCACTGGATCCCCCTCATGCTTCATTATGGAACTCCCCAGGGGTTCAAGCATTCTTGGGCCCCAAGGGGCTGTTTTAGGCCCCCCTCCATGTAGGAGAGAAAGCGATTCTTATGAACTGAGTGTTGGTATAGAACGCTGAAAGGGTTCAGCGCCATAAAGTAATTGTCCTGTTTTTCTCTTTATTCTGAGGAAGCTGGAGGAAAATACATACTTAGATCTAGAATTACTACAAGTTCTGGAGGAGGTTTCTCTTCAGCACCAGCCAATTTTCTAAAATATAATACTTTTTCTGGTCAGAGATGACAACTAAAATATTAAAACGAACACTAACTTAGGATTTTATACAAAATCTGCCCAAGAAGGGAAATTCTATTGTAACTGACTTCTTTTTAATTTGAGTTTTTAAAATTCAATTGTAAGCAGTTTTATGGGGTAACTGGGCCTGGTGGTTGCCCATCCCTGGTGGGCTGTAGGAAGCGCAGAGAAAGGATCATTGGAGGTGACTGCAATCTCTCTCAGCCCTGTGGAGTGGATGGTTCTGAAATCTACAGCTTGACAGTTTGACTTTGCTTTTCAGGTCCCTGGGACAGCAACCCAGACACAGGGTCCTGGCACTGTTCTTGGGCAGTGCCCTTTCTGTCCATGATGGGATATGTGCCAGACCAATACGAACTGCAGAAATTATTCCATCAGTGGCAGCCACAATAGCACCTGGCCCAAAATAGCTTCCCAGAAGCAGGGAGGCAGATTAGGTTAGACCAGACAGAAAACAACTCCAGCTGACGATTGACAGGTGCTGGATGGTGAGGAAGGGATATAAACCCCACTAGCCACACTTGAGGGAAAGGACAAACGGCTGTTTGTATCACTCGGGAAAACAGGTTCACCTCCTCTCTCCCTTTTGCAGAAATTATGCAGCTCAGTGATCAGGAATGGAAGCATGTCCTGGATATCTGGGCAAAGGTGGAATCCAAACTTCCTGAACATGGGCATGAAGTTATAATAAGGTAGGCAAGATGCTAGTGATGGAAACCCAAGCAAAGAGCTTGGCTTCAGGTGCTTGCCACACTTGACTTTTGGAATAATCTGCTTTTGCGCACCCCTCGAGTTTCCAGGTGAGAAAGCCAAGAGGGCAGCTGTACAGAAGTAATCCTGGGGTTTTGACCTCTGGTGTGTGTTTGCACTGATTTCTTTATTGATCATTTTTAGGTCAGTAGATTTCCCACTGGTATGATTTCAAGGCTAAAGCTAAAAGCTTCTTAAGATGGTTTGTGTGACAGTATATTTCCCTGAGATGATTTTGAATTTTTGTCACACTCCTTCCTCTGACCAGCCAGCGCACTAAGGAAATTGTGCTTCAGGTTCCTGCTTCACAAAAACTTGTCTGCTCTGTGATTTTTTTTCTCATCTCTTTACCTCTGTCCTTTTCCCCTTCCTCCTAAAGGGCTTACTGCAGGAAATGTGAAAGCCCCTGGCATATGCATCACTCCAGTAGTTTTTCCACACTGCATTCTGGAAGCAGGACCCCAGTATTGAGCCTTTGGGCTTCAGGAGTGTGGGGACAGAGCAGCAAGCAGTCCTTCAGTGTCCTTGAGATCCCCTCCCTGGGAGGTTCCTTCAGGCTGGGCATGTTGAGTTTGATTAGCCTGAGTGAACTCTGTTTCAAGTCCGGTACAGCATGACCTTGACCTCCCACTGTCAGCTGAGATCCCTTTTGCATGTCAGTTTTTAGCCCCCCAGTTTTCTGAACTCACCAACCTCTGTTGTGGGGCTGCTACAAAAATGCTGAATATAAGTGTGTGTTTGGTGATGTCCTTCTGAGTATTTTTCTTATTTTGTCTTGTGTTCTCCACTATCTTAGGCAATGTGAGGCCAATGACAGGTGGGGATGCGGTGGAGCACACGGCCCCCCAGATTTCTGTGCCGATGATGGGGCACAGGGTGCAGAGCTGTAGTCCAGCTGGAGCCAGCACCCAGCAGCAGTGTAGGCAGCAATTGCAGTGCAGAACTGTGCCCCCACCGTCAACACTTTTGTGTCATCTATGGCCAGTGATACACTATCAGGATTCTAAGGGGTTCCCCCAAGATTTCTTCTTTAGCCCCTGATAAATCCCATTTTCTTGCATTTTATTAAGGAAGACCACAAGAGGGTCATGCATCCTTGGCCTCAAGGAGCTGTTTGAGGTTCCCCACAATGTAGTACTGAAAGCATTGCTCAGGAACTGAATGTTAGACACAACATTCAGACAGTTCAGTGCCTTCCTGTGTGATGAAAGCTTTGCAGAGTGCTGGGGGTATGGGTATGTTTCTCTCTTTCAATCAGAAAAAGTGTTTCCTAAAGCATAGCTAAGGAAAGGCACAAGGTTACTTGATAAACCCACGTTCAGAGCCCTTTACTGGGAAGGTCCATACTTTGTCCTTGAAAACATCCTTTCCGTTGTGTTAGTAAACCATGACATTGCCCAGATATGGCCATTCATCACTGCAGCAAGCTTTCCTTGTTTTTTGTTGTCTGTTTTTTTTTTATTGTGATAGTGCCCAAAATACAGTAAGTGTTTACCAAACCAAAGTGAAGGAATCCTTTTTGCTTCAAAGACCTCACAATTGCAACACCAAATAGAGAAAAGGTAGTTGGGAATGAATACCCTATGAACAACAAGGAAAGCTTGCTGTGGTGGTGCATGACCATATCTGGGCAACGCAGTGTTTTAATAACACAATGGAGAGGAGAAGGATGGGGGTGTGTCTTGTTCCTTTCATCAACACATTATCCTTTGCTGCCCTGTGACCTTGCCATCTATAAGCAACCAGCTGGTTTTGTGCAGGCATCAAGAGTCATATGAATGGGGAGGCCTTGCAGAATACCATTAGCATAGCAGCGTATTCAGCTTGTTCAATGTGAAAGCCTTAAGATAGCTATATTTTGGGAATATTTTTAGAGAATAATTGACACAATGCAACTGGATGCATTCCAAGGGAAATAGAAATTGCTCCTCAGAAGAATTTTTAGGCATCCTAAGGGTATATCATCTTTGGCAGGCAGGATATAGCTATAGCCAGATTCAGGGTAGACTAACGTTCTTTGGGGGCACAGAAATAATTACAATTTTTGCTCCAGTTTCAGGGTAGAATTTAACAAGGTCTCCTAACAGGATGTGCTAATCCCCTGTCAACACTTTGGTTGGGAAGCATGCCCTCTCCTAATATATATCTATGCCTGCCATCGCTTTCTGAACCAGTGTCATAGAGAAGAAATGAATGAGGAGGAAGGGATCTCCCTTGATGTATTTAGTACGTGAGAAAGGGCAAGACTGATACAGAAACCCTTTGTTCTGATAACACTGGAACCATATTAAAGAAAAGACCATTATTGACTTTTTTTTTTGCAAAAGACAACTTAAATTAGCCATATAACCTAGTATTTATCATTTTAATCTGAATAACATATACTGAAATTATATAGGAGCACTGAGAATATGGCATGAGACTGAATGGTTCATACAAGTCTAGCTCTGTTTTCCCATCTCTAAGACTAGTTAAAAGTGAATGAACTGAGATACTGGCTACTAGCAAATACATCATTATTCCAGGTAGCTCTGAAACTTGATGGCCATTGTGTTGAGAGAGGAAAGATGATATTACAGTTAAAGCTATATATTCAGGTGATACAGGCTATATTTCTGCTGCCATTTGAAAATGTTTAGTTTACTGCTTCTGTCATGAAGACAGGCAGACAAGATGGGATTGTTCACTGTAGATAGGACGCATACGAGGGGAAATGATTAAACTATAAAATAATGAGTGTATGACTGTTGAGGATGAATCCCATTAGGAGCTGCTGTTCTTCATGGGCGCATCTACAGGAGATACTTTATGGTGCAGTAGACTAATCTACTGCACAGTAAAGTATCACTATCTACACGTGCATGGCATTTGCTGCACAGTAAATTAGTCTACTGTGCAGTTAGCCAGTACCTGTAAATACAGGTAGTGGATTAACTGTGCAGTAGTTACTGTATAGTAGCACTCATGTAGATGCTGACTGGCAGCAAATTTGTTCCCAGTCAGCCACACCAGCAGGGGATGGGGGTGTTCTCTGTCCCCAGTCCCGGCACTCTCAGCTCCCAGCTCCTGCTAGGAGCCAATCAGTGCCAGGATGGGTCACTTTCTGCTGGAACTGGGGAGCTCTCTACTTCCCTGCTAGTTAGGGACTTGTCGGCAGCTGTCCCACTTGTGGGGCACCTGGCAGCAAGCCCCCTGCTGGGAAGGGATTATCAGGAGATGTCTCCTGACCCTGTGCACATTGGGACCCCTCCCACTGCAGTTGGCAGAGCTCTCCTAGCCCTTTGCACATCGAGACCAGCCTCTGTATCCCACATCATCCACCAGGCTAGCACCCCAGGGGAGTCTGGAACTCCCCCTGACTGCTACAGGGGGCAGAGCAGGCCAGGAGTAGCCTTGTACTGGGCTGCTCCCATTGGGAGCAGATGTACTTCCAATAGGGTGCACATGTAGATGGGCTCCCAGGGAAGACTTACTGCACAGTATATAGACTTGTCATATGTAGATGTGCCTCATATCTCTTAAGATAAAAAACAAGGCTAAATTCAGAGAAATTAAAGGGGAATAAATTCATACTAAAGAAGAAGTGCATTTTCACACCCTGTGTGATCAGATGGTGGGACTCCCTGCCACAAGATGTCATGGAGGCCAAGAATTTAGCAAGATTCAAAAAGGGAAAAGGCATTCACTCAGACAACAAGAATACCCAGAGTTATAAGAGCTCCTG
>NW_005842175.1:1671293-1718524 GCF_000455745.1 Alligator sinensis
GTGAAGGGATCTTAAGATCTCACATATCTGGGGTTAAAGTAATCTATTGCTCTTGGGGCTTAGGATGAGACTTTCGTGGTGGGGCAGATGTTCCAGTATCGGCCTGCTTACTGCTTCCTCAGAAGCACTTGCTGATGGTCATTCTCAGATTAAAGGCTGGACTGAATGGACCTCCAGAATGGCAGTTCCTGTGTTCTTCCCGTTCCATTTTTGCATCTCATGGGTCCTGTACATTCATTTGCAGGCTTCTTCAAGAGCATCCTGAGACTCAGGAACGCTTTGAAAAGTTCAAACACATGAAAACTGCTGATGAGATGAAGAGCTCTGAGGAAATGAAGAAGCATGGGACCAATGTCTTTGCTGCCCTGGGGAATATCCTAAAACAGAAGGGCAATCATGCAGAGGTGCTGAAGCCATTAGCGGAGAGTCATGCCCTCAAGCATAAAATCCCCGTCAAGTATTTAGAGGTATGGGAATAGGAGCAGGGGGTCTTGTTCAAAGAATGTGGACTGTATTGCTGCTCTGTGTGTGTGTGTGTGTGTGTGTGTGTGTATGTGTGTGTGTGTATTGCATTTGTATACACTGATGTTCAGCTGGACTTTTATGAGTTCCAGATGAAGTAAGAAACCTTTGTTCAGTCAGGCCCAGTGATGTAGAAGGGGGCAGCTCATGGTGTGTGACCCTCCAAAGTTAGATTTCCCACTCAAAATACTGTTTACCACCCCACCAGCAACTCATAAGGATATCAAACTACTGTGGGCAACCTCTGCACTTGTGGGAAGCCATATTATGTCAGAACAGTAAGAAAAGAGCACACAAAACCCATTGTACTAGGCACTGTGCACACAAACAGGGTAAGAATTTATAATCTCAGTGGACAAGGCTGACAAAAGGTGAGTGGGGATGTGACATGCCCAATGTCTCAAACAGGTAAGTGGCTGAGTCAGAAATAGAATTTAATTTTTCTTACACTCTGCTCAGGGCACTATCTAGGAGACTACATTGTTTCTCAAGAGCCTGAGGGGAGGGCTCTATTGATTTTACTCAGTTTTTGGTGCATGTAACCCATTTCTTACTCTGAACTTACTGTAACTAAACTGCAAGTGACTCTTACTTGTCCCTTCTGTTCCCTTCCCTTCCTTCCTCCTCAACAGTTCATTTCTGAAATCATTGTCAAGGTTATTGCTGAGAAGTATCCTGTGGACTTTGGGGCAGATTCCCAGGCTGCGATGAGGAAGGCCCTGGAGCTGTTCCGAAATGACATGGCCAGCAAGTACAAGGAGTTTGGGTACCAGGGTTAGCACACACCCAAGGAGACACCACTCTGATGGGCTAGCAGTGTATCTTAGAATAGCTTCCTAGGTGCTATTTTGGATGCTGTGCAGATAATCATCTACGACGTGTGGGAATAATTTGGTTAGAGATTTAGTCTCTAATCCAAACAAGGGTAGTTGCAGCAATGGCTGTGATAGACTTTTGCCCTCTCCTGGCTTTACATATGCAGGGGAAATAATCTGTTTTTTTTTTTTTTAAATGAAAATGATGCGTTTATTCATTAAGGAATTATCAGGGAGCTGTTTCAGCTCTCTTCCTCCCCAGTTTTATTACCGAGGGGAATGGCATGGCCAAAGAGTTAAGAGAAAGTTAAAGAATAGGGAGGAATGAGACGAGCAGAGAATGAAGTGATGTGCCAGAAATTGTATGAGATGGAGGCACTGGGCTCTCTCTTGCCTGTTCTCCCTGACCTGCTGCCTGAGCTGCTATCATGAGTGGCACTGGCTGACAATCCTGGGTCATCATTTCCAAGAGCAACTAGTAATGTTAGGTACTCACTCTGGGATTCCTCAAAACGCCTGATTGTCAGGAAGTACTAAGTTCCCTTCTCTTTGAAAATTGGCCTGTGTGAAGGTGTTAAAATAATGAGTCACATTTTAAGATTTTGGGTACTTTTCGCTGAGGATGGGCTACAGGGACTGTATCCCCTCCCCCCGATGGGACACATTAGCAAGTTCCCATGAAGAGTTTCCACAGCCACCAGGGGTGTTAAATCTATTGTGAAGGGAAATAAAGCCCTTCAGCCTCCAGAGTCTGCCAAGCTGGCAAACGAGATGCTAAACTTGCATGGACATAACTCTAAAGAAAAGCGTAGAACTCTTGACAATCCCCACCCACTGCTGCTCCACATTTGAATTTCCTTTGCACTGGATGATAAGTTTTGTGTTTCTCCGTAAATAAATAACCTTGCACTATGATCTGGGTCTGCTTGTTACTTTGTAGATTTGGCACAGTGAGAAACAGAAAAGGTTGAGAAAATAGGGAGAGGCTAAACACCCAGAGTTTCCTCTCTGTCGACTGTCTGGCAACCCTACTTCCAATGTGCCCAGCACAAACTTGAGAAGCACCTGGAGACTATATGGAGGGGGACCAAGCTATCCCATGCATGAATGAAAGGCACTTACATCTTGTGCTTGGGAGATGTACCTTCAGCCCTATTGCTCCTCTGCAATACCAGCATGGAGTCATGGTCTTATCAGCCTTTGCAACTCTAGATCAGCTTCATTCTTCATCCTGGCCTCAGATTTGTGGGCTCCCAGACAAAACTCTACAAGCTCTGCTGAGCCATGGGATCCTCCATTGCCAAGTGTTGATTGTGTGGTTCACAAAGGCTGGGCTTGCACTGCTTATGTAGAGAGAGAGAGGTGATGCTGTAATCTACTTCCAACAGCAATACATGGATGATCCAGCCTTAAACAGGGGGTTAGACTGCCACATGACCTCCTGAGGGTCCCTGCTAGCCCGTGTTTTTATGATAGATAGGAATATAGTACCTAAATGCCTTTGTGAACGCAGGCATTGGTCTCGATGTATCCATGGATTATCTGTATGAGGTGGATAATAATAAAGTTTTGCCTTCTGGGGCTATTGTGAGGCTAAATATACTCAGGAGACTGATAGAAACAATCATGAGTAGTTTAGCTATTTCCACTTCATTGTGGGTCCAAGAAGCAATGACAACAGGAATGTGAAGTCCTTGATGAAACAGCATGCATCTGATTTTGTTCCTTTTATTAATTCCCAACATGCCACTGTGTCATAATCATCATCCCTCTACCTGAGGATTCAACCTTTCCAAGCCTCTTAACATGAATTGGCTGGAAGGATCCATGAGGAATGTTCCTCCTCTTATCGCTCAGATGAGGTTACTGCCAATTTGGCCCTTGTCTCAGTCAGAGCACTGGCAGCTGGCTCATTTTGGCTCTGGTCTAGCCTTCCTGGAGGTGCTTGGCTTTCTGCAGAAAGAACAGTATTTGCCTGCCTAACACAAGAGGATTCTCTGCCAGCGACAACAGCCGCTGCTTTTGGATGCAAAGCTAGGCCTCCAAGGTGGGGGCTCTGTTCTGTAGCTATGGCAGCTGCTCCTGTCAGTCCCCAGTGGGCAGCAGCCATCTCCAGATACTGTCGTCATCAAGGGTAGTATGATGGAGGGAAGGGATGATTCTAGCTGAGGATATCGTGTTTGGCTACCGGTGATTTGAAGCTCAGCATAAACTGCAGTTCTATTCAGTGTCCTTGGTATCTGCCCCCACCACCCAGTCAACTGGGCAGGGACTATGCTAAACGTGTGGCACTCAATAATTACTTAGGGCCAAACATGCTTGGTAACTTTGCTTAGTCATGCAGGTCCAACAGCCTCTTTTTAAGCAAAGCATGCGCTTTTGTAGTGCTGCCTTTCATAGACTACTTCTCTTCGGGAAGCTAAACATCTTAGACACATAATTCCTTACACTATACCTTTCTTGTCCAGCCTAAGCTAAATAATTCTAATATGACATTTATTAAATGCATAGCTCCAAATAGTCATACCCAACTTAAACTTAGTGTTGAGTTACTCGCTGAGACGCCTTGCATTTGTGCTGAGACTTGTGGTATCTTTTAAGAGGTCAGTGCTACTGTACTCAAAAGGTGGAAAGTCCATTTGTTCTGGCAGTGGTTCTGTCTCGGGACTTGGTTGTCTTAAACTTTTGTGCTTCTTGTCTGAGACTCTTCTGGGCCCAATGGCTGATGCCATGCCCCTTATCCCCTTCCCTACAGGAAAATGGAGTTGTTGTTGCTTATTCCTCCTGGAGTACATCCATCTGGGGTGACAACATCGTAAGACTGAAAGGCAACTTCATGTGGCCCAGTGCTGTTGAGGCCCCTGATTTCATCACTGATGTATGTTGTGCCATGTTTGTGATCTGGCAGCAGCACCCATGACCCCAAGCCATTGCTTTTTATTTAGATTTTATCTATTTATGCTGACCTCTGGTTTCTCTGACTTTAGCACCTAACATTGCAGGCATTTTCGTTCTCAGTTTTCTAATAAAATGTTTTCAGGTGACAAACTAGTTTTCCTTGACACAGTCCTGTATTTCAACAGTGCAAAGTACAGATCTTATCGCACTCTGTGTCCTTTTCATTATTTTTAACACCAACCTGGTTCATGGGAATTATAGACACTAGCAGTTAAATCCTTAAACCCAACTGCAAACTGCTTAAACTCATGCTCATTAAAATGGGAGCCCTTTGGTTAGCTGTGACCATATCTACCAAATGTATATATATTTGACATGCACAAACTTTTGATGAGCTATAGTATTGCCTATTAAAGCTATCTCAGGAAGGTGACAACAGCATCCTAGAACTAAGATCATAGTCTTTCCCAGTTATTGTAAACAATCAATGCTCGCTTTCCTCCAGGGTATAATATTTCCTGGGCCACGACCATAGAGTTTTTTGCTTGACTTGGCTTGTATTTTTGGGAAATATGACAAGCCTTGATAGTGTCCTCAATTTCACTGTTCATCTGAGGCCAATATAATGGTCTCCAGTCTTTCCCTTACATTTTTTCCAGTCAGTAGTTGACTTGCATGCATCCCTTTCTAATATGTTTTTCTGTAGAGTCTTAAGACTCATTTCCAGTGTTTTTAAATAAAATCTCATCTAGGAATGAGAGCTGTCCTTACATTGATGAGCATATGCTGTCCGGGCCATTCTGCCAAACTGCATTTCTCATCTGGCAAGTTCTTATCCTGAGCAATACCTCTGGTAATCATAGTATATATTTTGTCTAAGATGACAGGTCTTATCAAGCTGACACGTACAATGTCTAGCTCTGGATTTTTTCTCACTACAGTTTTATCAAATGCTGCAGTGTCTGTGTTTGTGACAGGAACCACCAAATCTCTCCCACTAAGAGCCCTTGGGTACTAAGGTGCCTGGCCTGCACTGAAGTCTGTGCCACTATATTTTCTCTGAGTCAGTACCCAAGCTAGCTAGATTACAGCTGTTTGGGTATGTTATCCTGTGCTACACTGGCATGGGATTCCTGAACAATGAGCTTATCCAGCTCCTGTTATAATAGCCTCTGCCTTGGGGTAAGAGGAATTTTCCTAGAGTCATGAATTATGGGCAGGTGTCTCATACGCTCTGTTAGGAACTTCTTTATCATTGCAAGCAGACAAGGTTCTTCGGGTAAATCCAATATCTTTTATTAGACCAACTCAAATAGTTGTAAAAATTCTTCTTAGCAAGCTTTTGGGCACAAGCACCAAGACATCTTCAATTTCCTCACCAATTGTTTTAGTCTCCTGCCCCTCCAATGAGTGTATCCTCAGGTTGAGATGTAGAGCATAATATATTTTTAACACAATGCTGGATGCTTTTTTGTCTTGGTGCTATTACATCTTTGATATTTTCCAATTTATTTAATCAAGCAAACAGCTGGTTTGCATATAGAGGAGAGGTTCAGCAATGCAAGCTCTAAGTTTTTTCCTGTTTACTTTCCATTATCCATGGCTTTTCTTTCACTGCTAACAACACTGTTCTTGGCAACATGTTGGCTTGTGCACCAGTGTCCAATGTCCCATTGGTTTTAAGGCTGACAGTCTATTCATTATCCAGTTGAAATGGGGTCAGTTTCTCCTACAAAAAGAAAAAGAAATCCCCTGCTGACAGGGGCACTTTCATCCTCCTCCTTTGTCTGTCATGTGCACTCTTGATTGCTTGCAAACTCCTGCAAAGGGATATGATGGTGCGCTCTGGCATTTCTCTTTATGTACCAAGCATTGTTGTGTATTGAGCTGGTTGTTGCAGTATGTACATCTCCATGGTCTGTCCTTACTTGATTCTGATTTGAGCTCCATGTGCTTTTCTGCCTCAGGTCTGTCTTTCTTTTGAAGATCTGCAGTAATGATTCAGTCATTTATCAGGAACTTTGTGTAAAATGCTGCTAGATTTAAATAGTAGCAATTTATTGAGGTTTGTCAAAATTATGTCTTAGAAGTTTGTTTTTTTCCTCCTTAGGAGGTAAAATTGGTGACAGTAAATATTTTTTTGGTGTATTCTCACTTAGATATCTATGCTGCCACTCCCAAACATAAAAGCCAGGGCCATATTAAAATAAAATATGAAATGAAACATCCCAAAACAGTAACACAACTTAATAGCCTTGCTTGATCAATGCCTGCCTAAATAGGAAGGTCTCACAGCACTTCTGGAAGACATTCAGGCCCCAGCTCTGGCAGGCCTGAAGGGGGAGGGAGTTCCACAGCTGAGGCATGAGTACCGGGAACGACCTCCCATGTGTTTTTGCTAAGTATACATGGGGCACAGGTGGTACTAGCAGTATTTACTTACAAATAATGTTCAAAATCTGAGGTAGCTAAGTGGTTGCAGGTGGCCCACCCTGACGCCATGCTTGAGATCTCTTCCTGCAAGATGCTTGAGATCAGTGGGTGGGAATGCCTCCGGGGTGGCATCATTGCATCATTTCCAGATTTGGCCGATGTGAAGTATGCTCAAAAGCAAAGTTTCTGGAAGTGGTGGGAAGAACAGTAAAGACATACCCAAAAGCTACTCACCCCAAATAATTCAAATTCCTGAGCGGCTCTGTTGTGGGGTGGATGGCCTGTATTTGATTATCTCTTATAGTTGTCTGCAAGGAAGAATGTTGGTTAAGCATACTGGAGTCGACAATGTTTACCCCATACTATAGCATTATGTTTGCTTTGAACATGCCACTAGGCAGGGAAGTGGGTATTCAAGAGTGGTTACAGCTGAAGGGATGCTATGAGTTAGCATTAAGATGCCCTGGCAGGGTCGTATAAGGACCCAGCAGTAACATAGCAAGTGGGAAAAGATCCAGTTCAGACCCTTATCCAAGAAGCTAATACATGTGTGCTTATGAGCAAAGACAAGCCTGTTGGTCAGCACATAATTCATTCCTTGTCTCTATGGCTCTTGTTTTGACAGAGCCCATCTTCCAGTCCTGTCACTTTCATAAACTTTGTCTAAATGTCAGCAAAGGTGACCTTGTGGCTTTTTAAAGATACGGTTTATCAACTCTTGGCTGAAAAGCACCGAAGTCCTCCCCCAGTGTGGCTGTCATCTTCCCTACAAGTGAAACAGGAAGCTTCCCACAAGTCCAGGAGCACAGAAACAGCCTTTCTGTTGTAAGCGATAGACAGGGGCAGCTCCACTGGCATCTTGTGCAGTCCAGGTGTGGAGATGAGGTACACAATCAGTACATTGCTTTTCAGTGTGGTAGCTGAGTAGACATGCATGCTCAGCATGCAGAGCATGATGCATGCTCAGATTATGGCGATGAGACAAGTCCACACATCACCCCTCTCTTCTGCTCTATCCTCTCTCTTAATCTCCTGATGAGCCACCAGTGGTTTAGTGCAGGGTTACTGGTGTAGTCTGGTTCCCCACAGTTGTGTCATCTGGCCTGCAGGGGCTCCCCAGAGGTCTGGAAATTTTGCAGTGGGGAAGTGGTGCCACTGCTGCCCTATTCCCAAATTTCTGGACCCATGGGGAGCCCTGAAGGCTGGTTCAGGCAGCATGGCACCTGATCCTGGCATGCAAGGCTGGGTAGGGCTGCTCAAGGGGTCCAGAACCTGATCCCAGTGCACAGGGGCCAGCTGAGGCTACGCAGGGCCCAGTCCACCCCACCGCTCATCTGGCTTGCAGGGCCGAAAGAATGAGTACCACTTTTTTTAGTGGAACTGAGGATTGATATAGTTGATAACGGAAGTCAGAAATGTGATTGCAGCTTTTGTAGACTACCTAGACTAGCTGTAAATCAAGTTACCTTGCATAGTAATGACACTGTAGCTACAGTAACATGGAGCTCAGCCCAGCTAACCATGTAAGTATGTACCCAAAGCACTGGGGTGGGTTTTGCAGCCATGATGAACAGGCTGCTGCAGGCTATATTTTATCATTAGTATCCAAGCTAAGTAGCTAGCTTAGGTATGTATTGGACTGCAGTATAGTATAGCAAACTGTATACACTGAGACAGTTTACACCTCAAGGGAAGTTTAGTACAAATACAGCATCTAGGATTCCTGATCTTACATTATAAGCCATTATGATCAATGGCATGGCATAGGCTGGAAGACCTTTCAGAGAAAAGCAGGATTAGAAGCTATTATTTGTCCACGACCTTCTCATTTACCAAACCAAACAGTAATTCCAGGGTTTTGGCCATGACATTTGTTTGGAACTCCCAATACTTGAAATTATGATGATCTTAGGATGCAAACAGGTGTCGCCTTTGTGCTGCTATAAACATTTTTATGTTGGCATAAAGCAAAAGTAAGTAGATGTCCATACCCTTTGTTGCACCACAAATGCCCAAATTTGTGGTTGCAACAAAAGGTAGTAATTTTTTTTTTATGGTGGGAGAGCTCAGGCACAGTCTCCAGCTCCCTGGGAGCACCTGCCTGGCTTTCCTCCCTTCCAGACATGTACTTGCAGGATCTCCGGGGCACATCTTTGGAATGAGAAAAGTTGGAGTTCCCAGTGCCTGCCTGGTTTCTCCACTTCCAGATACATGCCCCTGGCAACTCTAGGGGCCTCTCTGGGAGCAGGAAACCCTGAGTTTCCCTGCTTCTGGTGATGCACCCTGGTGATTACCAGGGTTACACCTCTGGAAGTGGGGAAAGTCTTTCCCTGCTTCTAGATATGGTCACCAGAGAGTACCAGGGGTGCATCTCTGGAAGTGGGGAACACGTTGCACAGGGCTGGGGTACATCACAGCACAGATGATCCACTTGGTGAGGTCTATTTCTAGCCCCAGTTATTCCAAACTCCCACACACCTGCTCTGCCCCCATGCTGGAGTGGAATCTCCAACCAGAGAGGTGGGAAATTACTGAAGTGGCTACCATCCCAATACAGTGTTGGCTTGGGTCAGGACCTACGTCAGAGCAGTCCCATCCCCTGGGCTCTTTGTGAGCTCTCAGTTTATCTGGAGAGTAGCTGATATGTCAGAGTGGTTTGCATCTTCTCACTCACACCCTCAGCTACATGAACATATACCAGAATAGCCAACCACTCTGAGGCTTTTAGAGGGATTCAGTATGTCACATACTCAATGTGAGCTGGTTGGGGAGGCAGAAACCTGAATGGGATGGAGAGAAAGAGCCAAGGTAAAGTCTTGAGTGAAAGAAAGACAAAGATGTTACTGATGGTCTGTCAGGCCTTGGATCTTCTCCCTGACAACAGCCAGTTCCCTGAGTGTCAGAGAATTGCTCTAGAGTGAGGGGGTTTGGGAGAGGTGGTTTTCTAGCCCAGTTGGGTAAGCTGTTCATGCCATGATGCAGGAGGATAGATGGACCTTAATTGTGCAAGGGCTACTGCACTGTAGATGCTGGTGTTACTCATAGCTGTGATAAAACAATTAATATATCTTTGAAGGACTCTGTCCCACTAACTTCATGTGCCAATGAGTTCCATGGGTTAGCTAGACTTGAGCACATCAACATTAAACTGCTGATCACCTTCCGTGGCTTACTTCTCTCACCTACTCAGCTCCTTGCAATCTCTTCTGCCCCCACCACTTCTCAGTTATTAATGATGGCAATCTTGACTTTTATGGGAGGTTTCTGATGAAGCCCCTATGCTTTTCTGTGCTTCCTCCATAGATAAAATGGCCTTCCAGGTCATAAGGTCACCTCCATTCTCCCTCTATTCGACCCCTTCCTGCAAGGGTGGAATTCGTTATAATAGCCACATGTTATGACCTCATATTTACAAGAACGATTAAAAAATCCCTTTTAACAGACTCCATTCTGTGATTTTCCAGGATCTCTGCCTGTCTTAGATTTTAAGCTGGTTGGAGCAGAGGCTGGCTGTTTTGTTTCCTCTTTAGCGCAGACCACATTTTCAGCATTTAATAATTAGTAAGAAGGTAGTCTGTTTTATCTATTTTAAATCTCACTACCTTTCTGTTACTGAATGATAAGACATCCTAAACAGAAGCACCTACTGGCTTTCCCTGTCTTATTCATTGCATTGTTGCCACCTCATTCAAATGTGATAATCCCTTTCGCTTAGATAGAATCTCAAACAGCTGCACAAAGGAGGCCAATCTCATTAGCCCCATTTTACAGGTGGGGAAAATGTGTTACAAGGAAGAGAAATGTTTTGCCCATGCAATCTATTGGCAGAGCTGGGATCTGAGCCTAGGTCTGCTGTGTCCTCAAGACACCTGGGATTTATGATACACTGACACAGCCCTCTCTAAAGGCATTTCCCTATTAGGCAGCTCTCCATTCAGTATATTAGCTGTGAAGAATCCCATTCTCAGGCACCTACATCTTCCTCTGTGCCTAGCTCAGATCTGCAGACCCCACTCCAGCATCCAGGCCCCTGGAATTTAGGTGTGTGATGTTGGGAGTCATAAGGCCTGTGCCTCTTTGTGAGTGTAGCCCCTGGTCTCAGTAACCTTTCCTCAAACAGAATCTCTGCCAAATAAAATGAGTGGGAGAAGAAAAAGAAAAAGTTTTTAGGAAGGATGGGACATGGTTCAAATTAGTGCCTGTGATTAGGTGATGTGAAACAGGGCACGGAGCAGCCTGTAGGGAACAGAGTGCTCTGGGAACCGACCGGAATAGTGTTTGGAGAGACTTTTTTGGGAGCTGTGTTTTCCTGTTCTGACTATTAGCACTAACATCTGGAGCTCCCAACTAGCAGATTGCACTGGTGGGGGTGGGAGGGAGAACCGATGCAGCTAGTACGGGAGGGACAATTTTCTTTAGGGCTTTGTTTTGAGGTTACTGGCTTTGAGGCTATTTGCAATGGTTAAGAAAAATTCACTTCTCCAAAACCCTATAGTTTCAATGCACATCCAGAACTAGGGAAAAGGCAGAGCTCAGCCTCATACCTCTTAACTTGAGGGGATGGGGTAATTCAGGTCTCAATGAACAACCTTGGCATCTTCATAGGTCACACACATTTATTCCTCTCAGCACTGAAGGGGTTAAATATATTTGAAAAGAAAAGTGTATCAGTTGCCTTGGACATCTGAGGCCATCTGAAGAAGAATGAGGTGAAAGGGCTGCATCTTTACCCTTCCAAGCTCCTGGAGACTGTGAGATAAGAGATTTATATATGCAAACAGAGAGATATGCAAGTATCCTGTGCTTTGAGGGTATATCATCAGAGAGAAATTAGGAACACTTTTCTCCCTTATGTTTAGCCTTTAGAAATATAGGAACGGCCTTCTCCTCTGGACAAGGTGCTATGGATTCCCCTTTTATTTCAGTGGGAGCTTGGTCCCCCCAGCACTTTTTAAGGAACTGGGCCTTTGTGATTTGGACAAATAGTCCCAGCCTTGAGACGGCTGGGTTCTTTCTACTTGTGATGCATTCGAGATTTGGAGCCCAGCCCTCTGTGACTTCATCTCCGGCACCTAAATCCCTCATGACCCCTTTTTTATGAGTGCCTTTTGTGGCAATGGCTGCAATCTATTTAAAGTGCCAAGTCTTCGATGCACAGCTCCCAGCAGCAGATGTAGAAACCAAGATATCAGTGGAAGCGAGTCAAAAATGAGCTCCTCTGGCTGTTGTTCAAAGGCTGGTATCTATCCATCCCAGTCAGTTATGGCTGCTAGTCTCTGCCACTTGAGGCTGTGCCTTGGTTCTTCGCTGTGGGGGAATGGGAGGCTGAAGTTCCTGGCTAGGTTAGGCTGAGATCTGTATCCTTCCTTCTCAGTCACCTTTATTTGCCTCCTTCAATAGCATTCAAGGAGAGGGAGATGGTGCTGTTCCCCACTGCCTAAATTTGCATCCTCATGACTAAATCCACATAGCATGACTCCCAGACTGAGCTTTGAGTTAACAGCAGCAAACTCATTTGCAACTCAGCAGGGGGCCCTTCAACACGCGCCTTAAACTGCACGGACTTGTGTGTGCACAGTGGGACACAAGAGGGTCTTGAACAGCTCCTTTTATAGGAGAAATTGCTGATAGTTTTTGCTAACTCTTACTTAATTGTACGGTTCTGCAGCCATGTCATTGGTGTTAACTATGGGCAAGTTGAAAGACTCCAGTTAGGGAACCAAAGCAGGCTTCTGTCTCTCTCTTTCCACAAGAAACATGCCATACCAGGGTACCATAGAAGCCCAGTAGGAGCTCTGTAGAGTTAGAATTACTGGAACAGTTTCTATTTAAAGCTAAACTAACCTCCATCTGCCTCATTACTTCAATGTGGGCTCTGCTTCGCAATGACTCTGTTCCTGCTCTTGGGTCAGGAGTGTGGGAGGTAGGGAAAAGAATAAACGTGACTTTATGCTAGTCTTGTGCTCTCTGCACTGTGGGGAGGCTTGAGGACCTGCCTTCTCCCCACCATGTAAACTAAAGCACCATGGGGAGCTACTCTTACCTGCTGCTTGCAGTAGAAGCAGTATGTTGCCTGTGTGTGGTATGTTCTGGCCACGTCTGAAATGCCAACCCCCCCCCACACAAGGGCAGATCCATACCACCTGCACCCCCCTTTTCAAAATCCCAGATCCACCTATATGTGCACTTATACCTCCTGTTCAGCCTAAGAAGAGGAGGGGGCTTACATACTTCATAAAGCATGCACACATAACCAGAAGTGAAGCACTTGTCAGTTGTACCTCATTCCAACTTGTACCTTGTTGTACCTCATTTGAGGCGCTTAGGCCATTTTTGGGGTGCTTCATGTTCTATGTCTGTCTATAGAGCTTGCCCTTAGTTTGAAGCACTTCAAAGACATTGTAAGAACAGAAGAAAAACGATACCCCCAAACCAGCTGACACCTCTGGGAAATAAGCCCCTAACCAGCCCAGCCAGACCAGGGTACATACGTTTCTTTATGCGCATGCAAGGGTGCGGAGCTATTCTGCCTTCCCATGCTGATTTCTATAAATACCCTCATTAAGACTCGACTGTATTAATGAATAAAAATAACAATTGCGGAGAGCCCTTCCATGGAGAATACTGATGTAAGGCTTGCAATTTTCTTCATTTTATATTGCAAGTTGATATTTGAAACGACAGGCAGTAGGCAAAACGGCTCCGGGGTGGGGGAGAGAGAGACAGTCAGAGAACAGTCTTCCTTCAGAAGACAGCCCACCTGGAAGTGGGTGCTGATACTCCACCTTCTAGAAAGAAGCCCCAGAAACTCCTCAGCCAAGCATTGTCTCCTGCTTCTACTTCAGCTCACTGTGCCTGGTTGCTTGCTTTGTACAGATGCCTGGGAGTGTAAGAGAACAGGGCACTTTCTCTGTCATTTCATCTCAAACCCAGTGGCGTAATTAGGGGGTAGAGGAGAGGGGCATCCACTCCGGGCATCCAATTAAGGGGGGGGGGGAGGCATGGACTCACCCCTCCATTCCCACAGAGCCCATCCCTGACAGCATCAAGAGCAACAGCTAGGTATAAATACCCTCATTAAGACTCGACTGTATTAATGAACAGAGAACATGAACAGTGCAGGTAGAGTGTGTGGGGGCAGCAGCAGCTGCTCAGCTGGAGATTTTTTAGGAGTCCCCAGCATGGATAAGACCACATCTCCTCCCTACCCTTCAGGGCATGCCTGGGATGCTCACTGCTTTTTACACCACTGCTCAACCCTGAAGCTTGTATCTGCTGAGGAAAACAAAGGAACACCCTGTGAAAGCAATGGAAACTTTGGCAGTTCGGTTCTGAATGAAATGACCCCAACCCCGGAGACCAGTGTCTAGTTTCCATTTGTTGTCAGTTTGATGCTGCTCAGTCCAGCTCTGATGATTGGTGATTCATGTGGTGGAAGGGAAAAACCACTGGGATTCAGGCCTGATGCAGTTCAGATGAAGAGTGGCTATCACAACCTGCAACATCCTGCTCCCTGCCCGGACAGCAGGCTGCTGTCATGAGTTCCCAGAACAAATCCTACATGCTGTTAAGGCTGCTAGGTCTTTCAGAGACCCATTTCTCCCTCTGAGTCTCTCTGCCGTACTTGTCTGTTAACCCTTTCAGGAGCAACGAAGCAGTGATACTTAACCTACAGCTTCCAAGCCATAAGTGACTCTTCAACTTAGAACACTGCCTGCAATGAACCCATAAAAAGATTGTTCCCTTCACCCCTTTTTTAACTGCATGCATTGGGTGCAACTCTCCTACAGTCATGGATAGTGCAGCACATACTAGCCATTGCTAGCAATCATGGTGCAAGTACTGTAGCTCTTTTTCCTTTGAAAGGGAGCATGCTTACCTCCATTTACTTTGGCATGTGTAAGTATGAGTTTTTTGATTTGCATTGGCTGCTTCTGTGGCTTCTAGGCCAGTTTGGACTAAGCATCATGCAAGGCTATCCAGGCTTTGTAAAGGAATCTCTTATACACGTGCACACTTGACTCCTACAGAACTTCTCAGTGCAGTCCCTTGATCTCTCTTCCTTCTCCTCTAAGTCCTTGAGGGGAGGTAACCCCGTCTTCCAGTCGAGAGGCTGGAGATAAACAGACTTTCTTGGACTAGAGTAAGGCTGTCCAGCTGGCAGCCCATCAGCCACATGCACCCCATGATGGGGTAAATTGTGGCCTGCAGAAACAGCTGGAGTCTCTAGGCTTCCTCTACTACTGGCTTCATCTTCCCCAGACTAGCATGGTGCAGCCTGCAGTGCTGGGAGAGCCTGCGACCTCAGGCACTTGAGAGGCATCGTGCAACGGGGGAGATTGCAGATGAGAAGCTTAGGATGAAGCAGGGTGCCCAGACATGCAGTGGTGTGTGTGGGATAGCACCTGGGCTCATGGTCCAGTGTGTGTGTGTGTGTGTGTGTGTGTGTGTGGGGCGGCAGGCATCCATCCTCAGAGGCACTAGACTCAGGACTGCCATGGGTGTGGGTACCAAGAATTCCTGAGTTCTGGCTGCAGCACTTCTGTGTAAACTGGTGCAAAGAGTAAGTGCTTCAATCGTAAAATGGAAGAGCTTAACTACCTACTTGCAGAGGAGGCTCACATGCAGGGAGCCTGCTCCAACGTACTGTAATTCCAGCACGTCGGAGCAGACTTGATTGAGTGTGCTGGAGCATGGAAATCAATGCACTCCAGCAGCCTCCAGCGCCATGTGTATCAGCATCCCCACACTGAAAAATGGAAGTGGGAAGCTTTAAATAAAAGCTCATTCAATGATCTTTAGATGAGCTTTATTTCAAAGTGCCCCACTGCCATTTTTCAGTGTGGGGATGCTGATACATGTGATGTTCTGGGTGTTTTTAATTAGTGTGGATCTTGGAGCTATGATCATTAAAATGCTCCCCCATGCCTCCTGGAACATGTGTATAAACACCCATGAAGGTTAACCAAGTGCTTGTGTGTAGAATAGTTTGAAGATGTCAAATGTTCAGTGTTAAGGTATTGTTACATGTTGTACTTAGCATCTGCTAACTGCACTTACAATGCTAGTATCTGAACATTAAGCAGTAAAGCATGTGCTAAGTGGCATCGTAGCATAGTAAAGCTAGGCCATTTCTGGCAAGGAGCATCTCCAGATCGTAATGCCTAATACATACATGTTAGCTCTGTAGAGCTAACATTGGACTGCTCTACAGAGATGATCAGGGGACTCCAAGGTGAGGTGGGAGCAGGGGAAGGAAGCCCCTTGCCAGTCTGCCTGTTTCAAGGCTCTTGTGCAGTAAAGAGGCTAGGTGCCAATGCTGCTTCCAGTGCCCACACCACACTGGAGCCTTGAACCAGCTCTGGTGTGATCCCAGGGCTGAGATAAAAAATCAGCTGTTTTTTGGTTTCAGCCCTGGGATTGCATTTGAGTGGTTCAAGACCCTGGTGCAGTACTATGATCTATCTTTAGATCTGTTTATACATGGCTTTATGTCCTGTTAAAGCTTATTCTGCTCTAAATATAACAGATGCTAAGTGTAGTGAGTAGCAAGGCCCTTATTATTCCAGGTGAAAGGCTCAGCATCTGCAGACAGGTCAGAAGGGAATTGATATCCAGTGCTTTTTCAGACTGGTCACAAGATGGCATCATTGTGCTTCACATCCCACCTCCTGTACACAAAGGGAGTAGGACTCCTTAGGTGTCTTATAAAGCTAAGGCCCTGTCATTACCACCTCCTTCATCCAAAACAAAATGTGAACTGTTAGCAAATGCAGAATACTTAACCATACCAGATACCCTACTGTGACAAGCTTGCCCTGTGCGCAGCAACAATCCAGCTGCTTCTGCCCTGCCAGAAGAGGCTCACAGTCTGTAATCCTCAAAGAAAATATTCCCTAGGAAGGGCCATAGGAACCCTCTTGGGGAAAGCATCTGAGTTGTGACATAATTAGAGCAGCCATCCAGCACATGAAGAATCCTCCAAGTAAGCTTTGACAACCTCCTCTCTAACTGGAGATGTCGTGTCCTCACCTACTGCAAGGGGCTCAGATTCTCCCCAGGGACAGGTCCGTGGTGGCTGCCGTCTGATAGACACCAGTATAAACAAACTTCATTGCCCTAGGCCTGTCGCTTTCTTTTGCCCCTCTATGGAAGAGACAGCTTCTGCTGCAGACGTTTAAGAAACACACTCTGGACTGGAGCTAGTTGAGCTACTGCGCAACTTGGCTCCACATGTCCTGCTCCACAGCTGCTGTGGGGGAATGCAAGAAGCTCTCTCTCTTGGCAGGAAACATGAGAAAAGAGCTGTCCCTTTGCCTTACACCCCCTCACTAACATTCCCTACAGCCCATTGCCAGAGCCTATGTCATCTTCTGTCTATTAACCATTGCAGAGTCTCCTTATTAATGAAACAAAGGCCCGGCAAGGATTCTCAGACACTACTTGGCTCCAGAGCATTCACACTGTACTTCCTCAAACCAGACTATGGTCTCACATAGATGCATTTAAATCCAGAGTGACTCCAATGGGTTCAACAGGGGCAGGAATCCACATTTAGACATAGCAGCACAGATGGCGTTTTCTGGGCTATCAAGTCCATTCACCAGTGCTTGGAGGTGATCATATACTTGAGGAATCCCCAAATTTTGACTTCAAACCCTCACAAGCATCTACAAAGCATGATACCCAGAACACCAAGAATACCCTATAACATGGCATAGATAAAAGCAGTGCAGTGCCCTGCTACTGCAACATCTGGGTAGTAGTTGGTTAATAAATGGTCATAAGATCTTAGGAAAAGGGACCTCACTGTAGGCTGCAAGTGAGATCAGAATCCTCCTTCTCATTCTCATGCCTAAAACTACTAATGCTGTAAAACCCTAGCCTCCACTGCCTTGTGGGTACTTCTTGGTTGAAGAAAGACTAAGGGACATCCCCCAGACAGAAAAGTGCCCTCACTGAGGGCATTAGGCAGTCAGCAGCAGTTCTTATCTGTTGCTCTCTGGCAGGAGCTACAACCATCGAGGCATTAGTTTTCTGGACTTGGTCTGGCCTTTAGATTCTGCCACAGTGGTTTAAAGTGGGGATGGCAGGTCTTGGAGAGCATCCACTCCTCCTTACTCTTGCCTAGCTGAACTCATCAAAGGTCTTGGTGTGGTGGTCATGGACCTCTTATGCATACACCATGATCCAGAGGACTGACAGTTACCTATACTAACATCCCAGCTCTGATTTCCCATTGCTTTGCTTCTTGTTCCCTGTGCTCTAATTACTACTCTTTACTTGATGTCTCCATTTGTCTCTCTTCCCCATGCCTGATGTAATGTATTTTTGAGGTCTCAGTCCATTGGTGGACTGCAGATCCTATTTTTATTGGTATTGACATACCTTAACTTCCACTGAAATCGCTGCGTATTATGGCCCTGTATATCTTTAAAATTCTGGGCCTAAAAATGCCTTCCTCTCCTCCTCAAAATTCCCTTAAAGCTCATTTTACCTGGCTGTTTGTCTGTCTATCCCTGACCTAGACTCAGGCATCACTGGGACCCTCACTCCCATCTGATCATACCATCAATTCAAAAGCCAATAACCCAAAAAGGCAAACATGCATAGGAATACGGAAGAAAAACATACAGCACACTCCCGGGACCAGCTTTCCTGTTATTCATGCACCCTGTTGCCTCTTTTCCGCTACACCTCCAAAGACTAAGTTATCCTTGAAAGCAGGGAGTGTGCCTTCTTACTTGTCTGTACAGTGCGATCCATCCCCAGGATGGGAGGAAGAATCTGTATTGGTCCTAGAGACATGCATTATTTCCAACACGAATCATTTACATGATGTAGGAACTGTTGAGTGAAATTATATGTTCTATCTAAAGTATCACAATGGTCCCTTCTCCGCTTATAACCTCTCACTATATTTATCGTCCTTGTTAGCACATGAAAGCTAAAGGGGTCTTACTTTGAGAGCTCCAGACTCCCTGCAATTCCTGTTAAAGACTCATCTCAACTACCCTGAATTACACTGACCTAGGAAGATTGTGGCTGAGGGAAGGAGTAGAAAAAATTATAGCTATTTTTGCTATTAAGAAAAAAGCAGAAAATGTTCTTTCTAAGAAGGGGCAGTCAGCATATATCTTGAGTTTACTGACTCAGTTAAAAATAAACTACCAAAAATTGTCTGACAGCAAACGTCAGTAAAAAAAATGTATGTTTAAGTGCAGGAGGCCAAATGATTTGGGAACATATTTTCCCTTAATTGGGCATACATTTCTGGATGGAGTAATTTTTTATCTGTAATCCAGATTGATAGCTTCTATTTGATAGCTGAAAGGATAATTTCTTCAAAGGTTTGCATATGACCATGGACTGGAAAAGCCCCAAATGGCTTTGAAATGGACTTTAGCTCTACTCAACTGGAACTCTGTCCCTGAGCTCAGAGGGACTAGGATTGGACTTCATTATACTTCATCTGGCATTGCTCTTTTTGATTATTACTACTACTTGTATCACAATAGTGCTCAAGAGCCCATTTACAGACCAGAACCCATCACACTAGAGACTATACAAGCATACCACTAAAAGCCAGTCTCTGCCCCAAATAGCTTTTGATCTAAGTAAAAAATAAAAGCCACTAGGTGGATGCACATAAGTAAAGGAGCTCAAGGCCACACTGAGAAAATGCAGGTTGGCATGATGGACAGTTGTCCCAGACCACACCAGCTGCCTGTGCTTGTCAAGGTTTTTTTTTTTGGTAAACATTTCATGAAAGTCAAGTATTATTAAAGGACTTAATGGACAATTGATTTTTTTTCTGTGCACTGTGTCAGTAGAAAGGATGGAAGTCAGCATTGTCAGAAAAATAGGCAATGTGGCAATCTGGAGTCATTACCCTCTTAATCTCCCCTGAAAGGAAACAGGGACAGGTTTGGAATGAGGGCTTGGAGAAATATAGGTTGTGAAACTGTGATTGGAGTACCATACAAGATTCAAATGATAGGCTTTTGCTTCTCTTCAGGACCCACTGCTGCAAAACACCTAGCTTCCTCTGCCTGGAAAAAGCTCAGCTTTGAAAACAAGAGAGCTGTTCAGCTTAAGAGTAAATGCTACCTCTGCTTTTCAGTGGTGAAGCCCAGGTATGCAATATGCTCATTGAAAATATCCTACAAGTGGTCACTGGGAGTCTCACTTCTGCATTAGGGATCTGGGTACCTGGATTCTCTTGCAGGATTTTTCCTGTGACTCCCCCCATTTCCAACATTGGTGTGTGGTCACAACAATAATTTTTAGTGCTATACATGTACAATGAAAAATAATGACAACTCTTTGTGCTTCAATCCAGGATTACAAAGCCATTTGCAAGCATTTATAAGCCTGTCTCAGTTGTGCATTGATATCCTCATTCTGCAGTGGGAGAAACTGATGCCAAATGCCTAGCCTGCACACATACCATATTTACATGTGTGTAGTTGACATTTGCACTGGTAAAAATAAGGAAAGGACCAACGATGAAATCCTGTATCAGGTAACTTTTCCCACCCTAGTGCAGAATTACCTGTGAATGAATAAGGGGTGAAGGGGCAGTCAGCATATATGGGTTTACACTGGTGTAAATTATAATGGCATAGATGTCATATGTATGGAGCTTCCACCAGATAGCTGTTTGCTCAATATAAATAAGTGATTATTACACCTCCTTCCCCCCAATCTTATGGGAAGGCACAGTAATAGCAGCCTATAGTCTGCTACACAGGAATAAGATGCTTGTCTCTCCACTCGAGGCATAGCATATCAGTGTACCAACGAAATGTCAATGACCAAGGTGTGATCATGTCACATTTCAAGACCCACATTTCAATTGTCTATACTGACACAGTGATGCAAAGCTAGGAACAGAGAATCGCTAAGTCCTGAGTACAAGTCCATTCATCTAACTAATTATGAAGAGTCCTGAGTCTGGCTTGCAGCAATACTCAGGAAACCAGGTACTCCTTGGCTTCTCACTCCAAATTTTCATCTTCAACAAAATTTCTCCTGGGACCAAAAAAACCCCAAACCCCCACACATACAACACAACCAAATGAAAGGGCTCAGACCAAAACTCTGGATCTAGCCACTCCTAAAGCCCAGAAAGATTTAGGTTGAGATCTGAGTTTTGCAGCTCAGAATCTTTTCCAATGACCAGATTCCCTCCTGCCTAAGACCAGGCCTGAGTAGATACTGATTTCAGCACATGAAAAGACAAACCCCTCCTGCTCCCATAATTTCAATGTAAAAACTCTTAACTCCTGTTATGTTGGGCTAATTCCATAGGATCTGCCCACTTATTGAGGCAGAGGGATCTGGCAGATAGTCCTTAGCCCTGTGGATCACTGTGCCCCTATCCAAGGTGCTCAGCTGACCAGTCTGACCTCAGCCCTCAAAGACATTTGATTGCCAAAATGTTACATTTCCTGCAGTCAGTCATTTTTCTCTTCCATTTCTTTAAATTAGACATTTAACAAGCAATAAAAGGAGTCACCGAGCCTTCTAGTGAAAGATGTTTCCTGCCCCTCCCCTGCCCTTCCATCTCCACCTACGGGGCATGATTCTCAAGATTGTATTGTGTGGATTGAATTTTCAGTGAGTCTCTTACTGCTGGCAGAAGCTGCCTCCGCTAACTCCCTGCTTATTCAGTGAGTGACAGTAATCAACGGTGTGGGAGGCAGGGAGGATATTAACATTACTGTGATTGACGAGCCTCACTCATAGTTTAGAAGTACCTTGGTGGATCTCCAAAGACTCAATAGGTAGATCCAATACAGCCATCTATTTATACAATGTCCATCACTGTTGTATCTGAGCAATGAAACAAAATGGTTCACCACATGGGGAGAAACAAACAGAGCGATTTCCTCCAGAAAAGCCCAACTCACTGTGATTTTTGAATGAACAAGTTTCCCCATATTAATCACAATATGTTATCAAGGATGGGGTGTGAAGGGGAAACGGACCCTGATGTGCAGGGAAAAATACCTTAAATTATCTCAGCAGGGAAGCTGGCTCTAACTTGTTGTTTTTCTCCAAGTACTTTTGATGCAGTAGGTGACTAATGCTGAAGGTTTGGAGCTTGGCTTTCTCATTTACACTAAGGCTCTTTGCATAGCACGGGCAAGGTGAAACAAATAGGAACTGGGCTCTTGGCTAAGGCCAGAAAATTGGCCCTTTAATAATTCTCCTGCTTTTTCCTATTTGCCCATCCCCTACTCTCTCCCATCTTGTGTCCTTCCAGAGTATTAGCTGGCTTCAATTTACTTACTTTTATCCTTCATCCCTGACAAACTGGTTCTCCAAAAGAACAAGCATCAGAGCTCAGTCAGTCTCATCTCATCATATCCACCATCTGGGTGCTTTGACACTTTGTGAATGCCAGGAGTGGGGGAATGAAGCAGCCAGGGCACAGTTTGTATAAAGGTGTAGACAGATATTTGCATTCCTTATTATAACTTGCACTGGGCTTGTATACAGTTACTATGGGATCAGAGACTAGAGACAGATGTGTCACTCTCCATGGGTAGTAAGTGCTACGGCAGTGCCTTGCCAATAGGTGGCAGGGAACAGGTAACACCCTTTCTGCTGTGAGCAAACAGCTAGCTTGGGTTGAAACCTAGGCCTATGTAACTCACAATTTTTCACAAGTGAACAATGTTACCACAGTTTAGGGGCTTGAAGCATCTGCCCACTACTTTTTGTTTTGCATCAGTGTGATGGCAACTATGCCAGTGTAGAAGTTTGCATAGAATGATAGAGAAGCAGGGCTGGAAGGGACCTCCAGTGGTCACCTAGTCCAATCCCCTGCTCGAGGCAGGATCATCCCTCTCCAAACCATTCTATACATATCCACTGCCCAGCCTCTTAGCAAAAGCTACACAGTCAACCCTGACACAACACAAGACATAACACCCTAACTTGCCACAGGCAAAGCAGGGGAACCACAGTGACCAATGTCCTGATTCTATAAAGGTTGTTAATAGATGCTCAAGAGATCTCAGGAAAAGGTCCACACACCCCTTGCTGCCCCCCTCCCACTCCCCGCTACAGAGGAAGGCAAAGCCCTCCATGGTCCATACCTATTTGATCCTGGGTTAAAATTTCTTCCTGATTCCAATTGTGGCAATTGGTCTGACCCTGAGCTGAGGGGCAAGACCCTCTAGCTGGGAACCTCTGGGTTTAAATCACAGCAGAAGCACTGGGACACTCCAGTCAAAATCCCCAGCCTTGGCTGCAGCCAACACCCAATACCTCTGAGGAAGGCTTAAATAAAAACAGCCCTGACATGTCATAGCAGGAGGGGGCAGAGGGCAACCAGCAAAGCCCAGAAGCACGGGAAATACCCATCGCGGAACATAGGCACACCTACGCCAAGATCATCTCTGACCAGTGACTGTCCACCCTCTTCTTGAGCACCTCCAGTGGTAAAGAGTCCACAACTTCTCTAGGCAGTCTGTTCCACTGCCTCAATGTTCACTAACAGTGAAGAGGTTTTCCGTGATGTCTTGTTGCACTTAACAGGTAAACAGGATAACATTTGCTTCCTCTTCCATTATATCCCTTGATGAGGAGGAGCAAAAAGCTGGTTAGACAGCAACAGACAATGCAATCTGTCCTTTCTCTGTCTCCTGTATGGCTGCAGTGCCTATTGTTTTTAAAGGGCTGGTAGAAATACCAGTGTTGACTGAAGGAAAATAAAATTCCTCTACTCTGGTTTTCTTTGAATGCTGGTTGGGGAGGTGATAAGCTCTCTTCCCCCCTCTAGAGTAAAAGGAGAGCCAGGAGCAGCCGGCTCTGCTCCTTTCCCTGGGTGCCCCATTTCCCCGGAGGGCAAGGTGAAACTGGCAAGGGGTTGGTACAAAATAGGAGGCAGGTAGGAAATCTCCCAGCTTGGACAATTCCTTTTTGCCCATTGGTGGCTGGTGCTGCTTCACTTACTATCAGGAAGACCTGGAAGCTGGTAAACACCCAGGGTGCCATTTTCCCTAAGGCCGACTGACTACTCTCATCTAGTGTCTGGCTGCTTGGTTTCTCCCAGCTTGAAGTTCCTCTTCTGCAGCCTCAAACAGGTTTCCTAGGAGAGAGCAAATGAGGTCTTGTTGTGTGGGTTTGCCAGTTAACCAACCCATTTTTGCAGAGAGGCATATCCTGGCTCAGTTTTTTGAACTGGTCACTGCTTGCCTCTCTTAGGACAGGTGGTAGGCACTATTACAGGAAGGTTATTCACCAAGTACCTCTTTTGTGTCAAGGCACAGGTGTCTTTGAAGTTCTCCAGCATTTTGGGCTGCTGCATGGGGTAGGCCTCTGCGAGATCACTTTGTTGGCAAGATGTAAAAGGGATGAGGTTATTGACTCTACTCCTCCAGCAGGCCAAACTAATAGCTAAGCCAAGGTTTCTGACGTAAAACCACTGAGCTCAGCTGCACTGTTCTGTAAGAATCCCGGGTGCAAGGTGCTTCAAGGTGATGCAGTTTATTCTGTGACCCCTGGTGGCAATGTATAGGGGGTGCACAGGGGTGCACATGCACCCACTGAGAGTGCTGGTGTACCCCCTGAATGGCTGGGCTCCCTTGTTAGGCGGTGTGCAGAAGGAGCAGGTGGGAGCACCGGTACCCTCCCTGAGAGTGCTGGCTGGGGAGTGGGAGTGCCGGATGTAGTGCTGTGACTGCTTCCCAGTTGGTGAGTTTTGGCGCGGTGGAACACCCCCCGCCCCCAATTCCCCGGTCACTGACTGGTTGCTGGGGGGCACATGCCCCCCTGACTAAGGTGGCACCAGTTGCCCATGGTGACCCCGTTGCATAATGTACCTGCACAACAGTAAAAACCTTCTGCTGTGGGACTCTTGAGCCTTCTGGTTTCTGAAACTAAACAGCAGGCTTTTCACTGCTTAAGGAAGATCAGACTAAGAGGAGTAGTTTCTCCTTTCTGGTGGAGTATGCTATCATGGATGTTCATCTCTTGTAGTGAAGTGACACATTACTATTCTTTGAGATGAGACATGGCATGTAGAAGAAAATGGAGGAGGGAATGGATGTACTATGCGTACCATGTGAAGGACAACTGCTTTTCCAGAAAGTAAGAGGACACCCACAGCACTAGTTTCCCCCCTCTTTGATTCTTGTTAGGCAGGAGAGATGGCAGGCTTTGAGCTGGAAGTGATCACCATCTCTCTTCTTTCCTGCTTCTGAGAGCAGGGATTTGACAAGCAAGTCTAAAAGTCCATGGGCCAGATCTGGGCTGTGGTACCATGGGATCCCCATGGATCTGGAAATTTGGCAGTGGAAAAGCAGTGCCACCACTCCCCTACTGCCAAATCTCTAGACCCCTGCAGAGTCCCAGGTCCTGCACCCTGGATCTGGCACCTGATCCCAGTGTGCAGAGCTGGGTGGGGATGGCTCCAGGCCCCCAGGCCCCAATCCTGGCCAGACCCTAGGGACCCAATTCTGGCATGCAAGAGGTGGGAGGGGGTGGCAATGGGTCTCCAGGGCTCAATCCTGGCATGCAAAAGGCAAGAGGAAGTGATACCAGACCCCCAAAGCTTGATCCAGCCTGCAGACAGGCCCCATGCCACTCAACTGGCCTGTGGGGCCAAAAGGTTGAGCACCACTGATCTAAAGTAATTAAAAATGTCACTAGACAACATGCTAAGTATTACATGCAGTAAACTATCATAGGATCCTTAATGCACATGTGGTGTTACTAAGTAACTGTAAAAAGTTACTGGATCTAGCAATAAAATTGCCAAGTCAGCAACACTGCTGAGAGGAAGGTTTAAAGTCATGATTTTCAGCTGGGGTCCAGTGGCATCTATGGGGGCTGTGAGATCCTTTAAGAGTGGATGGGGTGGAGGGCCGGTGCATTCTGCACAATATTAGCACTGCTAGGTTTCAAACAGCAATCAAATTTGAAATTGAATTTCAAATAGGAATCCATTTGCTCACCGGCACAGGGGTGGAGGTGGAAGCCGGGCTGAGCTGTGTGCAGCCTGGAAACAGCTGCTTGTGGTAGAGACTGGAGAGAGACCATCTGAGTTAGCCTAGCCTGGAAAAGACAGTGTGAGATGCCCCTGGTGTCCATGTAGGGTTGCAGGGTGGAGAAGCTGGGGAGAATGACCTGCCGCTGGTTGCAAGGAAGTAGCACAGGGAGAAGTAGGAGCTGCAGGATGAGTGGGAGACAAACACACAGACCAGGGTTGCAGACCAGGGAAAGCTAACACCATCTGCCCAGGGCCAGGCTGGTAGTGGGTAGGAAGCTGGGACTTTGGACTGTGTCCATACTGGGCAAGAGGCTGAGCCCATTGGCACTAGGCAGATGCCACTAAGGCTCACTGTTCTGGAGGAAGCACAGTACCCAGCTGACCATGCACATGGGCTGACACCTACAGGCCCGGACCAGCCCTGGCTCCCCTGACAGGTGGGACTTAAAGAGGGGAAGCAATTCCATTCATAGCAGGGCCAGGACACTTGTCTTCCTGCCTGCCTCTGTGCAGCCCCTTCTACTGCATTATGTGCAGTGCTGACTTGCCATGCCTGCCCTGACTGCTGCTCACTCCCTTCTTGGGGCAAATGGCAGAATAACCCCACTTCTGCCTCCTCCACTGCAGCAGTGGAGCAGGGCCCTTCAGGTGGGAGGCAGGGTGGGGGGTTATTCCCCCTCCCTCTGACATCCAGTGGAGGAGGCAGCAGGGGGCTTATTCTGCCACTTGCCCCAAGCAGAGAGTGAGCAGTGGCAGCAGTGGTTGGGGTGGGCAGACCCCAGCTGCAGTCCCCTTGAGTTCTCACCACTTGTCTTGGCAAGTCCAGCTGAAGGGACAGCAACCTCAGAATTAGACCAGTCATCAGTTCTGCTACCATTGGAATATACTGGTTACCAGGTCTCCACAAAAATAATCTTCATTTATTTATAACTTTAACCAGGTATGTGGCTAGCTTACAGTGTATCTTGCCATATGCCTTTCAATTTAGCGTACAGATAGAATTAAAGCAAAGAGTTTGGCAGATGAACAAACAGCATGAATGAGGGACAAAGAAGGTACCATAAGGATGGGCACAGTCTACTTAGATACTGTGACCCAACATCTGCCTTGGCTTTCACTTGCACCGTAAACGCTTTAGTGCAGGAACTACATTGTTGCTCTGTTTGTAGACAGTTTAGCACAATGAGATCCTGGTCTGACTCTGGGTAAGGACAGACGTAACAATTGAATCACTTTAAAAATGGAGTATTTCAGTCATGGATGTTCCTTGCCGTGCCCCCTGGCTATAGTGCTTCAAAATCATTACAGCTGCATGCAGTGGCATACACTCCAGCCAGGAGCTGCAACATGGGGCTGTGGCACATCTCCCACAAAGAGGGTAAATAGAAAGCAGAACTGTCCCCCCATCCACTCTGCCTCTGCTCTCCCAGAGCACTCCCTTGGTGGAACCAGGAGACCAGACACAGAGAGGTATGCAGACATTGGAAGCTGGAGAGCAGGAATCCTGGTTCTGGCACAGGGCTTCAGGGCCTTCAGGATCTCCTGGTTCTGGCAGCAAGGTGCTCCAGGGGAGAGGAGGCAACAGGAAAAGAAAAGCACCAGCTGGTTCAGTGCTCCACTCAACCCACCCCTTTCACCCATGAAAGGAGAGGAAAGCATAGGATACTGGAGGACTGAGTCTTTCCCTGTTGTGCTCCAAAGATTGTACATGAATAACAAGAAGAACGTTATTTTGAATCCCTGCTAAATAGTACTTGTTTACTTCACGTTAGTGTTAGAGTGTTTCCATCTTTTTTGGAACACTTCAAGGCTAAGTGCAGACAGTCAAAAAGCCTGAGGCTGAATCAGTTCAATCTCTACAGGTTAGTCTAAGATGAGTAGATTGAACTGAGAAGCAGGTGAACAGACATTCACTTTTGATTCCGGAAACGGGGCCACGTGCTTGCAGTGGTCCAGGCCAGAAGTTGGGGGTGCTAAAGCATGCCTCTGTTCAGCTGGAGCAGACAGCTTGGGTCAAGGCTAGTCTGCCCACCCTGCAAGGTGGGATTTGCGGTGGAGGTGCAAAGCATCCTGGGATGCTGGAGGACTGTGAGTTAACTTGAATCTGAAGGGGTTCTGGGACAGCAGTTCAATAAACTGATTTAACCTAAATCAGTTAAGCCTGATACTACATCCATCCAGGTTTATCTTAAACCAGTTTAGCCATTTTGAAAGCGGTTTACGTGCACTGAACTTCTGTTGTATTACAGATTTGAACCAGTTTCTGATCACTTGCAGTGGTTTTTGTGTAACTTCTGTTCCTAGCCCAAAGGGCTTTCAGCTTGGCCTTTGGAGTGCTTCAGATACATCTGAAGCACTTCACATGTTACATCTGTCCACACCCCCTGGCTTCAAGGCACTACCATAATATAAATGATTAATAATGAGTAAAAATAAAAATACCAGACCCTGTGTAACTCCACCAGAGCCAAAAGAGTTGCAGGGCATATTGGTCAGTATGAATGTGCAAGGTAGTAATTTCTGTCTTGCCAGTGCTGTGACTAGCTAGAATTGTTCTTTGCTCTCATAGCCAGTCAGGGGTTCTCCCAATAGGCAGAATCTTATAAAAAAGTGTCTGAGAGGAGCTATAGAGCTCTCACTAATAAGGCTCCGGAGAGAGCTGTTTATCCTCATCATCCCCAAACCCGTCACCTTAGGCAAGCTTCTGTCACTTAGGAGAACATTTCTCTGCTCTGTGTTTATTTGCCTTTTTTGCTTTTTGGGTTTTAAAAAATGTTTTCATTTTTTTTGTGTGGCAACAAGCCATTCCGCTATGCCACATATAATTTTTTTTAATCATCTGGTGTTTTCATTAGGTGTCCTGGTTCCAAAGTAACTAGAGAACAGATGAGGAGTTTATACTTCATGTCAGGCCAAGCCTTACCTAACCTCTAGCCTGTCTGTGGGCCATTCCCATATCAATATATCCTGACCTAGGGCATGAACGCCGTGTGCTCCCGAAGGCCGGGTGGGCATGGCAACCACCTGCAGGTGGTGTCGGTGGGGAGCGGGGAGTTCCCACAAGTGGCTGCGGCAGTGTCGCCAGTGGGGGAGGTGGCAAGCTGGCAGCACTGGTGGTGGCCAGTGGCGATTGAGGACTGTCTGCAGATGCCACCAGTGGTGCTGACGGGGGGTGGTGAGCAATGACTGTTTGCAGGTGCAGCCGGCAGCGTCGATGGCGCTTTTTGCAGGGGGTGCACTGCCAAGCTCAGGGGGTGCACGTGCACCCATGACCACCCCCCATGCATCACCAATGACCTAGGGGCTGCCAAGGGAATAGCACTTCTATCTTGGTTTAGTTTTAGCCTTGAGCCTGCTAGGATGTTCCCAACTGCCAACTCCACAAATGCTTAGGAGGACATGATTATTCTGTATAGCAGGGTGATGTAGTGCTGCATGGATTCTGTGAAATGTATTTGTTTTGTCCCATTATTGGTATTGAAATAGTTCATTAATTCAGTTTCAATAATCCAGTTAGTTGAGGTGATATTTATTTTAGGTACTTATCTCCATCACCAGTCTGAATGCCTCACCGTCTTTCATGTGTTTATCCTCACAATATTTTTTGAAGAGGTAGACAAATGCTATTATACCCTTTGTTAGAGAGGGAAGCTGGGCTTTGAGCCCCGGGGCTTTTCAAGGGTTTAAAATCAATATGTGTTATGCATCTCACTAGCTGTAAAAATCTGTCCTAGAGAGATACAAAGCCCAGATCCTCAAAGGTGCCTGAGTTTTAATTTATTTAAATCCCCTTCTTTGAGAATCTAGACCTAAGTGAATTACCCAAAGCTTCCACAGAAAGGCACTGGCAAAGCAGGGAATTCCACCCAATTCTTCCAAATCCTGGGCTAGCCTCATTGGGTTGTCTTTCCTTTTGGTGATGAAGAGCTGTATTAGAGTCAAGCTAAACTTGCCAAATCTGGCTCTGCAGCCTCCTCAGGTCCATAGGCGAGTTTGTTTGGAGTTATAGTGTTTACCTCCTTAGCAACGCCACCTGTCTCAGTTTTTTGTCATCAGTCTTGTTTTTTCAGATGAGGTCTCAGTGCCCTTGCCATTTATTTCTCATTCTGGCTTATGTTCTGATTTTTTTCATTTCACTAATCAAAACCATAGGGATCTTGATAACTGCAAAATGTTTATCCCAGACATATTGCTAGAACCAACATCAAATGTTCAGTGTGGTCTCAGGTCACCCTTATCATGTAGCAAGTCTGTGCTTCACAGCAAGCATTGCTCAAGGCCAGAATTTGTCAGGGGAAAACATTGTCATAGATGCTGATGACCATGTTGAATCAGGGTAAAAGCCCTGCTCCAGGATCTTGGATAGGAGAGAGAGGAAGGTGGCCAGGGAAGGGAGGCTTCTGTCCTCTCTCCTGGGTCCTGGATGATAAAGGAAAGAAAGTTGAACTTGTTTTTTTTTCCCCCATCTGCACCTAATGGAACTTTTCTGACTCAAGCCATGAAGGTCAAAGAAAGAGGCCCGAAAGGAGCACTTAAAAATGTCATAACCTTAAAAAGGCATTGCTGTAGAATTGCCCTATTTTTTACATTTGAAAACCATGGTGACCTTATCCCTCCCCTTCTGTGTGTCCCATCTAAACAATTCTATGCTATCTATCCATCTACCCACCCACAGGCTGGAATACATTTGCATAAATCATTCATCAAATACGTTTGAATAATGAACACATATGCAAGAGTCTGTTCATGGATAATTCATTGAAAAAGTTGTTTGCTGAAAATAGTTCACTGAGCTCCAGCTGAGATGCTCTCAAAACAGGTCCTAATAGAAGAGGAGGTCAGCTCTCCATTGTACAATTGATCTCTCTTCCTGCCTCCAAATGGTATAATGAGTGAATGTGCAGGAGGGAGTTTGAAGGATGGGGCTGTCTGGGGAGCTTTCTTTGATGTGGGCTTTGAAGTGTCCCATATTCTACTTCACAGATGTAACCTTAGAGATGGAAATAACCTATTAGGCCATCTAGTCCTTCTTCCTGCTAGCAGAGCATGTTTCTCTACTGGCTAGTACATAGCTGATGTTTTTCTTAGCTTCATCTTGATGAGACTCCCATAACATGCCTTGGGAGATTATGCCAATTGTATTGAGAAGTTTGCCCTGATCCTTATCTTAAATTTTCCCTGTTCACTTAATCCTGTTATTCCCATTTAGATGGCTCGGCATCAGCTCTAAAGAATTTCTCTTCTTGGTTGGCATCTACAAGCTTCTGATAATTGCAGTGTGTTTTCAAATTCCCACTGCCCTTAGGCATAATTTAAGTTAAGTGGTATGTTTTACTCTTTCCTTAATTCTTATAAAAATTGGTCCCTTTAGGCTCAGAATAATTTTTGCTGCTCTTTTCTGGACTCCCTCCAAGTTGTCAGTAACTTTCTAGGAATGTGGAATCTATTAGTCAATACAATATTCCAGATGCTGTGACTGGCCTTTGACTTGAAAGGCTGGGGAGCCAGTAGAGGTCCTGGTTTAGAAGTGTCTTCTTCCAGCTGTAGGAAATGTTCCCTGGAGGGAAGTCTCAGGCTCTGAACCCACCAGATGGTATTTCTCTAGGGACTGAGGGAGTCTGAGGCTTGAGAAAGGACTGACAAACATCATAGTTCTGGTCCATCCCAAGTGCTGAAGATGGGGCAATGCTGCTTAAAGCCACACATCTCATCAGCATTCAATTTGCTGGGGCAAATACCACAATACTATGTCTTATAATTACTGCAGAGAAGTTGCTGTCTTACATATAATATAGCACATCCACCACATTTCTCAATACCTGTCCTACTGAATGCATTAGTGAAGGGATGCAGAGTGGGGTATCTACTGGCCCTTTGTCTTCGTATCACTGAGACTGATGAGTTAATATTGCACTCCCACAAAGACATAAGCACCCAGGTACTGGCACCGATAAATTGTTGTGCATCTTACCCATTGCAAAATCTCATTGTAAGCGCAGAGAAGAGACTGTCACTATGGAAACCACTGGGGAGCTATACATTATATCCCACTTCAGACTTATTTCAAGGAAGCCTTTTTTTAAATGCTGCTGATGGGCCTGTTATTGTAATAACAATAATCTTACTTGTAAAGTACCCCCACCCATGTTCCTCCCCACTCTACCCAAGGCACTCGGGTAAGATTGCAAGGAAATTAAATACACAGTTAAATTAGCACAATGAAACCCAATAAGAACCCAAATAAGCTAGTATTATCAAAAAATGGAGGGGTAGGTCCCTTAAAGGGGGTCACTACTTAAAACTGAAGAAAAAAACCCAGAAGTAATATTTTCAGATGGTTCTTGTGGGTGGGGAGAGAAAGAAACTATAGGAGAGAAAGAAAGAGGTAGAGTACTACTGGTGCACTGGGAGAAAACAGTCAAGTCAGTGAATAGATGAGAAAAAAGGAAACGGAGGAAAAGAAATATCTTAAATACAGAGTTAAGGAAGCTAACCAGCATGATCACTACAGAGAGCACTGAAGAAACTTCCTAGAGGCACGATCAGAGATGTGCATTTGAGTCGCTGAATATCTCAGCTGGATGTTCATTCTTACAGCTTCCACTTGTTAAGGATAAAAATGGAAAATACTGTCAAGGTACTGATGTACTACTTAAGTGTGACAATGAATACTTCTGTGCATTAATAGACAGGTCCCCAGCAAGAGATGAACTAGAGTGTGATCCAGAAAAAGAACCCAGCACAAAATAGGACAGTAATATTGACTGTATGCTTCACTTCTTCGAAACAGTGACAGAATGAAAAGCATTGGGTCTTGGCTATATCTTACCAAAACTGCTGAAGAGTAAAGGTATGAATTTAATTAGCTGCCTTCAGACAGTCACCTCAGCTGTTTGGGAAATGGATCATGTTTCAGAATATAGGAAAAAGGGGTTACATTGTCCAGTTTTTGAAAAAGGAGAACAATCAATGTGCCGACACCATAGAGAAATACTACTGCTATTATTCCTGGGGAAAGGGATTACAATAATACTGTTGAACAAATGGAAACACTCTCTCAGCCCTCGAGAGATAGTTACTGAAGTTTTCATGTAGGTTGATCCACTATCCAAACACACGCACATACTCTCTCTCTCTATGTATGTGCTTTGAAGTACATATATGCTTTGTGGATTGTTACTGAAAAATTACAAGAGCAATAGAAGGAAGTTAACATTGCATTTATTGACTTGTAGCCACTTTTGACTGAGTGCTTTAGTCAGTACTGTGGTTTCTGCTATACCAATAAAGGTCCTAAGGACTAGAGGAAGGTGGGGCAGGGTGGTCCTTTAAAGACTAACTGGTTCAGAGAGGCATAAGTTTTCATAGGTAACAGCTTACTTCACCAGATGCTACTGACACAGCTACCTACCTCTCTCATGCTTATTGGAGGAACTTTACTGTGGTAGTTAGCTGTGTGAAAGCAATGTTTATATTATAGATTGGTTTTCAGTAGAATCAGGAACACACCAGAAATTCATTATCTCAGCAATGTTATTTAACATTTCAATTGACTGTCTGATGGCAAAGCTAACTGAGGGCAAAATAGGAGGAGAAAAATTTAAGGAAGCATTATAAATCTTTCTTGCATACATAGATGATATTGTCATGCTTGGAGAGATTGTCAAGCACTGACAACTGGGGTTGGAAGAGTTAAAAAATGGAAGAATCACTAAGTGCTCCCTGGCAGTGTAGACATGCCCTTAAGGTCAAAAGTAATAAAACCAAAGCTATGCATGTCCTGTATAAAACAGAAACAACTGACGTGCTGAAGCTGTGTGTAGATGGCGGAAGCATTGCATGGGTTAATAGCTTTCCCCAGCTGGGTAGTCTGGTGTCAGCAGATAGTTTTATAAGTGAAGTCCCACATTGGATTAGTCATGCGTCAGTGGCGTTTTAGTGTCTTTGAAGGCCTCCATTTGGGCAGCGGGATGTCAGCATAACAATTAAGGCATGACTGTTCCATGTGGTGGTGATGACAGCTCTGCTATATAGGGGAGAAATGTGGCCATTAAAAACACCTGCAGAGAAGAAATGAGACAACTTTCAATGTTAAACATATAATATTCACTGCCATAGGTATATCACAAATGAGGAGGTACTTAGACTATCGTGGCATATGGCAGTCTCCTGCCAGTTGAGGGCTAGAAGATGGCAGTACTGGACTCATGGTCAATGTGCAGAAGGTTTGTGTGCTCCTACAGAAGGTCTTTGGAGCTGGAGATGAAGGAAACAGAGCACAGTGTCAGCTATAAATACAGTAGGAAGATATTCTGAGATTTTTAAGAACTGCTGATTGTCCTATGACAATTAGGATCCCTTGACAAAGAGCTGAAAAGAATGGATCATTCTAGGAGTTGCAATTGCTGCTTCATAGCCTTATGGACCTTCTGCTGTTTCTGCCACTTGGAAGCGGAGGTAAGTGAAGCAAAGAGTATGCTAGTGGTGGAGTAAATGTGTGGAATATTCCACACCCCAGCAGATGCCACAGCCAAAGCTCTGTCATAGGCTGGCCTTGGGCATGATGGCAGGCTGTCCCAGGTACTTGTCTGAAGGAGGCGCACAGAGACACTGGGTTTGCAAAAGAGCCAGGGTCTGCAGCTCTTTACAGAACACAGGTGGGCAGCTGAGAATCAGTCTGATGCTTTTTTGCTTGCATGGCCTCAACCCATCCAGGCTGCTTCATGTCAAAACTTTCACCCTTACTTCACCCTCAGCTTCCTTCCTCTCTCCCCACCAAATAAACCTGTGGACTAGCAGTATTCAGAACTAAAATATGTGAAGACAAACAACCCTCATCCAACATGCAGAACTTACTACACCAACCACATTGCCTATTTGATGTATCCCTGGACACCCCAGGTACTTGACTACCCAATGCCTTCTATGTGTAACATCTTATCTAAAGCTGGCTGGCAGTCACTTAGGGGCTCTCTACCTCTTTTACTGATCTCTAAAGTGCCATGTACACTATGGGCAGAATTCTGTTTCACCTAGTGGATAATCGAAGGGAAGTTTGCAATAGACTCTGAGTTACCCGACTACAGTGTAGGAATGATTTCGTTACACACCCTGCCTTACCCCCGCCCTGGGTATGTAAATGCCTTCATTAGAGGAATAGGAAGATACCTCCAGAACGTGATTCTGTTCCTATAATAGAGGTACTTCTTGCATCCAGAGGGGCAATATAATTATTTCTGTACTTTAGTTGGGTGGCTTAGAATTATTTGCAAGCTGCACTTTGATTATCTGCTGGGGAAGAAACAGAATTCTTCCCTGCAAGCACTGAATAACTGGGAAATCACAGCAGTGATGTTTGGGGATGAGATCAACTATACAGCCTTATCCAATAACTCCAGTAATTCAAACCCTTGGAGGACAAAGTCAGACATGCCAGCAATATACTTGGGAACATCAAAGCAAAAGCAGAGACTCAGTTACACTGAAAGCTCCAGTGAGGACCATTATAGGTAGTTGATCCCAGGCTAAATAAAGCAAAGGATCATGCATCTCTGTGCAGTGCAGTCTCAATCCCCAAAGCAGACTGGAAACCAGACTGGAACTTACCTGGGAATGGCTCTGTTGTCTGAATGCCAGAGGAACTGGAAAGCCTTCGTCCTACAACAGATTTTCCCTACTGCAGGTGGGGATGAGGAATGAGTGCACCAGTGCTGTGATGACTTCTTGAGAAGGAATAGGCCCAGTCACAGATGGGATAGTCCAAGGCCTTAGATTAAATATCAAAACAAGTCTCCCACCTACATATTCCCTTCCATCATGATTTCCTGTCAGTCCTCTCGGTGATTTTTATTGATCAGCTTGTTTAATTACCTCTTCATCATTATTTATAATTATGTCTAGAGTGTGCTGTTTAAATTGTAAACTCCCTGGACCAGAGACTTTGTTGCTGCATACAGCAGCACCATAGAGCCCCTATCATGGAATTTCTGGAAGCAGTACTAATTAAATATATGATTACTAATGAATTAATGATAATGCTACTGATAAGAACTGCTTTCATAAACATAAAAGGCACCAGTCCTCCCCTGAGGAACCTGTAATCCAGTTTTAAGCAACAACTAGCCAGCTATGGAAAAAAGAAGGGGAGGTGGATACAAAAGGAGGGTGAGGATTACTATAATAAGAATACATGCTTATGCACATTCATCTGTACATGCGTGTCTCCCGCTGGCTTTTATTGATGTTTGTCTCCAGATTCCTCCTCTCTCATTTGTTGCTTCCTTTCAGCAGCATGGGAAGGGCAGCGTGGCTTAGAGTTTCCTAATGGGAGCAATGGGACCCATAAGAAAGGTTTGAATGGGAAATATGCTGGAGGTCATGCTAAGTCTGGGGGGAAGAAGGAAGGGGAAGAGGGGAATGGAGGAAGGCGAAAAGGCAGGTGTGGGAGAAGGTCATAATAAGGAGGAAGGCTATTGTCCTTATGTAACACACGGGATCAGGACTGCAGGCTGTGGGCAGCAACATCTAAGCTTAGGAAGGCAAGTGTAGGAGCTGAACATTATCCAGTCCCCAAGAGGGAGCTACCAAAGGTTAGAAGGTGGAGGTTGTCAAAAGCTGTGGTGGTGTGGTCAGGAGAAAGACAGGACAGAAGATCATTGCAGTAGCACCTTGGGCAGAAAAACCCCTTAATTTTTATTTTTTTTTAATGTTCTGTAAACAGCAGAATGACCCTTGTGCCTGTTTCATACTCCTGTGTCTCCTAATGGGTGAGCTGGTTGAGAAAGGTGGTGAGCAGATAATGGAAGCAGGTAATAACTGGCCAATAGTCGGTTTGGGATATCTCTGCCACTATATTCTTCTCTGGGCACCAATGTGCTTCAGAAAGTGCTGCCTGGTACAGCTCTCTCACATACCTTCCTCTTATTCACTGAGATTCCCAATTCTTCATTTTTCTACCTTCTTTGCCAGTTCCTCTTCCAAGAGCCAAAGGGTCATCCCTTCTTTCCACTTCAGGACATTCTACCTTTGGATTTATTAGGAGCTCTAAGGGGATCTTTTTCATGCCCTATCTGACTGTAGGGAGAGAAGTTCATTTGATTTCTGCTCCTTGCTGAGGAAGGAGAGGAAGCGCAAGGGTAAACTGGTGGGTTACCCAGGCTGCACAATACTTACTGTTCATATATCCTTCTCTCCCTGTTAGCCTTTAAATCCTGAATAACTCAGCATGCCATAAAGGAGAGAGATGCATGGAGGGACCAGTGCTGGAAGAGTCATCCAGGTACGCCCTGTTGTTATAGGAATGGACAAAATAACCTCAGTAAAAACAACCTCCTCAGGCTCACCAGCTGTGTCAGGGTCTCTGTTAAACCCAGGCCTGGGGGATTTTAATGCTTGTTCCCATCTCCTCGGCCAGCAGCCTGACCCCCCACTACAGATTTGAGACTTGCCCTGATTTTTCTCCTACCCGCTGGAAAGCAAAGCTTCAGTAATGCTCATCAATAACAGCCCTGGTTTTATGCAGGGGTGACAAGTGCAGACAGTGAGCTGGAGGGAATGTAGAAAACAGGCATTATTCTTCACGTAGACCACATCAAAGCCAAGCCCCAAGTGAAGGAGGGGAAGAGAGAGAAGTTGTCGTCCTGCACTGAGGCAGGGTGGGGAGAGTAGTGCTTGTTTTTGCTAGTGTTTGGCAGGAGATATTTGGCCTTTGGCTTGTAGCGCAGCAGTGAAGCTCACCATGACCCAGACAATCTGGGCTGCCAGATTCGGGGGATCCTCAGAGTTCTGTCAGGCATATACAAAATGGGATCTTTTGGGAGGAAATGAAGTGCTCCATTCCCATCAGATCAGTATTAACCCCTTGAAGTTTGAAGGGGGCACAGGAACTCCTCCAAGTTTATCCTTCCATTTGGAAACAGAATCCAAAACCTCAACAGACCCACCTGGCCCCTTACATGAGAGAAAAAAAAAGCTTATCTATTCCTGCAGAAAGCAAAAACAGCTTGGACACAGCTAATAAATAAATCAGGTTTAATCATGAACCATATACATATTTACAGAGGGTGAAAGACATAGGAATACAGGGAGTTACCATGGCACCAAGAGTCCAACAACTGTGTATTTTACCGTAGTACAGTACAAAACAGGGATGGGATGAGCAGGTAAAGGTGGGACTTTGGCTCTCAGAAGCTATTTCTAGGAAATGCTGATCATTCTTTGTCACCTGGCAGGTTATAAAATGTAGTCTGGTTGGAGCTGTGAGCTAGCTCAGCAAGACAGGATGGGGAAGGTTAGACCATACGAGGGATGGTATGAGGTATATAGAACACACTCATGGGAAGAATTTGTGCTCTGTAGCTACTTACAGGTTTAGGACTACATTCTTCCCACTGTTGTGTACACACAGTTCCCATTTATGCCAATGGAAGTGGCACGCATGTGTCTCAGGGAATGAATATATTTGGCTACTTGAGTGCACTCATGGTCCCAGCACAACAAGCAAGAGATGCTGAAGCAGAAAGGGCAGGGAGTCAGCTAAAGGACAGGGGCATGAAAGGAAGAGAAAAGAATGATTCCACCCTAAGTTAATCACAGCAGATGAAATGCATTCCTGGACACGAGAGCCAGCACAACATGTATGCTCTCGAGGACGTAAGGGGTGCATGTGCATATTAATGTGATGTAATAAACTTCGGTGCTTATTGCACTGGAGTTTATTGCTCCTAGGCACTGCATTTACACGTGTGTCTCGGACTGTCGCATGTTGAGCCAGGTCAGAGCAGCCCCAGCTAATAGGAGGCCTTGTGGGGCCAGCCTGGGGCTGTTCCCCGAGCTTAACATGCTATAGAGAGGCTGGCTGGGGCACAAGGGTGCTCGATTGCAGGGCTAGTTGGCAGGCAGCCCCTGCAATGAAGTAACCTTGTGCTCCAGCCAGCCAGGGCAGTGTCCACATGTGTGCTGCTGTGGAGTAAAGAACTCCACATCAGGATAGTACTTGGATTTACAAATACTACCCTCTTGCGGAGTTAGTTATTTTACTCCAGCCTAATAGGGCTGCATGTGTAGACACACAATGTTTACTGTAGAGCTAATTAGTCTACTCCGCAGTAAACATCTCCTGTAGATGTGCCCAAGTACATGAATTCTGCATAGGCTTGTCTCTACCCTCTGCTCAGAGGCAAACACTACTGACTAAAAAGGAAAACTCTGAATTGGGGGGCTGGATGTTTTAAAAGAAGAAATAATTGAAAAGATGGGTCCAGTTAGAGTTGGTCCCAAATCAATGCCCGATATCCAATCGCTCATGAATTTTGGGGGAAGAAGGTCCAAACTCTCTCTTCAAACCACAATTTCACATCTGGTCCATCTCTATTGTGAAAGACAGATGGAAGGAACTGTTGCAGTTGTAAGTAGGGAGGACACAGCTGCTGTTTATATGAAAGTATTCAGAGTCTATGTGACAGGTCTGTGCTGTTTCAAGAAACAATAATACGTGAGGCGAGCAAAGCAGTCAGATGTGCTGGCTTTACAGTACAACAATTTCACTTTCAATTACTGTACATATTATGCAACTTTACAACTGAAAATCACTTGGCAGTTCTAGAACAGACCAGTAGATACTGCTTTAATTTGAAAAGCACAATTGCCATCTGCTTTTGCTTGGAGCAGGGGGAACAAAACAAAACTGAAGCTATAATACAAAATGATGTTTGTTTTGATGACTATTAGGAAGTAATATTGCCGCAGCAAAATCACATCCCTAGGTCTTCTAAGCTTCCCCAAACCAGAGGTCCGCTCAATGGCAAGTCAGAATCACGTATCCACATACAGAATACTCTCTCAGTCTGGGAAACCTTTGCTAATACCCTTGCTCTTGGAGCAAAGGCAGGAGATTAAATTGTAAATCTTGTTTTTGAAGAGTGCTCTGAAAAGAAAGCACACACTCATCTTTCTCTCACAGCAAAGGCTGTATGTTGGGTTGTTATTTTAAATTACAAATACCTAATAGTTTTTCTGGATGGGTAACCTATTTCCTGGGCAGGAATGAGGTTGAATCTTCTTTATGAGTCTGCGTTCTTTAGACAAGAAAAAGACAAGGGAACTTAAATTACAAAACTGGAAAAACTAGCCGTATCTCAGACATATGGTTTCTTTAACTATTTACAAGACTAGCTTGAAAGTTACTATTTACATTAGTGATGTTGTAGAGTTTCCAAGAAGAGCTGTCCTCACCTCTGTGGTACGTGTCCCCCAAGAGGTGCGTGTCCCAAGAGCCCATTCTTGAGTTTTTCAAACTTTTTTTTAAAATAAGGCACTGCAAATACATGTAGTCTTTGCCCCAAACAGTGAGTCCCCTTCACTGGATACTGCATTTTTCCCTCTCTCTGGCCTGTCCTTCCCTAAGGACTTTTGATTTGATGTATTTCAGGTCACTGTTGACACTGGGCCGGCGAGCAAATGGAGAGATCATGCCATAGGCATCCATCTCTTTGACCCGGCGCATCCTGAAGGATTTTTGCTGGAAGGCATCCCCATACTGGATGGAAATTTTCCTGTGGAGGGCAGGACTCATCTCATGAGGTAGCTTGGCCATGCTAAAGAGGACATAGAACATTTCATCCACATTAGTGTTCTTCTTGGCTGAGACTTCAAAGTAAGCACAGTTCTCATCACTGGACACAAGGACCTCCCCTTCGTCTGAGCGCACTTTCCGGTAGATCTCACTGTGGTCATTCTTGTTGCCACAGATTACCATGGGCAGATCAGCTGACTCCTTGGTCTTGTTTTTCAGGCAGGATTTGACTTCAAGGATCTGTTTCTGGAGCCTCTTGACCTCATCAAAAGATTCCCTGTTGTCCAAACTGAAGACCAAGATGAAAACATCCCCTGCAATGAAAAGAGAAAACCAGAGGCGTTGTTCTTTAGAACTCACCTTGGAGCAGTCTATTTTAAAAAAAAGTGGGTATCTTCCTCCCACCATGAGTTTTCTCTTTGCCACTGTTTTTCCTTTGATCTGATTAATTCTCTAAAACACACTCATTTCACATCACCTTCTGACTCACCTTTCCCATTGTTTACCCAGCCATATAGAGGTATTAGAAGTGCAGTATGACCTCAGTTCTATCCTGTTCTCTCTTCCTAAGGATGCATTTCACCCATTGGTGTTGCTCATTGTACCCTTTTTGTAAACAAGCCTCTGTCTTAATTTTACTGTGATATTTTTCTCTTTCCTCTTTATTTGCTATTGTGTGGTAATTTTTTAAGAGCAGAAAACTAGTAGCCCTAACCCTTTGAGCAGAACAGAAGCAGCACTTGGCCTCAGGATTTAGAGCCAATAGCCTCAGAAGGGCTTTGTAATGACCTTTCCAGAACTCAGTGCTCTGCTACCATGTTATTTGCTCAGGAAAAGTGGAAGATCAAAATAAGCAAATGCCAACGCTAAGAGATTTTTTCTTATACATATATAGGCTGACCATATGGAAATCATGGAAATCTAGGACATCATCTGGGAAATCCGGGACACTGCCCTCCCTCTCGACTCGATTAATCGAGTCTGCTGGAGTGTGGTAATTACCGTGCTCCAGCAGACTCCCACATCATGTGTATCAGTGTCCCTGTGCTGAGAAATGGTGGTGGGGGCGCTTTAACTAAAGCTCGTTCGGCGAGCTTTCATTCAAAGCGCACAGCTGCCATTTTTCAGCGTGGGGATGCTGATACACGGGATGCTCCTAACACTTTTAATTAGCACAGCACTCGGAGCTGCACTAATTAAAGCACCTCCCCACCCCAGCACGTCTATAAATGCCCATGGTCACCCTATACATATATAAAATGATGCTAACAAAACCATCCGTTAAGTAAAGTACCCTGCAACTCTCTGAAGAAAGATTTTCTGGATCCCAGCAAATACCTACATCCTTGCACCTTTGTGTTGAGAATTCAGTTTCTGCTATCCAGGAATATTAAGTATTGCCTCAGACCCATCCCATTGGATAACTGGTGGGCCACGACATCAAGCTGGTGACAGACTTTGGCTCTGTTCACACCCCCGTGTACATCCATACTCAGATTTTTAGTAGTGACAAATGCACCACAGCTCCTACTGAACTTAGCAGGGACTGTTGAAGAAGTTGTACTTTTAAAACCAGGCCTCGATTTTTCTCTGGTGTGCTTTTGCTTATTTTGGGTGATCACAGAATAAGGAGAAATCGTAAAAGTGGGTACAACTTTAGAGAGTTCTTTTTTGTTAATTGGAATTTCTAATGGTGGAAAATCAAGGAATCTTTTTAAACCCCTTTACAAAAAATCCTTCAATGTATACTTTTTACTTGCTTTTCATTGCTTGTGGCTACAGAAATATATTTGGGGAGAGTCAGGAAAGAAAGTAGGCTTAGAAACTCAAATTTTGGAACTTGTCTGAGTTGCTTCCTGTGCAGTTCATACCTTTCCCGGTGATATCTTGAGTGTTCCAGCTAGGAAAAGCCATTGGGGAAAAGGCATATCTTGGACCTTTAACATTAGGTCCCTCCAATTATCCAGCATTCCCAATAGATAGTTCTCATTTTTTTTTCATTTAGCATCTAGACTAGCGGACTCTTCAGAAAGAGTTGTGTCCAGGATACTATTTTCAAATAGAGATAAGCAGCTGGGATCCTTGACCCACCACTTAACAGTAGGATACTTTCTTTACTCTGCTACGGGCAGCCCCTGTCTCACCTGTCAGTATGGACAGCCTCCTCATTGCAGGGAAAGGGTGATTCCCAGATGTGTCCAGGATGTCCAGCTGGTACATGTCTCCCCGGATGTTGTAAACCTTGCGATGAAAATCCTCAATGGTGGGAGTGTACTGGTCCTCAAACCGGCCAGTGAGAAAGCGTGAGACAATGGAGCTCTTCCCCACCCTGGAGGCTCCCAGCACAACCATGCGGTAGGAGTTCTTGGCTGGCACATTGAGGGTGCAATTCCCACTGGACACAGTCTTCATCATTGCTTGGTGCTGGAACAGACAAAACAGAAGCAGAAGGGGTTAGGATAAATATGAGGAAAAATCTCATGCACTTTAAATGGCTCTTTGCTGTAAGAAAGTCTGGTTCTTCTTAGCAGATCAGTTGTCAGTAAGGAAATTATAGAAGTGGGAATAGCCTTCCATAAATTTTTCTTAAACCTCATCAAAATGAAGACATTTACATTTGAAAATAAAGTCTTAAATTCCAATTTGTCATTTTGTTTAAACATGAAGGACTAGCTTTATCAGCTTGGCTTTAGCCAGGACTCCTCTTTTATTTTTTTTTGGTCATATAACAGTCACCAGATTTTTGAAAAGAGAGGAGCTCTTATTTAGATATCTAAATGAAGTATTCAGGTTTCCAGCAGTGTTCAAAAGCCCCACAGCTCCCACTTGATCTGGCCACATAGTTTAGGTACTTAAACAGGGTGTGCTCACAATAATCCCTTTCTGAGATCAGAGACTAGAGTACAACGCTCAGATTTTGAAAACCTTGGACGTTCAGCCTTTAAAAATCTGGCCCCAAGCGTCCTAAAATGTTATCAAAGAGAATCAGACAAAACTGACCCAGAAGCAGCCATGCTCTAGGTTATAGATACCAAATGATCTTTTTCTAATTGTGGAAGTAGATTATTGCCCACCATTTGTAACCTTCAATGTTGTGGATTCCTACCACCAAACCATCACCACTGCATCATTTGTAGTAAGATGGTCGGTGGACAAAACAGCAAAAAGCCTAGTTTTATGTTTCATGGTTGCATCACTCTTTACATATCCATGGACATCTGAGTTCAGGCAATCCTTGATTGAACTGAGCAACTGAAGAGAGGCAAGGGCAGGGAGGGAGGGAGAGGTTAGCATTCTTTTCTAACCAAACACAAGATTTCCAGACAATGACCACTCAAGTGAGTCTAGAGACCCTGGAGATTACACACAGGCAGAACATAAAGACGCAGGAAACTCTGAGAGAAAAATCAGGGTTCCACAGACATTTTTGATCTGTCAGGATCAAACACTCTGCAGCCAGAAAAGAAAAATACAGGCCCGCTGTGCAAAACTAGTTGTCGTAGTGGCAGAGACGCACTCAGATAGGGTTTGTTTTGGTTCTACAAATTTACAAAGGCAAAACCGAGTCCCCGCTGTGCTGTTTGTTTAATTTAATACTGTTTATTGGATGGCGGGTTTTAAATATTTATATAAAATGAGCGATAATGTTTGGATTTACATCTGGATTCTGCCCTTTGATTTGTGTGATTTTTTTTTCCTCTCCCGCCTTTATGTAATGGATATTATCTCAAGGGAAAACAATGCAAATCTTCTACTTTGTTTTGTGTTGTGAAGAACCAAGGCAGAAGCAGAGAAATAGCCAGTGCTAAATAAAGAAACCTCTAAGAAATCTAAGCCACCATCCTTAACCAGCTTTGTGCTGTAGCCAAAGGCGACAACAGAACTTTCCTGTTTATTATTACTATTATTTACTGATCATTGACAGCATGTTCAGCCCTATGTGAAGTGCTGAAAAAAAATGTAGCGCTTGCCCCAAAGGAGTTCACCATCTAAATTAAATGTGGAGGGGATGACAGTCTAAATTACTCAGGCTGGACACTCGGAACATGATGTTGTACAAATATAGCAGGGGCCTGATCCAGTCTATGAATGTCTGCTAGGGCAGATGGGCAGGACAGGGCCTGCCGTTTGGACTGGATTCTCAGGATGTAATTTGGAGCAGGTTGTACCTTCAGAGCACATCAGTGCTGAGCCACTGATTTTCCTCAGTAACACCTATGCCCAATCACGTTCACTGGCCCTCTGAACTCTCCCTTGTGCACAGATTGGCAAGCTCTAGGGTCTGTATGCCAGGTGGAGAGATGGAGAGACTAAGGAAGAAATTTTATTCCCCCTTCATTCTTTGTGCTGTGCTTATTAGGTAAAAAGCAAGGGAGTTGATTTTTCCAGGTGAGCTATATAGAAAACATTGAGTTTATGCTACAGAAAGGATCTGATGCTCTAAGAAATGCCAAATTCTCGACTCTTTAAAGTGGCATAGCTGTGATGATTTGAATGGAGCCATGCTGATTTACACCCAGTGAGGATTTGGCCCAATATCTCATCATAGTGGCAAGCGAGCAGTTGGAGTGCATGCTGCAGAAGACAGCTGTGTTTTTTTAAATAAGAGAATCTCAAGGGGTATTTTTATGGTACCCAGCAGAGGAGGCCTGATCATCAGTCTGCCTCTGGAAGACAACTTAATGCAAGTGATAATATTTTCTGAGAGGCAACCAAGTGCACTGACAATGAATCAAAAATATTCTGCCCATCATGAAAACAGGCAGGTGAATGTCTCATCTTAACTGGTAGGAGGGTCGTGCTTCACAACAATACAGTCACCCGACGATGCGCATGCATATGAATCACCTCTTCTGTCTTGGAGCACGTGGAGGGAATGGTCTTTTTAGCAAGTACCTTCGAAGTGGCTGAAGTGTGTGATCACCCAAATATAACCAACCGAATCGTGAAAAAAACTTAGGCTGCTGACCAGGGATGATCCACCATGAGGGGATATGGGGAAAGAATAGCGGTGAGACAGACACTCCTAAGCTGATTTTCATAGGAAATACGTAGGGCCAGACTTCCAAATGAACCCTGCAGGTTGTATGCATTTTGGGTACTAAACATTTGAAAAATCTGGCCCTGATTGGGATGCTGAACACTGGAAATATGAACCCTTCTGGAGAGTTAAGAACGGACTTCTGTTCTTCAAGATGAACTAAAGGCCAAAAGCAAACAAGTGACCTAGTTGAAAGAGGATTGTTTAGGTTTGGATCCAGTTGGGGAAAAAAAAACACATCAGTTTTGTCTTTGATGCACTGGTTTTTAATACAGCTCTGTTTGGGAAGTGTCACTTTATTGATAACCCAGAGACTAAACTACCAGGGTCTCTGCCCTGGGTGGCAGTAGTGACATGTGTGGCAATGGTAGCAGCTTCTGTTGTTGCATCTCCTCTAAGTGGATGCCTAGGGCTGGTACTGGATAACCCATTCCTATCAGCTTTCCCTCCTGAAATCGGACAGCTCAGCTTTCTTCACTGAAATCAATCTATTATGTGTCCGGCTCACTCAGGGGGATTTCTGCTGCAGCTGTATGCAGTATACGTTTTAGGATGAATATGAAGGAAAAATTCCTAGCTGTCAAGGCTAATAATACACAGAGCACTGTGTCTTGGGAACCAGGGAAAACCCTATTAGCTTAGGTCAGTTAATAAACTAGATAAAGCATGGTAGAGTATTTTACTGGGAAATGCCTCATATACTATCCGCTTTTTATTTCTATCCAAACACGCAGGAGGAGCTCCATTTCCCCCCCCTTCCCTGGGCATGAAAGATAGAATAAATTAACAACAACAATACATCCTTTGCATTTCAATAATACTGAAGTTTTCAAAGCTTTTAAATAAATTCCTCCTTCAGAACGAGAGGAAAGTATTACCTTCATCCCTCATTTATGGATGGGGAGACAAAGGCACAGAGAGGTTCAAGGGCTTCTCCAAGGTCAAACAAATCAGGGCTGGGTACAAGACCTGATCTCCTGACTCTCTCACCCCCCATCCTAACTCTAATCCCTAGACCACGGTGCCTCCCCTCCTGAGCAAGACAAAACTGCATTGCATGTGCACACAGAGAGGTACATCTCATTCATAAGGCTTTGCCTGAGGCATGGCTGTGCCCTTAGGGTCAGAGGAAGAGGTAGCTGCAGGCAGATCTTCCCTAACAGAGTCAGATTTTATTAATTTAAACTGCAATCTTTTGGTTCCCTTGTGGTTACTCATTGAAGAGCCTCCCGCGCTTTCCTGCTTGCATTTTGTCTGGGGCACAGTAGAGTCTTTCAGCCCTTTGATGCCTGTAACCACCATTTCTCTAATTACCTCCATTGTAAGTCTGACTTGTAGGGTGCTGCAGTACCAGGAGTACGCATTTGCCCTTGCAGGCTCCCTCTTTGCACCGCCACAGTAAAGCAAACCATTTTCCTCTCCCACCCTTAGAAAGAGGCCAAATTCAAGCCCCCTGGGGATGCAGAGGAGTCCAACATTGGGAAAGATTAAAGGCAGGAAAGGGGAAATAGAAAGGGACCACACGGGCATGGACTAAATAAAATAAAATCAATCAGAAGGGAATGAGAGGAACAAACAAACAACCACCAGCTGGTTTTAATCTACATCTTCCCTTCAAGTTTATTAAAGGTTTAAGAATAGATTAGTTCCCAGCTGTACCTTTAACTCTGTGGACAGACTTAGGGATAACAAACCACTATATATGACTTGCACTTCCATAGGCCTTTCCAGCCCAGGGTTCAAACTGTTTGGCAAAGGTAGATAATTAATATTACCCCCCCTTACACAGAGGAGGAAACTGAGGCGAGCGGTGATTAAAGGACTCTCCTGAGATCTAAGAGTGAGCCAGTGACAGGGTGAGGATGAAATACCAGGTCTCCTGACTCTCACCACCCTGCCCTAATATTGAGCTAGGCTACTTTTTGCAAACTGAAGCCAGGAAGT
>NW_005842175.1:1718555-1740924 GCF_000455745.1 Alligator sinensis
ATTCCAGTGAGGCGTTGAATAACCTGAACTTCTGCACCAGATCAGAGAAACAGAATGAAGATAGTAAACCTGCATCTAAACTTGCCCCGCAGAGCATTTACATTTTGGTTTTCAGCACCTGAATGATGATTTGGATATGTTCCCCTCTCCTGACCATCCATTAAACATACTCCAGTGTGTCACTGTCCATAGTAACCAGCCAGTGTACCTCTCTCTCTCTCTGTTTAGTAGCCCTAAATGGTCTACTGCATCTAGCTAAAAAGAAGCAAAGCAAGCTGCATATAACAGACCGGGCAATGGTTAGAAAAGTCCTGGACTCCCTTTCATTTTCATGCACACCACTATTAATTTCTGTAGGGTGTTTGTCTCCCGGCTACATTAATGTCAGGTTCGCTGTCACTCCCTTACCTTTCTTTCTTTGGAGGAAAAGTCCTGAATTGTAGTGCAGTTCCTGCAGCTGTCTGGATGATTTTTTATCAGAGGCTGTTGCTGCTGCTGGAAAAAGCTGCTGTTCTCCAGATCCCAAGTGGCTGAGCTGGGCTCAGTTTTTCAGCATCACTTTAGCACCCTAACTGGAGGGAGAAGGACTGGAGGGAGTGCTCCAGGGGATGGTCCCCCGGAGGATATTTACTGGATCAGAAGACTGACATGATCCAAAGTCAGGTTATAGAGCCACAGCAGCTTTCCCCCTCTGGTGAGATGTGCTCTTCTCCTGACAGTCTCAGTTCACGCTAAGGAAAAAAGCTGTCTCCTACTCCCACTTGCTTTTCTTGCAACTTGCAATTCATAGACTTGTTGGGGTGAAAGGGGCCTCGGGTGCGACATCTAGCCGTGGAGGCTAGTGAGTACATTGAGCCGACCCATACTGTTTTTACATAACCTCAAAATAATAGATAAAGGGGAGTAATACACAGTAAAAAGGAGGGCTTGAAAATGTCTTAAGACAGCAGATTTGAAAGTGAGCCTCTCACTCCTGCAATAGAAAAAAAGCCAGACAGAAAAAATGAATCTTTTTCCTGATCTGAGATTTCTTTTAAAGTGTTCTCTTTCCCATCCAGAAGGGGCTTTTCTTTTCTTTATATTTTATTATTTCTCTATTGATTCTTCCTCCCTGCCTCTCTCTCCCTCTCCCTCAGTAGCTGTTAAGTTGCAGGTTTTCTTTCTGTAGGACTCACAGATAATTGGCTCACTCCTCCTTCAAAGTCAGTGTCAGAGACAGTAGAGGGAGGGGTACAGACTACAGAGGAGGTGGGATCTAGTGCTTATTGAAAGCCCTTTTTTACACAAAGTTCTTGGGCACTCCAAACCAGGAAGTCTCGTCCTTCCTACAGGAGACAAGCCTGTATGTACATGTGCATGTGCATGTGCATGTGGTGAGTGAGTGTGTGTGTCCACGTGCACGTGTACGTGCATGTGTGTGTGTGAGAGAGAGAGAGGTAGAGAGAGAGTGCTATGATTCCTGTTATTGTACAGCCTGTAAATTCATGAGTTTTTTCAAACCAGTTTTTCCCTTCTAATGTTTTACTGTTTTCTTTTAGAGAGAGTTGGGCTGATTCATTAACTAAATAGAGGTTTTCTGTCACTAATTTCTTGTCATCTTTTTTTGAGATATAGCAAACTCTTGCCACCCGGAGACACTGCAGCTGTTAGGAATGCAGTTAGTTCTGATTAAGAACTAAGAATAAGTATAAAAAACATTTAATGGCTTACAATTATTACTGGGTGACACATTTTTTTTTTATTTTGGTGGGCAAACATAAAACTTGGGAAAAATACTGATTTAGATCAAAGTGAAACAGATTGTTTTGGGGGGGTGGGGGTGGGGTTCAACATAGAAACTAAAAATATTCATTTTGGGACAACCCAAAACACTTCAGCCACTTCAAAATGAAATGTGCTCTTTCACGTGGTGGTTCTTTGACCCCTTTTGATCATTTTTTTCTTAATTTTAGAACAATTTCTAAATTTAAAACATTTTCATTCCTGAAGTTTCACTTAGAAAATGTTGGAATGAAATGATTCAGCATATCCAAAATGAAATATTTCATTTAAAAATGTAGAAAGGAATCCTGGGACATTTAAAAATATTCTTTACTCCCTTTTCACCTTGTCGTGACCCAAGGGTATGATTGTGTGTGCACTTTGGCACTGCAGAATTATTTCCCGCCATGGGGAGCTTTCTTTGCACGGTGCATTTCTCAGTTGCATAGAGAAAACCCCGGTGCAAAGGAGTTCCCGCCATTCGCATGCAAATTTGTGTCCCACTATTGGCTGTTTCTAAATTATTCCCACGTGGCGGCTAGCGATTGGCTTGCTAGCCGTATAAGAGGCTTGAGCGGTTTCCGCCCAAGTTGGAGATCTCCGGGGAGGACCTCATTTAGGAGGACTCCACATCCATCTCGTGAAGAACACTAAGCGCTGCAGAGCCTAACAAACCCAGCGTGTGCCTTAAGAAGGATACAGGGGCCTGATCAACCTCTAGCCTCTCCCCGTCGCCGCCTGATCCCTCGACGTACCCTTCCCTGCGCGCTCGGTCCACGGAGCCTAGCAAACTTTGTGTGTGTGTGTATCCAGAGCTCCTTCCGGGTTTAAGAGGCTCGAGTTTTCTACGGGTCTTGTTCGAGCGAGTTTTGTAACTGCAACTTAAGCGAAGCTTTTTCCTGCCTGCACCGTGACCATCTACGGTGTAAGTAACATCATCTTTAATCAACCGCTACGCATCCGTGCCTAATTCTAGTCCGCCGTGCCGAATTCCCCGACCCATGTGCCAGGGCTGCTGGCCACAGCCCTCCGCACGCCCCCGAAAGCCTCGGACCGCTCCTGGCCCGCACACACCCGAAATTATTCGTCAAATTTAATTCAAATTCATAACTAGTTTCAGTTGCCCTGTCACTCCTTGTTTCAGAGAATTTACTATAAATTGAAAAATTTCATTCAAATAGGTAACTTCATTTTGACTCAGGACCAATACATGAATCCATGTTCTCTCATAGACCACACTCCTAAAGTTCCTGATCTCTTCTTGCTGTAGGAAGACCGCTTTCTACATAAAATGATTGTTTATACTGTCCCTACCACCATTTTCCTGCTCTGTTAGGCCCACGCACCTAACCTGTGCATAATCAGTCATCTCTGAAGCAGGTGACATCTGGTCACATGTACCCATACACTGCTGTATGTACATGGCTACTGTTTGCCAGTCCCTTCTAACTCCTTTATAATGTACAGTAATGGGTGGTGAGTCACTGCATAAATTCAGCTCCCTTCAGAGGGATATTAGGACTTCTTCAATGACAGTCTCTTCCATTGAGTCAAACCTTCCATCTTGGCACACAGTGTGGTAGGGTGTTGGTAGCTCAGAAATTGTTATTTAATTGTCATAAGACGACCCTGACTTCTGGTGTACCAGATCAAACTGACAATGGGCACATCTACATGAGACATTTCACTGCACAGTAGAGAAAATTACGGTGCAGTAAGCATCACCATCTACATGCGCAGATGCTTACTGTGCAGTAATTTGCTCTACTCCGCAGTTAATTTGCTACCTGCAAAAGCACTTAGTAAATTAACTTCAGAGTAGTTACTGTGCAGTAAGGCATATGTAGCTGGCCGAGTGGGAGCAAATTTGCTCCCAGTAAGCCAGCCAGAAGGGGGCAGGAGATTGCTCCCTGCCCCTGGGAGTTGCATGCTGCCGGGGCAGGCTCTGGTAGAGAAGCTTGGGATGGGACAGTGTTCCCCTCCCCTGACAGCAGGGAGTTCTTGGCTCCAGTTCCACAATTGCTATTAGGGAAGTCTCCACATGCAGTCCAGAGCTGGCTGGAAACTGTCCTGGTCTGGGACAAGTCCCAGCCCTGAAGCTCTTTCCCAGCCTCATTCCCTGATCAGGCAAGTAAGGCATGGGGCTTGGAAATAGCTGTGGGGGAGAGGTAGATCCCAACCCCTCCCCTGCAGCTCTTTCCAAGCCCCCTGCCCCTGATCAGGGAGCTGGGGTCGGGAGTTCCTTGCTGCCAGGGCAGGGAGACATTGTCCTAGCTCAGGCTCTGCCATTGGAGCCCATGCTGGCAGCAGGCAGCCCCTGGAGGCAGGAAGCAATCTCCCAGTTCCCCCTAGAAGACAACTGTCTCCTGGCCTTGTTCCCTGCCAGCCCCTGGACTAGCACCCAGAGGGAGCCTAGAGCTCCCCATGGCTGCTGCAGGGAGACAGAGCAGGGTGGGAGCAGCCCTGTTGAGGCTGCTCCTACTGGGAGCAAATCTGCTCCCAAATGCCTGCACATGTAGATGTCTGCCCAGGCTGAGTTTACTCTGCAGTAAATTACTGCAGAGTAAACCCATCCAGCAGCATTTGCACATGCAGACATGCCCAATGAGTCAGTAGCAACTAAAAATCTGTCAGATCTTACAGCTATTCATTCAGTGGTCTAAATAAAATGAGTATAGGGGCCTTCAGCTCAGGTCTTATTAGACAAGGATTGACATCACAAAGTCAGCATGATAAAAGAAACGTCACTGGCAGTAGCAGCAAAGAAGTCAAGAGCCAGAAGGCTATGGTGAATTAACTCTCCTTTCACTCAAGTATGCCTATACTGAGCATGTTTGAGGGATTAGTCTGTTCTGGTGAGGCTCCACCTCACTTATCAAAGGAAGAGTCTGCCGTGTAGCCAAGATTCCAGTTATGTCACTATCCTGATATCTAACCTTACTAAAACTCTACTTTAAACCAAATGCAGGTCCAGAAGAAATAGATAAAAGCAAGGTTACAGCTCAAAAAACTTGCCTAGCCAGGTCAAAACCAAAGACTTGGCTATCTTTTGCTGAAGGCACTCAGATACCATAATGATAGTTGCTTGGTGGGAATCTAGATGGGATAAAATGTCCTCCAAACTATGGGTTTTCAAAGTAGTTCCTTCAAATTATACCAAGAGATAATTATGGGGGATAGACAACATCAAGTGCATTGGGATCCACTTAATATCATCTTACGATTAATGAAATATGAACTATTCATACAAGTAAAGCTAATAGTTCAACACAAATTCTTCAAACCATTCGAAGAATGTCATTTGCATTTTTTATTTATATTGTTGTTTCTGTTCATAGCTCATCAAGTCATGAGAAGAGGAAGGATGGCTCAGTGCTTTATGTACTCACTTGGTGCTCAGGAGGTCAGACTTGAAAAACTCTTTGCCTCTCCACAGACTTCCTATGTGCCTTTGGGCACATGATTCAGTTTTACTATATTTCACCTTTCCATCTATAACATGGGAATGATAGCACTTCCTAATCTCACGTAGGTATTATGAAAATAAATGTACTGAAGATCCTGAGGCGCTCAGATGCTACAGCAATGGCAACAGTCCTTTAAGAATGTCAGACAGATAAGCTGTGATCTAGAAAGTAAAGTTAACTAAAGTGTGTAAGGAAACCACATTTCATGGCTCTCTGCTTTCCTGGTACTGTTTAATGGAAGTACATTCAGTATGGTACAGAGGTCCACATTAGTGGGTGGATCTCAATGAAGGAAGTTAAGATTATAGCCAAGATGAAATAAATATATAACTCTCTCCCCCCAACCAATTAGAGAACATTATTTTCACTTTTTGTCTCTGTAAGACTAGTTGGTGAATGAGGTCAGCAGTTTCTAAAGAAAGGTCTATTTAACTCTTCTTGGTCATAATGATAGTGTCTGCAATGTGGATTTCTAGTCTGGGGCTAAAGTACAAGGCATGGTGGGGAAGTGCATAGTTTTTAAGGGAGTTAATTGTAATTGAACAAAATCAGCAGCCATTTTTCTTGATAGGGCCTGAAAAATAACATTTCTTTTTTCCAGATACTGGCTGGCCATAAGTCTGAACATTAGGGCTGTGCGAGGCTTCAGACCGTGCTTCAGATCCGGAGACGCTTCGGACACTTTGGCATCCGAAGCAGCATGTCCAGATCAAAGTGCTGGCTTCGTTTGGCTTTCCGGAAAAGCTTTGGAGCAGCTTCGTAGATCCGGCCATAGGCACTAATGGGGAACCAATGAAATATCTATAACTTTGTTGTTTTTTGTCTGATTTGGATGACACTTGCAGGGGTGGTAGGCTCTGCTGAGAGCATGAACCCTGACAAGTTTTCAGGGGAAAATGCACCCCAAATTCTTGAAAGCAAAACTCATGTCACGTGTATGTGTTAAGCCATAGTGGGGTGAAAACTGCAGGGGTGGTGGCCCCTGCTGAGGCTATGAAGCCTGCCGAGTTTCAAGGTAGCAGGTGCAGGGGTTTGGGGGAAACTGCACCTCCAGCTGCGGACAAGCAAAACTCGTGACATAGCTGACCCTGTGTGTTAAGGCTCAGGGGGCTGAAAACTGCAGGGGTGGTGGCCCCTGCTGAGGCTATGAAGCCTGCCGAGTTTCAAGGTAGCAGGTGCAGGGGTTTGGGGGAAACTGCACCTCCAGCTGCGGACAAGCAAAACTCGTGACATGGGTGACACTGTGGGTGTTAAGGCGCAGCATGGTGAAAGCTGCAGGGGTGGTGGCCCTTGCTGCGGCCATGAAGCCTGCCAGCAAGGGCCACCACCCTGCAGTCAAGGTGTCAGCTGTCAAGGAGATAGGTGCAGGGCTTCTGGGGGCCTGCACCTCTGGCTGCTGACAGGCAAAACTCGTGCCATGGGTGCCTGTGCAACTGACTGTCTCTGTCTTGGGGCAGTTGATTGTCTGTATTGATTATTTCTTCCCCTTAGTCTGTAGTTTTCTAGGTGTTAATCGTTGCTAATTAACTAATTTTCTAGTAGCTACTAGTAGCTAGGTACTGTGTATGGAGCTGGTCCCTGAGTGAATCATGATTAATTGGTAACTGGTAACACAGTAGCTTAGCAGCCAGGCTTGCAGTATTTTCCACCCCCTCTCCCCCCGCCACACCCATTCCCCAAGACAGACACAGATGCACAAGCAATCATGTCACAACTTCTACCTGTCAGCAGCTAGAGGTGCAGGGCCCCAGAACCCAGAAGCCCTGCACTGACCTCCTTGACAGCTGGCAGGCTTTGTGGCCACAGCAGGGGCCACCATCCCTGCAGCTGTCACCGTGCTGCACCTTAACACACGCAGTGTCATCCATGTCACGAGTTTTGCCTGTCAGTAGGTTGAGGTCCGTTTTCCCCCAAACTCTTGCACCTATCTCCTTGAAACTTGGCAGGCTTCATGGCCTCACCAGGGGCCACCACCCCTGCAGTTTTCACCCCCCTGTGGCTTAACATATACATGTGAGATGAGTTTTGCTTTCAAGAATTTGGGGTGCAGTTCCCCCAACTCCCTGTATGGATCTTCTTGAAACTTGGCAGACTTCATGCTCTCAGTAGAGGCTACCATCTCTGTAAGTTTCATCCAAATCAGACAAAAAACAACAAAGTTATAGATATTTCATTGATTCCCCCATTATACCCTATGGCCGGATCTCCGAGGCGGCTCCGAAGCTTTGGCTGGATCGAGGTGGAAACCCTGTCCAGAGCTCTGGATTGGATCCCTGGCATCCGAAGTGGCCGGATCCGAAGCTGGATTGAATACCTGCCTACTCGCACAGGCCTACTGAACATGTACACACTATCCCTGAGGCTGGCTCAAGGTCATTCAACCAAAGCTAGTGTACAAATACAATTGTTTTAGCTATAGAAGGTGCTGTCAATGCTGTACTTATTGATGGGCAAAAGTGCTGGGCTCACCTGAAAGATGGATAAGCAGAGCAGAGAGGGGAAACTAAGTCATATTGGTTAAGGGAAGGAGAAGAAACAGAGCAATGGGAGAAGCTCCATATTCTGATGGCCCATACTGACAGAGGAAAGAAAGGAAGGCTGGGAGGAAACAAATCTCCATGAATGATAAAAAGCAAAGTGACATGGCCAGTACTGTTCTGTATCAAAGCTGAAGCACAAAATGGCAGCTGCTTTACGGTGGCTCCAGCTAGGGAGGCTTCTGCTGTTTGAAAGGTGTGGTCCCCGCACAGCAGGCTGGCAGCCTGACCTCTGAGTTACAGAGCTGTGCACGCCATGCAGTGCACAAACTGATCTTCACAGGACCAACCCTCCCACCCCCTCAGTGCAGAGCACTGCCCTGGAGGCTAGGTGCATTCCTGTTCACCATTCTTTTACTTCTGAAGTGCCAGGTTGTGGCCACAGCAGGAGACTGGATGCTGGCTGGCTGGGCAAATGGTCTGATGGCGTAGGACCAAGCTCATCTCTTTCCCCTAGGGAAATGTTGACCACATGTCATTCAGCTCTGGTAAGAATTTGTTCAAGACAAACGATGTTCCAAGGCTTTTGTCTCCCTTTCAATGCAAACACCAGAGAGATTAAATATTTAAACCAGCTTTTCTCTCTCTCCCCATTCATTTTGATCCCTCCTTTATTCAGTAAGCCAGGCAAATTCTTCCACCCCCACACCTTCACTTCTTCCCTCCTTCCCTCCTACATTCACTGCACTTGTTTATAACCCCTCCTGAGATCAACACAGAAACATTATTAACACTCAGGAGTCAGCCAACTGCAGTACTTTCCCCAACCCCCATATGCTGCTTATCCTGAACCACAAGAAGTTGGGTAGCCATAAACGAGGCTGTCCTCATATTATCCACAATCCCCTGCCTATGAAACTCAATGGAGGGCACTCAAAGGTCTACAACCAGAGAGCAACATGGGGAAAGAAGTGGATGGCAAAAGTCTTAACGTAGAACAGGAATAGCTGAGGTTAATATAGACACTTGGGATTTCAGATACCTGGGGTATATTCCTAGGCCTGCCACAAAGTTTAGGTATGACTGAAGAACCACACAATTTCTCAGTCATCTCATTTGCAAAATGAAGATGATAATATTTACTTCCCCTCACCGGGGGACTGAGTGTAGAGCTGGTTGGAAGACAGGTCTGTGAAAAATTCCAAAGCTGCTTCTAATTTGCTTCTAATTTTTCAATCATCTTTATGAAATATTTTTTGAAAATAAATTGGATTTCCATTCTTCCCTTTCCTTTCTTTGCCACTATGTACACACAATGAATGCTGTCAAGGTTCCTTCTCCAAACATACATGTACACCTTCACTTGTCTTCTGCTACTTTACCTTTTCAGAACTTTTACAATCTTTGAAAAATTAGTAAGCAACAGGATTAGTTTTGTTTTGAAAATTCGGAATAGTTACTGGAAACTGGATAGAAACTGGAAAATGAGGAGAAAAATAAAAAATTACTTAAAAGAAGCCTTGATATCAAGCCTTGGGGGCTGGACCCAATGATCTGGGGGCTGGACCCGATGATCTGCAAGGTGTCCCTTCCAGCCCCTAATAATCTATGGATCATTCACTTGTTTGCATTCAATGGCAACGAGTGAGACATTGGAGTGGCAAAAACAAAATTTTCAGATTCAGCAAAATAAATGTTTCTATAAATGCTAAAACTGTTTGTAATAGCCTGCAGGTTGGGCGTTTGGGGTTTTTTTTGGGGGGGTGGGGAGAAAAGTCAATTTTCTAACTTCTGAATGAAAATTATTGATAATTTCTAGTTGGGAGACTTCTTTTTTTGTAAAACTCTGTGGACATCTTAAATAGAAGATATGAGAGAAGTACAAAGTGTTTTTCTTTCCTTATCTCCAGGGAGGGCTGTTGAGGTAAGGATGAAAAAACCAGCATCTAGACCCCCCAGTGATGCAGATACTGTTACTTGGTTTACAATCAACCTTGCCCTGGTGGGAGCCTCTCCATAACACTTGTATGTGGGGTCTACCATTTTTTTTCCTGGAGAAGTCATGCTGTTCTCCGAGGCTAAGGAGAGAATACTGAAAAAGCTCTTCAAGAAAAGAGGAGGATGAAATTATGACCTTCAGTCTCTTTCCAGGATCTCTTTTCTTAGGCTCTCCTTCACCTCTTATGTATCTGGGAAGAAGAGGAGGAAGGGTATGCATCTATCCCTCTGCAGCCTCATACATCAGTGACTAAAGCAAGCTTTTAGTGGGCCAGACTCTGTTGTTAGGTTTCACAGACTCTGTACTTAGGCCTCCCTCTGGCCTCCAATCCAAGAGCCACACAGAGAGAGGGGAAACAGCAGCTACTGGGCCTCGTCCAAAGCTCAGTTTCATCAGCACAGAGTTATCTGGTTATTTCATCTTGGTGCCCCATGTTGTGACCTTACTTCCCTCTCAAACACCTCCAGTCAAGGTTGGCTCCTTCCAGAAAATGTTTAGCTCCGATTGCTGCATAAGGAATGGAGACCGGCAGGGGGAAAACATAAGGAGGTGCTGGAAGAGTAAGAGGGCAGCTGGGTGAGGGGAGGAACCCACGGATTCCTACAAAAGCATCTAGACAAAAGGCTAACAAAGCCTCCTTAGGTACAAAGGGAAAAAGAAACTAAACAAATGGCATATTTTTATGAGCCGGGCTTCATGAAACATGCATGAAGCAGGGACTGCAACACCACAAGACTTAAGCAAAGCATGTGACACTGTCTCTGGCAGGTGGATCTCTTTTGGTTTCCATTAAAAAGTGCTGTTATATAGCCCTGATTGCTCCAATGGCTGCGGGATCACCTAGGCTTGTATAAACACTCATGTTCTGAGGCTCCATCTGCCTTGTTAATGGGTGGGGAGCAAGAAACAAGAAAAAAATCCTATGTATTGTAGGTTTTTAACATCTATTTGAGACTGCCATCCCCTTGCCACCTTCACTTGTACAGTCACAGGAGACTAGAAGAACTATTTCTGTAAAGTTTTAAGATCTTTACAGCCTGCTCTTTTTGCAGTAACTCTGCCAATGGTGTGTTCTTTGTGACTTAGGGCTAGGGACAGAAGTTACACATAAACTGCTTTAAATGATCAGAAACTGGTTTAAACCTATAACAGAACATAAATTCAGTGCACATAAACCGGTCTCAAAATGGCTGAAATTGGTTTAAGATAAACCTGGTTGAATGTAGTATCAGACTTAATTGATTTGGGTAAAACCAGTCTATGGAACTTCTGTCCCAGACCCCTTCCTGATTTAAGTTAGATCAGAGTACTCCAGCATCCCAGATGCTTTGCAGCCCTGAGCTGTCTGCTCCAGAGAGCAGGGCTGGCCCTGCCCCTCTTGTCCCTAGCCAGAAGGAGTTGGGAGATTGCAGGCACAGCAGCATCTGCCTGACTTCCCCTGCTTTGCTGCTTGCTGCTCAAGCAGGGGATGCCCCCCTCCCCCTTCCCCGGTCCCTTCTCCCACAGCATGGACCCCAGGCACATGGACCCTAGCTAGCATGTGGTATCTTAGCTAATACTGAGAGGTGTCTGTGTGTGTCCAATTTTACTGAGACAGTACAAAGGCAGACAGGACAGTGTCCACTTAGGGCTTTTTGGAGCTAATCAACAGGTCAGCTGGTAATGTCCCTCTACTTCCTTGGAAAAACCTATTTAGGAAGAGCTTGAACTAATGAGAGAGGCTTTTGTTTTCTTGATGAGCTAATGTTGTGTTATCAGCTCCCTGCTGGCTCCCTTGTCTGTCAGATTTGCTGCAGACAATATGAAGAAGCAAGGAGAGGGAGATTGAAAAGCTCAGTATCATCAACAGATGCATGCAGTCCACACAAGTAGTCCTCCCTCCCCCTCCCTGCTTTACCTCAGAGTGCTAGGTCGGGGCTAGGGTCTGGCAACACTCCTGCCCCTTCAGCAGTGAGCTAGGAGAACCCTGGGACTGTCTAGGCAGGGTGGGGGTTTAAACCCCTCCCTAATCAGAGCATCCTCCTGGGGCCTGGCCACGATCCCCCCCTTCTCCCAGCTCAGCACTATGGAAGGGAAGGGAGGGCTGCTTTAGTGCCCCCAGCTTCTAGTCTGAGCCACTGCAGCCATGTACCTGCATTTGTTGATTTAAAAGTGAATGTCTGTCTACCTCCAAATCGGTTCAATCTTTGCAGGTTAGACTAACCTGAAAAGATTGAATCAATTCAGGCTCAGGCTTTTTCAATGTCTGTTCCTAGCCCAAGAGACAGACTTTTTAAACTCTCAGCTGTGCTCCCTAATGCTGGTACTGCAGCAGTGGACTATGAAATTAAAAGTTATCCATTTGGCAATCCCCATGGTCTTCTATATGAAGTCAGTGTCTCAAGAAGACATCTTTCTGTTACCTTAGGTACTCAATCCTTTTGATGTATCCCTTGGCATCCTCCCTGAAGCTGATGGATCTGGATTTAACACATCACTCCAGTGTCAGGACACCATAGACCTGCAGATTTCCACTTGGCACTAGATTTCAAAGGTAAAAATGGAGTAATAGGTGATGAATCAGTGCTATTCTCTCAAGGACTTAAGAGTTAATAACTTCTGTACCCTCCACTTTCTGGTGGACTGTCTCACAACAGTGGCATTAATATATACCAAAATCTATACAATTACAATAGTTATTTACTTAACGTGCTCTTTTTCTTTTATCATGAAAATAAGGCCTTTGCAATTAAAATGCCTCATTACTTTGAGACACAATATTAAATATCTCTGATTTCTGAATCAAAGTTCCTGAATAAGAATAATTCTTGGAAAAAGAAACAGCTAAGAATTATTATAATGTTCTTTTTTTTTGTTCTTGTTCTGTTTTTTATTTTTGTTCAAAGAATAGTAATCATGCACTCAAGATGCAAAGTGAAAGCCATTATAAGAGTAGTAATACTATGTTCTTTTATTAAATCTTCTGCTAATATCTCAACATGCCTTGCAAGTGTTTATGAAATAGCCTCAATCCTTCATATGAGTCAGGTATATAAATACCACCATCATTTTACCACTAAAGAAACTGAGGTACAGAGCCACTAAATAATTTATCTAAGGTCACTCACTACATTAACGGGTGGAACTGAGAGTAGAAGCTTTATCTCCTAACTCCCAGTTTGGGGTTTTAACCAGGAGGCCAGGCACAATCAGCATAGAGATGTGATACAAGGAAATGCCTCATTATATTGACACACAGTATAGTCTGAACACTTGCCCTGGGCAACTTATTGTCTGAGCTAACAATACAGTCTCCATGGTACAGAACTGAAGGCAATTACTGACACATACAGACAACACCATTTTTGTCCGGTGATTCTAAGGGCAGCATCACCAACCATAAACATTAAAAAAAAGAATGAATCAGAGAATCAACAAGAGATTGGCTTAAAAATTACAAGCTTAAAACATAATCAATGTTAAATTATTCAATTTACTGTATGTCTTTTGAGCCTTTAGGGTGCGCACCAGTCACATTTCACACATTTCCTCTGCAACCAGTAGTGCTAGCATTTATTTTTTGTTAAAAATAAAATGCTCAACATCTAAGTAAAATGTCAAACATCACAAGATATACAATAAAATCACAAGAATTGGTTGCACTGAAATGGAGCATGGGTTATTAAGTGGAAGAGATAGGACACCTATCAGAATTGCTGTGTTAATTTGTTGTTATGAGGTTTGGTGCCAAGATGGAATGAACCCCCAAGTTAACACGGCCCTCATCTAGCTGCTCTGATTTTCATAAACTAGCCCAGTTCCAACCTCTATGAACTTGTTTTCAAACCTATTCTGAAGATCATGAAATGAAATACACATATACACTATGGCTAGTCCTATAAAGTATTAGAGTTCAAGGCTCAATAGAACCATTCAGATCATCTAACTCATCCTCCTGTGTAACACCAGTTGTAGAAAGACTCCCAATATTTTTCTGCACGGAGGCCATCGTTTGTGGTCAGAACTAAGTCTGTCTTTTGGAAAGACTGAAAGTCTTTAAATGTTACCCCTCTGGCAGGGTCATGTCAACATGTTTTGCACTAGTTGAAATAGCTACACAAGCTACAGGGCTCTGAGAAATTAGACCCAAGATGTATTCCATGCATTTGTTCTGAGGAAAGGTTCCTGGAACACCTATAGATGTATAGAGCTGCCTGTTTTCTTCTCTCTGCTTCCACATATTCCTGGCTTTCTTCCTCTCCAAGGGGTTTTTCTCTGCTTTTCATAATCCCACAACAATCCAATTAGCAACAAAAAATTCTCTTTTCAGTGCTGGATAAAAATCCTGGATTATTAAAGGCTTCTGTTGGTTTTGACCTGTACTTTCCTTGAAAGTAGAAGATGACTGCTGCTGTGGCATGAATGGAGGAAACGAGTTTTAATTGCCAGCAAACTAGGCAACAGCAGTTCCACTTTGTGTAGTTCCAGCAAGCGGAGAAAAAGAGTGACAAGGGATTAGAACTATCAGTCAAAATAAAGAGAGAGGAAGGAAGAAATGAGGGGGGGAAGCTAGAATAATTTATTCAAGGTAGGAAATCAATTTTACAGCTAATTAAGACATGAAAGTTAGAACAGTTTACATTTACTGCCACACCACACTAAACCTCTTGTCGTCTTTCTTGATTTGGGCATTTGCTATTTGCTTGCTTTTTAAGAAAGATGGAAAGGAAAAGTTAAGTTAGCACTGTTGTTTGTAGACAGCTTATATAACCACCTGGAAATAACTAGTCCTCATTAGTTTCTTTGAGAAGCATTTTATTTTATTTTAATCCCAAAAGAAAGAAACAGCTACACAAACAAATTCATGATGTACTGCAATTTCTTTGGCTGCTAACAACACAGGCTCAGCACTGACAAGGACACCTGAAAGTCATTTGGCTGAAAAAGGTCATGAAGCCTAGAATACTTGGCTAGGGACAGACATTCAAAAAGCCTGAGCCTGAATTGATTCACTCTTTGCAGGTTAGTCTAAGCTGCGCAGCTTAAACTGATTAATAACTGGACAGACATTCTCTGTTAAATCAGGAAATGGAGGCATGTGCCTGCAGTGGCTCAAGCCAGAAGCCGCGGGGCGCTAAAGCATGCCTGCCAGCCACTGCCAAAGGGGAGGGAGGAAAGACATCCTCCAGGGCTCTCACCCCTCCCTGCTGGAGTGGAGGGGGCATGGAAAGGAACCAGCCAGGGCTAGCAGGACACACAGGATGCCAGCCACCAGCCGGGGTTGGCACGGGGGAGCTGCTGCTAGACTGATGAGTGGGGATGGGAAAAAAGTCCTCTCTCTGAAGCAAGTATGTATTGAACACAGCAATTTGCAAAGCATACAACAGGGAATTACCAAAAATCTTCACCTAAGCTAAGATACAACCCAGTAAAACACAGCATACACACCTTAGTCTAACTTAAAATGTAAAGCATGAAGACAAGAGAAAGCCTTGCATAAGTCTTAATAATCCTGACGGCAGAGTGTCTTCTTACGGCCAGGCATTCAGAAAGTCTTTGTTTAGGTTTTACAGGTTCTGTTTTATAATGTAAATGTAGCTCTCTGCATTCTTTGGTCTGCAACTTCCGGGCAGAAGCTGTTTGCAACTTCCCTTAACTCCATCTCCAGCACATATATATGATGATGATCAGGTCTTTGCCAACACTTCCCACCACTCAGTCTGGTCCTGCAGGTCTTAGTTCTGGGCTCACAGGTGCAGATTGCCTCTCTCCCCTGCTCCAGGAACCACTGTGGAATTAATCCCTTCTCTGGCAGCAGGAAAGCTGTACAGAGGGAGAAATTAACTCCCTCTCTGCTTCGCTGCAGGAAAGCCATGGAGGTGTGGCTGGGGCTGGCAAACCCCAGCTGTGGTCTGCAGAGTTTGCCGGGGGGAGAGGGAGGGAGGAATTTGCTTCAGGGGCCATGGCAGGCCAGCGTCTGGCCACTCCCCACCCCTGCTTTGGCTGAAGAGCAGAGGGGAGGGGCCAACCATGCTATGGAGCAGAGAGCCCCTCCCAGCGCAGAGAGCATGCCAGGATGCTGGGAGTATCTGATTTAACTTAAACCAGCAAGGGGTCTGGGACAGACATTGCATAAACTGGTTTGACCCAAATCAGTTAAGTTTGATACTACATTCAACCAGGTTTATCTCAAACTGGTTTTGGCCATTTTCAAATTGGTTTATGTGCACTGTATGCCTGTTCTGCTACAGGTTTAAACCAGTTTCTGATCAGTTAAACTGCTTTATGTGTAATGTCTGGCCCTAGCCCCAGGGTAAAGCTTGACGCTTCTGCAAGGGAGGTGACAACAAGACACTGTACAAGGTTCCTCCAGACAGCTGTGCCAATGTAGCTCAGCCCCAGTATACAGAACCTCCTCATCTATGTGTTTGCAACCTTGCTCTGCCAATGCACTTCCATTGGGACCTACATTCCCTACTACTCCAGATCTGAGATGCGCTACAGCCCTGCCAGTGCATGCAAATCCTACCCTGCTTCATTCCCTGCTAATCCACATCTCAGCTCTCTGTAGCTCATGTCCTGCCAGCTTTGCAGTGTCACCTGGTACAACCATTTTGCCAATGATCATGATTTTACTGAGAGTCACAACATTTAGTGTTTTTCTGAAAGCCCTAGACTGGAGAAGGATTTTTTTTCCATTTAAAAATGGTATTAATGGGGTTCTGTGGGCATCTCAGATATCCATAAAAAGTAAGTTTTTAGCCTTTGTGGTTACAAAGAAACACCTAAAAATATGAAAGCTAAAAGCTACCAAAAAGGAAGACAAATAAAAAAGTAACCAGAATGGGATTTTTTTCTGTTTTTGTTTTCGTTTTAATCTCATGATCTTTTAAAGCCAATCACATAGTACATAGGTCAAGAATTTTAAATTATTGAATTTAAGAAAAATGTTTTAAAAAATGGAATGCTGGCAATACAGTTCTTACAGAGATTAATGTTTAGTCCAAATTATATGGTAATTTTAAATTGTATACAAGCATCCAAGTCTCCCAAACTAATTTGGCACCCCCGGACTAAAGGAACAAACAAACCAATTATTATTGCAATGCTATAATTCGTATTTTCTCTGCTGCTTCACACACACAAAAGTTTTCGATGGAGTGGGAGAGTGACAAGAAGAATCAGGGATGGAAGTCACCATAGCAACCTCAGAATCCTCATTTCCAGGCTTATGTAACCATGAATAGGTTTGGAAAGTGCAAAGGGGCACTTTCCTCTTCACAGAAAGATTGCTTCAGTTGGCTCTAATTAAAGCTCTAGCAAGCCATTTGCCAGAACTGTGGTGCTTCCCTCGAAACCTGAGCCTCAGTCTCTTAGTTCAGGTCTCACTGCTGTTTGCGTGACAGGGTCACAAGCTTTTGGGTGTATGTGCAGAACACAGTGGCCCCAGTAATGCCATCCTTTTTTGACATATCAAACCAGCTGCTGAGAAAGGTTATTGCATCACATGCGAGGCATTTCCTGCCCCATCACTGGCCAACCACGAGTGTCCTTAGCTGAATGTCACCTTACTGTATAGCAATTACAACTCTCCTGTCCCGCAGGTGATAAAAACAAAAGCTATGGTGAGACCTGGGTGAGATGCTGCAGGATGAAGCAGACATGTTTCATACTTGCTGTCACCAGTTTATGTGCTCTGTGTCTGCTTCACCGAGTTGCACCTTTGCAGTTGCAACTAGGTACAAGGCCTAGGAGCAGAGGCACGATGGAGCAGTTCTGCACTCTGGCTGGTGGCAGTGCACAGGGCAGCAGCCACAGCTGGACTGCTGGCAGTGGTGGCCAGGAGAGCAGCTGCTGCTATTTTTGTGACCCCCTTCCCACTCCAAATCACTGCCTGGAGCCGGTGCCCTTGTTGCCCCTATCATTAGTTTTCCTGCTAAGAGTAAACATAACATCTTTTTGGTCTTTTTAGAGATTGAGACACTTAACATCCTAGCTAAGTTTCTCTTCCCTTGCCAGATATACAAAAAAGAGACAGGTAAAGAGAAAGAAGGGAATCTGTCTGTTAGCAGAGAGAATCCTCAAGTGACTCTTCTGCATGGTGGTGTGTGTGGAGTGATTGGACGTACGGTTTCTTTGGCTATACCTGCTCATTGCTTCCTCAGAAGTGTTTGCTGTGTTTTCCAGACACAAAGAACACCTTGCATCTTTCAGTCTAGATTAATTTTCTTTTGGCTTTAATAACAAATGAGAGAGAACAAATCTACAGTCACCATGAAAGAGAGAGAGAGAGAACATGCTGATTCACTTTAATGCCTGGCATCTGAACTAGCTAAAAATGATCTACAACACAGACAACCTCAAAATGGATAGACAGGTCTGTGCCTTTGGAGACTTAAAGGGATTGCACTCAGAAAACAGATTCAGCTTAACAATCATACAGCCCTGTTGCAAATTCTTGTGCTTTTTTACTACATGTCTTCTGATGTATTTTATCAAGCCCCAGCTTCAGGATTCATGTGATCAGAGAAGAATCTCATTTTTCATTAAAAAAAAAAATGTCTAGCCTTCATGATGGGAGAGAAAAGCTTGGAAATGTGGCCTAAGTTCAACCTAAAGGCTCAGAAAATAGAAACCAAATAGGAAACACAACATGAAAAACATCTTATGAGCCTAAGGGAACATGCGACTTGAAATGCTTGGTGTTAGCAATACTGAGGTAGCTATGGCCACCACAATATCTTGTCTATCCCCACTGCAAGAAGTGATATAACTACTTTCCACACAGCCATGACTTTCATGTCTTACTTTAAGCTGTGTGATAATAGAGTGCGTCTAACATGCGTGTATGAGGGGGGCTAGTGGAGCTGTCGGGGGTGGGGAGGTTGGCAGGTTCGGGGGGGTTTGGCAGATCCCCCAGGGGATGTTCATCCAGGGTTGGGGGAATTGGAGGAAGCTAAAAATAGCTCATGCAGGGTTGGGGGGTAGGAAGAGTACAGCACTGGGTGGGGCTGGGGCAAGCCCCACTGTTTGCCCAGCCCCAGGGCTGCACTCCTAATGTGTGCAGACATTTGTTAGATAGGACTAACCTGTTCCTGATCTAACTTAGTTTGTCTCCTCTGGTGAACTAAATTAGATTGGGCCTGCCATTTTTTGCCTGATCTTACCTCCTAAATGTCTGTACAGATTGGCACTTAGATCAACCTAACCCTAGTTAGGCTTAAAGCCCCTTCTGCTCAAACCTTAAGGTTAATATTGTTAAAGTTAATAAGGTTAATATTGTGACATCTCTCAAGACAAAAGGTTGTCAGAGACCCCCTGCTTTTCATTTTATTTCCCAAAGCACATGACCCCCATGCCTGACTGGCCTTGCTATCAGTCTTTTAAGGAAGGGTCAGTCCTAGAGCATTATCCTGTGTTTGGCCCATGGAAAGCTATTTAGTTTCTTCAGTGTACATGGTGAGTCCAGCTGGGAGCTCAGTTACTACCTGCTGGTCAGTTTGACAGCCCTTTTCTTTACAAAATGAATCCCTAGATCACAGGCTAGGACTCTGTTTGTAAAGCCTGAAGGTCCATCCACATCTTGCAAAGGTTTTGGAAGTATTTCCAGGCATTTGTTATATTGGAAGGAGAGGAAGGTGATGAAGAGGACTTGGCAGGCTGACACAGAGACATTCTAAAGATGTAACTCGCCATGTTCATCCAAAAAAGTGCAGAGTTAAATGAACTGTCTTGAGTCTCTACTAACAGCTAATAAAAATTGCCAAAGCCCATCACAAATGCTGGATGAAGAGGTAACTGAAATTAAATGTGTGCAGTAAAACCACAGCCTCCCCTAGCTGTGATGGGATGGCTGATAAGAAGAGCAAGTTCTTGGTGCATGAAAGCAAAAGTTGAAATGCTATTATTTTACCACTTCCCTGTTGGACTCTTAACTCTGGGCTGGATTATATCTTGCCTTTACACACAAAATTTACACAAACCTCTTTTAAACCTTACACAAAACAGACCATCACAATCATAACCCCTCCCCAATCCAGGGGCAGTATATCATCCCACAATAGCAAAGAGGAGTGAGAAGGGCTTGCCTTTTCCCCATCACCCACTGGAACAACATGAGTGTACTGGGGAACAGACTGCACTATCTTCTCTCTGTTTACCAAGAAACTTGGGAAGGGATTTTACCCTCCTTCCCAGAGTTCCTCCTCAGACTGGATGACTCCAGATGGTCCCTGACTCAAGACAGTGGTTTATAGATACAATCTAGGCCTCTTCATTTTTTGCCCTTGGTAGGCAAAAAGAAAATCAAATAAAAATCAACTAAGCCCTTGTCTATGATAGCTGTACTGCCTCTATAATCATTTAGAGAGGGGACCTTTTATTCGTCATAGCACAGCTGCCTCTGAGGCTAAAGAGGCCAAGAGAGCACTTTACAGAAAGACTGAAAGGACATTGTCTTATCTGTTTTTACAAGCAGCTGGACTAGCTAAAATTCCCCATATGGTCCAACTTACACGAAGAGGACCACTGATCCCATACAACTGGCATCCTGAAGTTTCCTGAGATAGCTTTTGAGATCCATATTGAACTTTGCTACTAGCAGGAGAATCCTGGGTAACCACAAGAATAAAATGAAACATCCTTCAGGGCTTTGTCACTGGTGCGATACCCTCCCTACTGGCTGTCACATAATGATGATAAGAGCAGCTGCTGTGCTACTGCAACACGTCAACAGTGATTATAGCTTTATTGTGCTGAATCACCATAACAGCTGAGAAACATGTAACTGTCCCATGACCTGCAAGCAAGCTTGAGCAAACTGATTCTCCCTTCAGCAACTCTGAATCTGTGAACTGTTGGGTAAAGCGGTCCTGAAATATTACCTTGCATCAGTTGCAGGTGAATTTTGCACAAGATAGCTATGTGACAGCTTCCTGCTAACAAGCCACAATCCTCATTGGTGACTACCAATTTAGAGATGCGATGACTCACAGCAAGCCAGACATGGGCACCCAGACATGATAATGAAACCAAATTTGGTTTGAAAGAAGAGGATCCTATGAGGCGTTTCAAACTCCCTTTTCCAATTCTCTATTGCTGTCAGAATCAAAGTGTCAAGTCTATATAGAAAAAGAAAGAAAAAAGAAAAAAAGGGGGAAAAAAGAATTTCAGAAGCAGTGGAATGGCTCTCCAGCTGGCCTCCTTGCTGTGAAATAACACGGAGCCATCAAAGTCTCTTCACGTTCTCCTCCCCTGCACTGAATGCCCCGAAATCTCACCACTCACACAGAGACTTACAAGCACTTGACACCAGTTGTTTCTTTGGATTTGCCCTGATTAGCTGCCTTCAGTCCGGAAGATGGAAGAACTATTTTATGCCTCTGCTGTGTTCCACTGTCTGCAATTGTCATGGATAAGAGAGGATGTTAGAGGAGAAGTTTCTCAAGAATGATGCAAGTGTTGCACCCTAGAAAAAAACCCTGTGGGGGATAGAGGGTGCAGAGCGCTGGGCAAAACCCTCCTGGGGGGTTGGATGCCAAGTACTGGGAGTAGAGGGGTAGGTCAGTCTTACTTCCCCAGGGACTCAAAGTCCTTGGCTGCAGCTGGTGCAGAGTGACCCATTTGCCCCATCTGCTGCTACAGCAGCAGTTTGGAGCCCCTGCCTCCAGCTGCTTCTGTGATAGCTGCAGCAAGGGGCTGTTGCAGCAGGACTAGAGACTACCTGGAGAGTCGCCATTCTAGCACCCCCTCTAAATGGGCGCCTGGGGCTGGCCCCCACTCACCCACCCCAAGTTCTGCTACCAATGTTAGAGCTTCAGTGCTCTACAACAATCCCTCCAGGGCAGGGAGGGGGCAACCTTTTTGGCAGGGGTGTCACAAATTAAGCCCCATGCCCTCCCTAAATGGCACTGTAATCCACTTCTGCTGCCTGATCTGCTGCTTTACGTTGTGCTCCCTGCCCTATTTGTGAGTGTGCTCCCTGCCCTTCCCCAGTCTGTCACGTGCAACACACAAAGGCTGTGGCACTTGTTCCATCGGTTGGCCACCCCTGCTCTAGGGAGTGGTGCGTTCGCAGCCATTCCAGGCCTGGCCTCCCTGGGCATCAAGCTTTCTTAAGAAGTGTTGTAAGGCAACTGCACATAGGGAACCTACTCCTATCCCAGCTTCTCCTAGCTGTTGAGAATAGAGATAAATACTGGCTCTGAGGCATTCGAACACTACTGTTGCACCAAGATGGAAGTAATACAGGGAACAGTAACAGAGTTTGCTTAAGATGTCCCAATGTTTGCTTTACAGAATAGGAATACTCACAGACTTACTTCAATAGGATTGTCTGGGGAACTAAGAATTCCTTCCAGTATCTCGACTCTCCTCTGCTACCTCCCCAAACTCACCTCTCATCTTCAGGTGTTGACCTTAGCTGTCCCCAGCCTGGCACTGGCCACACTGATAAATCAGTCTACTGCTCCCATGACTAGTTGAGACCAAGTTGTCTGCCTCACACATCACACTTCAGAAGGAAAACATCATTAATGAAAATTGATTTTTTCCCTCCATAGAGCTAGGTAGTGAATATTTTTAAACACAGTTGCAACAAGATGTGCTAATTGGCACCACAATAGCCCCATGGTCCTTCTTTCTAAGCAAGTTAAAGAACAGATGTATATTATGAAACCCTGCAGGGA
>NW_005842175.1:1740955-1758862 GCF_000455745.1 Alligator sinensis
ACTTGGCACATCTTCAGCACTTAGAAGAAACCCTTCAATCGCAACCAATGTCTGCAAACCCAATCCTCAGTCATAAGTGACCTTCACAGACACCTGTGCATACTCAGGCTCAAGGTAAGCAGGGAATTATTGAGAAGATAAAGAAAGCCAAAATAGCTAAATTAAGATAAAATTAGGGAAAGGGCAAACTAACACACTCATGAAAGAACAATTTAAAATACAGAGAATTTCCATCCTTGGAGGTTTTTATGGCCTGTCTTGACAAAGCCCTGGGTGGGATGATCTAGTTGGGGATGGTCCTCCTTTGAGTAGGGGGTTGGACTAGATGACCTCCTGAGGCCCTTCCCAACCCTCATTTTCTATGATTCTAAAATCAGTAGGAGGGGACAAACCCAAAGCAACAGTGTTTAAAGAGACATAAACATTCCCACTAAGGGAAATACCTTACTAGACTTGGTGCTGGCCACAGGGGAGGACTTGGTGGGGAATCTGCAGGTACAAGGTAACCTAGGGGATAGTGACCACCTATTGATACAGTTCACTATCCAGCGAAGGGTGGGAAAGGTAACTAGTAGGGCTGAAGTGCTAGACTTCAGGAAGGCCAATGTCAACAAGCTCAGGAGATTAGTTAAGGAGGGACTGACGGCCAAAAGCATTGGAGAAATGGGAGTCCAGGAAGGGTGGGCGTTTCTCAAGGGACTGATCCTGCAGGCACAGAAAGGGACCATCCCAGTACACATAAAGTGGGGCAAAAGAGCAAAGAAACCCTCTTGGTTGAGCAGGGAAATCCAGGAGAGCCTGGAGGGGAAAAGAGAGGCCTACAGGCTGTGGAAGCAGGGGGCTGCCACCAAGGAGGAGTATATCTGCTTGGCTCGAGCTTGCAGGGAAGCAGTGAGGAGGGCAAAAGCAGAAATGGAGCTTAGGCTAGCAGCAAAAGTTACGGATAACAAAAAGGCATTCTTGAAATACATAGGAAGCAAAAAGAAAGTGCAGGGTAACATAGGGACCCTTCAAGATGGACTAGGGCAACTGGTAACAGATAGGATGGCCAAAGCGGAGCTCCTAAATGATTTATTTGCATCTGTGTTTCTGGACATGGATACAAGCATGCATCCCAATGGGGCTTTAGGTAAGTGCGAAATAGATACCAATCCACCAACTGTTAGTGCTGACCTAGTAAAGGGGCAGTTGGAGGGGTTGGATGTATTTAAGTCAACAGGCCCTGATGATCTTCATCCTAGGGTACTTAGGGAATTAGCTGGAGTCATAGCGGAACCACTGGCATGACTGTTTGAGCACTTATGGTGCTCAGGACAGGTCCAGGAGGACTGGAATAGGGCCAATGTGGTCCCTATTTTCAAGAAGGGGAGGAAGGCGGTAACTATAGGCTGGTTACCCTCATCGCTATCCTTGGCAAGACCTTTGAGAAAATTGTTAAGGATCACATTTGTGGGGGACCAGCAGGTAAAATAATGCTAAGGGACAACCAGCATGGGTTCATAGCGGGCAGATCCTTCCTGACTAACCTGGTTTCTTTTTATGACCAGGTCACAAAATGCTTGGATGAAGGAACAAAGGTAGATGTTATTTACTTAGATTTTAAAAAGGCCTTTGACATATTGCCACACCCAGTTCTTATAAATAAATGAAACAGTTGCAATGCAGATTATTACACAGTCCGGCAGGTGGAAAGTTGGCTTATGGGACGCGCCCAGAGAGTGATGGTGGATGGGTCAGTTTCTACCTGGAGAAATGTGGGCAGCGGAGTCCCCCAAGGCTCCATCCTGAGACCAGTACCGTTCAACATCTTTATTAGTGACTTGGATGAGGGAATAGAAAGCACCCTGTCCAAGTTTGCAGATGACACCAAACTATGGGGGGAGGTACATAAACTAGAGGGCAGGGAGCGAATCCAGGAGGATTTGGACAGGCTGGGGAAGTGGGAGGAACACAATAGGGTGCAGTTTAACAAGGAGAAGTGTCATGTATTGCACCTGGGGAGGAAGAATCATCAACACTCCTATAGCCTAGGAGGGACCATTCTAAGTAGCACAACTATGGAAAGGGATCTCGGAGTCATAGTTGACTTCAAAATGAATATGAGCCACCAATGTGATGAAGTAATAAGTAAAGCTAACTGCACTCTTTTTTGCATAAGTAGGTGCATCACAAGCAGGTGTAAGGAGGTGATACTTCCCCTCTATGCGGCATTGGTCAGGCTGCAGCTGGAGTACTGTGTCCAGTTGTGGGCATCACACTTCAAGAGAGATGTGGATAACTTGGAAAGGGTTCAGAGAAGGGCCAAACATCTGGTTAAAGACCTACAGGAAAAACCCTGTGAGGACTGATTGAGGGACCTGAATCTCTTCTGCCTCCCCAAGAGAAGGCTGAGAGGTGATCTTGTGTCTGTCTACAAACTCATCAGGGGGCAACAGCAGGAAATAGGGGATACAATGTTTACCAGGGCTCCCATTGGGGTAACTAGACACAACGGCCACAGACTGAAGGAGAGCAAATTTAGATTGGACATCAGGAAAAAATTCTTTCGTGAGGATTGCCAAAATATGGAATAAGCTTCCAAGGGAGGTGGTTTTTGTCCCCTTCCTTGGAGGTATTTATGAGGAGATTGGACAAACACCTGGCTGGGTCATCTGACCCCAGCGCTCTTTCCTGCCCAGGGTAGGAGGTCGGACTCAATGATCTAATAGGTTCCTTCCAACCCTAAAAATCTATGAAATCTATAATGAAGAGAGTGGGTAACAAATCCATCTTAACTTTACAAGCCAGTTACATCAGCCAGAAAGAAAAAAAAAAGCATTACAATCTTGGGCTCATTTTCTCATAGTGTAGAGAGGTAACAACTTCTCACTACAGGGCCCTGGAATACTTACACTTGAAATAGTGAATTCATTTGTGGTTACTTTACCATAAAAATCCTGGAGGATGTTCAAAGAAAAGTAACAGAGGTGCTAGAAGTCTTGATTTAAGAGGAAAAATTAAGATGGAGGTTTTCAAAGAAGTATGAGCAAGTTAAGCACTAGGGCTGTGCGAAATGGTGGCGTTCCGTTTTACCTTGAGTTTCAATGGTTTGACGGAACAGAAAGGCTGTTTTGACACTGTTTCAATGTTTCACTGGGGATGGGAAGTCAGCCCAACTGGGTTGACTTCCCATCCCTGGGGCTAGTTCATTTCCCCAGCACTATGGTCGAAATGTTTCAAGTTTCAAAACGTTTTGACTAGCCTCGTTTTGTTTCGAGGTTGTTTTGCAGCCCTTTGTTTCATTTTGATTTTGCTGTTTTGACCTCGAAATGAGTCAAAACAGTGTTGAAACGAAATGGCCGGCAAAATTTTGCCCAGCCCTATTAAGCACCCAATTCCTATCCAAATGCAATGGAAGTGGGATGCTTAACTTTCCTAATCTTTTGTAAAAATCTCAGTCTCAGTTTTTGCCCCAACTAGAATTGTAGTAAAGGGAGACTTTCTGTTGATTTTCATGGGAGTTGGATTGTGCCACATCCATGAGGTGAAATCTTTTCTTATTCAAGTTAGTGGGAGTTTTGCTGTTGACCTCAGTGGAGCCAGAATTATATGTACAACTTGGTTAAAACATTGTATGGCTGGAGACAGTTAACATTATTGCAAAGGTGGGAACGATATAACAAAGCAGGTTGAGATACCCAAAGGATTCAGGCTTGTACTGCCTAACTTTTACACACCTTAACATATGGTAAAATGCTCAGCCTTGAATTAGGCCTCCACAAGACTGGGGAAGAATTAGGTGCCTCAGAACAAGATCTACAAATTGAGCAAACTGAGTGGAGAGCTGCCTAAGATACCCAGGAGGAAATGCCAAGGAGGGGGACAGGTGCTAGACCTCCCTCCTCAGCAGTAGTTATGTGAGCACCTATCTCTGCTCCAGGTTCTCAGAAGATGCCATGAAACTGGAGTCAGGTTATTAAGCTAGGTCAGCCACACCCCATCCTTTTTACCCAATAGTTAGGGCATGCAATCGGAGAGGTAAGAGACCTGTTTCCAGATTCCCACTATACCTGATATAGAACAAGGACTTGAGCCCAGGTTTCCAACAGGTGCAAACCTTACCACCAGGTTATTAAGTATTCAGGAAGGAATTCATTCTTTCCGACTGAAGCTGTGCCACTTGGTTTGAGTAGTCATTTTATCAGGGATTTGAACCATAAAGCTCACTTCTTCCTCTGTCTCCCTCTGGCTCATTGGATTACCTGTGTGAGTGCTTGAAGATTTCAGCTACACAAGCAAGTTACCATGTGATGGACTAGGGTGCAAACTTACAAAGTAGTAACAAATCTGTGGCAACCACCTGGGTACACCCTTTTGCCCCAGAGTAAATGTTAGATGCCTTATTCCATTTTCATTCAGGGGCAAACTACCTTGCATGCACTGTAGAACCAGAGCATTCACACAGGCAGTTAAAAGTGAGTAGTGGAAGTGCTATAAGTTCACAAACTGATTTGCATTATGACAACTTCCGGGTATACCCAAACTCTCAAAGATACCTCAGTTAAACAGATAGGGTGGGAATTAGTTATTATACCTGAGTTATGCTGTCATTCTTCATTTCATTGTTATAAACTATCTTACGGTACTACGTAGCTGAAAAATAGTAGCCTCTGGTCCAAACAGATGCATGTTACTGCCTAAATCAAAGATCCATGGGGGTTGGTGGACTTCTGCTGGCTAGTGCCCTGTGAAAGTGAAGCAGAAAAGATCAGAGAAGATAAGAAAAAAAGCAGCACAGAAGCAAGAGATGCAGCCTAAACTCCTACTGCCTAATGCAGCCCTAAAGAAAAGCCAAGTGAGATAAGTTTGAGTTAACTGCTGACTGAGAGGGGGTAGGTGCAGTGAGCAAAGAAACTGTTTAATGCTTACTTTGTTTAGAAGAACAGGGCTTTGTATTCCCAGTAAATAAAATCGATTAATTTTTCCTCCTAAAGGAAACAACCCGAAGGGCCCCAAATTTTGGCTGGTTACTTGGGTCAAAAAGGAATAATGCTGGTATGACTACCTCCGAATAAGCAGTAAAACTTTCCAAGCAGACAGGGTGGATCAAGACAGGATATAACAACAACTGACAAATTTATGAAGGGTACCAATACCAAAGAAAGTGGAACTCTTCAGAATGAAATTATTTTTGGCTGTGGAATATGCTCACAAAGGAAATGGTGGCTCTTTGTTTCTTGTGACTTTTAAAATTAAACCGAATAAACAATAGCGTAACTAAGGTGGAGCAATTAGGGCAGCAGCCCCAGGCACTGAGCAGGGAGGGTGAAAAAACACCAGCTGCCACTGCACAATCAAGCCAACAGCATGATGGGAGCTGGAAATTGCCTCTGTGTGTTGCCACTGCCCCGGGCACCTGGTTGCCTTGTTAAGGCTCCATGTATAAAGCCTTAGAAACCTGTATTGTAGGGGGAAAAAAAAATCTTCCTTCATCACAAAGTTTATTTTATGAACAAACATCTTTTCCATCTCGATGACTCTGCTATCACATGCCACCATTAATATATTCAGCTGTCATGATTCCAAAGCAATCCAAGCACCAGACACAGCTCTGGCCCTCGTGAGCATGTAATAACAAAACCAGTGAACATAAGTAACCCGACAAAAACTAGCTGTGATGTACACCCCAACTTTCAGGTATGTTCAGGCAAGCAGTTTTCCTCAAGACAGATTTCAGTTCTCATCAGCCGAGAGGCCATTGCAAATGATAGAGAAAATGGAATTCACAACACATAAGAACACCCGCTTTCCTTTTAAAGCTGTATGGTCTCTAGGGCTCTCTCTGAAGAAGTTGCTCTCTGCTCCTAAAAGCAAATCGTCAGCCTTGCTCCCTGTAGGGATGTTGTATGAATATTCCAGGAAGACTGGGGATGATTCATGGCGTTGTCAGCCACTACAGAGATGGCTGACAACTCCCTTCTCCTAAGGAAGAGGACAGACACAAAGGTGGGAGAGGGGAATGCCAGGCATCACTTGCTTCCCTCAGCAATGCTGGCTTATGGTCTTCCAGCAGACAGAATCGGAGTCATCTCAGAGAGGTGTAAGCTGGTGGTTCTGCCACTTGCAAGCTGAGTGATACCAGTAATAAAAATGGAATTTCTTTATGCAGCAGTCTTGCAGGATTGTAGCATATTTAAGAACTGGACTATTTTGGATGCAGAGTTCAAAAAGAGATGTGTCAGCTGGAGTCACATGCAGCTGGAAAACAATTGGAGGCCAAACCTAAGGATGAAGTGGGAATGGATACAGATCAATGACGGGCTATCTCATGGTGTTAATTTTTTGATCTCATTGCTTTATTTTCCTGCTCTTATTAGTACAACCCAACAACAGTCGCAGAATAAGGAATAATTGCCCAACTACATTTTGAAAGACACAATATTTTGTGGATAAAAGTTTTTGGAAAAGAAAAGACGCTGACTTTTTATTAGCTTGAACCCTTCTTTCAATCCCACTGCCCACTGTGTGACAGGGATCCTCTCTCATATTCAGTAATAAAAAAAACTTGTAGCATCCTTATGCTGCATATCTCACTGAAGGTTGGAGGTTAGAGTTAGGGTAGGGTGGCAGAATTTCTCCCAAAAGCCTGATTCCAAGAGGTGATGAACACTTGCAGCATCCATTAATTTTAAGATCTTAATGTCTTCAATGAGGATAAAAGCCATGTCCTTTCCCCCTTTGCACTTAATGTCTCTTTATTCAATACTGGTATTCTAATCAAAGTATCTCTCTTTCTCTCGTTCCTTTACACACACACACACACATGCACGTACACATGCTTTCTAAGTGGCACTGACTAAGTCTGAACAAATGCAGACTCACTTTGATGGGCCCCATAAGACTGACCACAGCAATCCAATCCTTACAGCACACAATATAAGAAAGACAAACAGTAACATTCATAAACAAAAAATACTTAGCTAAAAAAAAAAAAAAGATGGGGTTGACAGTCTGTTTTGCTGGGAGTCCAGTAATACCCCCCCCAAAAAACAATGCTATGCTTTACAAAAACTCTAAACTTTTGAAAAAAACACCCACTTCTCTGAAAGCCTGAAAAGAATTTGAGCAGTGACACATCAGCTCAAAGATGGAGAGAGAGAGAGGGGAAAAAAATAGCTGAAGTCATAATACAACAGATCTGACAAACATGTCACTCCAAAAACTTTGCACTGGTATGTTATATAACGGAGCACAAGGCTCTGGTAAAGTGGTGGAACAGTTTGTGACAGTTAAAATACCAGAGTGAAGACTATTGTGTGTTCACTGACTTCTTTGAAATGATTCAGGACAGGACACATTCATCTTCATAAACACGAGCTGCGGTAGCATAACTAGAGAGGCAAGAGGGGCACCAGCCCTGGGTGCTGACTTAGAAAAGGTGCCAGATGGCACCACCATCCTTCCCAGTCTTTGCTACAGCAGAAATAGCCCAGCACCACCCAGTTGGAGGACCAGGCACCACCCAGCAAGAGGACCCACATACAGGGACACCTACTTGGTAGCCTTTTCGTCCTCCCCAAGGCACAGAGGAGTTTTGTCCAGGACTTGAACCTCATTAGTTAGTCCTCTGAGCAGCTGAACTGGATTTAACTGAAGCTGTATGTAATGTTGGTATGTCAAGACCATGTGTGCAGCAGCCAACCAGCCAGTCAGTTTGTTCCTTACTAGGATTATTGACTGCATTGTAAAGAGGTATGTTCTGTCCTGGTCACAATTTTCTCCTATTTAGACAGTGGTAAAAATGATCTATAGATTTAATTACTGATAGCACTTCCTGCCTGGTGTGGTAATAATTCCTCTTTGCAGAACCCACACTTCTGTTGTAATAGCCTGCTGTCTTTTCATATCCTTTGTGTTCTCATGCCAATATTGTCCCCAGTCCATAAGCAGAAGGGTTGGCAACTAATATAAAAAAAAGGGTTTGAAAAACACACTAAGGCTGAATCCATCTCCTGGAAGTTCTTGTGCCAAGTGAAAATACCACACTGCTCTCTGGTGTCCCCCTGACATAGTTTTCATTTCCTGGCCACCCAGGCTGTAGTTTTGTTTTGTTGGTGAGTCAACAAGATAAATGGTTGGTAACAGCAGCAGTCTTAAAGATGTCCCCCCTGCTCTCTCAGTGTTTATGCAGTCGGCCAGCTCTGACCCATCTTAGCTCTATATCAGTCAGTTGAAATGATCCCTTTGGTCACAGCATTTGTACCTGAGCTGGGTTGCTGTAATTAGGCTCTGATCCCATAACTGGCTTTGTGTGTGTGCATGTGCTGCGGGCGATGCCTTTTCCATGTGGAACATCATTGAATTGAATGGGCCTCCTCAATCCAGGAAAAGGGATTTTGAGTGGACTCATGTTTCTTGGTATTCAGTTTCCATCTGACACTCTTGAGCTAGGGACAGACATTACACATAAACCGGTTTAAGTGATCAGAAACTTGTTTAAACCTGTAACAGAACAGAAGTGTACATAAACCAATTTAAAAATGGCCCAAACTGGTTTGAGATAAACCTGGTTGAAAGTAGTATCAGACTTAACTGGTTGAGCTCAAACCAGTTTATTCAATGTCTGTCCCAAACCCCTTCCTGGTTTAAGTTAAAATGCTTGCATTTTCTCAGTCCAGAGGGAATGTCTGCACAATTACAAATTGGTTCAACCTAGGCAGGTTAGGTTAACCTGCAAAGATTGAATCAATTCAGGTTCTGGCAGGCAGACCAGCTGAAAAGCCAATCTTCTTTCTAAAGTTTGAGAATGCCACAGGATATCATTTGGCTATAGTAGACAGGCTGAGGGAGGCAAGCCATACAAATTCCCAATCCAGAACCCTCCCAAAGATGGCAGTGGCATTACACAAGTCCAAAACTATTACTTTAATTATCACAGATCTTATCCTGCTGCAAGGCTTTACTCCAACTTCCAGTGAAGTCAATGGGATGCTCTCCACTGATTTCACACTTGGGAGAGGCCCTAAAAACATTCTTCCCCCTGTGCCTTTGCCAGTACCTCCTTTTAAGGCCCACAGTGTAAATCCAACTGATTTTTTTTTAGCATCAGTCAGGAACTTTTTGGAGGTGTTATCTGGAATATTCTGGCTGATGTTTGAGGTGGCCAGTGTTCTGACCCTATGACTTTTCCCTACTGCCCGTCCCCCCCGCCCTCCAGGCTATGGCATGGGGGCACAGATCCCAGCCACCTGGCCCTGGCATAATTCTTTGCCAACCAGTCCCAGCACATGCAAAGCCCCTTGTTGCTGGAGTGCTTTTGAATTCTCCCACCTCTCTGGGTCAGATGCAGTGGCTCCACATGCCAGATCTGGCCTTGCTCACCCCTATCTAATCACTTTCCAGGTAGCAGATAACCACACTAAATGATTAGATTCTTTTAAAGAAACTTCATTCTGTTTTCCCCAACCCACGTGGCAGGCAGTGCTACAACCATTTTCTCTTAAGGCTATGTTTGAAGCCCAGGAATTGGCTCTACAAATCTTCCCATTGGCCCTCCTCTGCATGGCATCTAGTCCAAGTTTTATGTCACTGTGTTCAAAACCTACATCTCTCTGCCTTCCCTCACTTGTCTCCCCCCTCTCCTCCCCTTATGTCAACTTTTCATAAGAACATAAGAACTGTGATTTACTGGGTCAGACCACAGGTCCATCTTGCTCAGTATCCAGTGTCATACAGTGGCAGAGAGTGGAGGTGAAAGGGAGAGTGAACATGTGTATGATCTGATCAGGGTCTTCCTTCTGTTCCTCTCCCACTTGTCACTTCCAACACTTAAAGTCCAGGAAGCTCTGATTCAGAAGCTGTACCCCTAAATCCCATGTTCAATAGCTAGTGATGCACCTTTCCTCCAAGTACTTGTCCAATACCACTTTGAATCTGGTTAAAAGGTCAGCTTCCACAACACCTTGGGGGCAATGAGTTCCACACTTTAATTGCACACTGGGCATATATCTACATATGCAATTAATGCAGAGCAATAACCTCCAGTGCTTATTGCACCCAAGTGTATTGCATCCAGGCACGCCATTTAAATGTGTGCTCAGGACCACAAGTATGTTGAGCTGGGTCAGAGCAGATCCTTCCGGCTCAAGGCTGTTCTGACCCAGCTCAATGTGCTGCGGAGGAGCTGGCTGGGGCATAAGGGTGCTCCAGTGCGGGGCTAGCTTGCAGGCAGCTTCCACACTGAAGCACCCTCAAAACCCAGCCAGCCATGTCAGCATCTAAACATGTGTTGCTGCAGAGTAAAAAACTCTGCAGTAGGGTAGTACTCGTAAATATAAGCACTGCCTTGTAAATATAATTGCCTGCCACTGCTGCAGAGTTCATTTGTTTACTCCAGCCTCATAGTCCTTCCCGTGTAGATGCTGCAATATTTACTGCAGAGCTAATAAGTAACTGTCTTGTATAGACGCACCCACTGTTTGAATAAGAACGTCCTTGTGTTAGTTTTAAACTTGCCACCTATTAGTTTCATTTTGTGACCCCTAGTTCTTGTATTGTGAGAGAGAGTAAATAATAAATCCTTTTTTACGTTCTCTTTACCATTTAGTATTTTGTAAACCCTTATCGTGTCCCCCTCAAGTGTCTCTTTTCTAAACCAAACAGGCCTCCATGGATGCCCCTCCATGCCATTAATCATCTTTGTGGCTCTCCTCTCTGCTCTGTAACAGCAAGACTCTGGCTTGCTAATGTCATCTGCCTGATTATCAGCTTCTTGAACAAATGCCCCTCTCCCTTTCCTCACTGTACTTCAGAAAGCATTTCTTTAGCTCCTCGTTCAAGTTATTTTCTCCCTCTTGTAAGAAGCTGTGTAGTTCTTGAATTGGTTTTGTCAGCCACAAACGGATTCATCAGACATCTGACTAGACCTCTTACATGTACACTATGATCCAGAGGGTCAACACTTGCTACCCTTCTACCATGATACCACCAGGAACTGATCTGACGTATACTGACAAGCTTTGAGGACTAGGGAGGAATAACTTATATATCTCATCTGCCAGAAATAATAACCACCCTCCCCACTTTCTTAGCACATATTACCGCAATTGGACCAGTCCACTGATCCGCCTCTAACCGTTGTCTCTTGATAACCTTCATCCTTTAGGACAGTGACTGTTCTTTATTCCAGTAAGATGTAGGGTCTAACAAAAATTGTAACAATAAATGTCTAAACCAAAGGTAACAGCAGTGGAGAACAGTTAATTTCTATCAATATAACCTCTTAGCAAGAGGTGAGAAAAGGGAAAATCAAATCTGTTAGGCCGTGTCTATCACATTTCAATGGTGATTTCTGAGGCACTCCCATGCCATGAAGCTAACACATTTCAGCATGCTCTCAAAGTTAAATTTTACTTGGCTTACACATGCATCCAGTTCTGGTCTCATTTATGCCACTATAGCTCCCCTTTGAAGCTAATACGAGTTGCTCTGTGTGCTCTGAGGACAGACTCAGCGCTTGCTTGTTTGTCAGTCTTAGTCACCTGCCTTCAAAGCAATAGTAAACCTCATTTTTTCAGGATTTATGCCAATCTTTTGCTAGTAGAGAATAGGAGCTTTTTCTGGCACCTTCTGATGTGGCCGTTGTCAGACACGAGATACTAGACTAGATAGATTTGGTCTTGTTCCTTAGGTAGGTGTGGACAGGCCGACACGAATAACACAAAGATTCAAGTTCTGCCCTGTCTTGCACAAGGCAACAGTATCAGGGCATTCTGGCAAACTTTTTTCCCCATCACAAAAAATATTGATGCTTTTCTTCTGGTAGAAAGCACAGGGACATCCTGTTGCATGGACTCCTGGAAGTTAGGAAGATTAGTTAACCCACTTACACAATCATTACAGGAAAAGAACCATGAGAATTTTTCAGTCTGACAACTCTGTCATAGTCTGCTCATGAGCTGGGTCTGTGTACAGATCTATCAGATAGTCCAAAGAATACTCCAGGGTGGCATCATACCCCCTGTACAACTCTGCTCCAAAGGGGTACACAAATGGATATACTTAACTGACTTTAAAAACACCTATGGGGCATTAGTAAGTGTCCTTTTTCATAGAGTTTCATTTGAATCTCCCCCAAGAAATGAAGAAGACCCACAAGGACAAACAGAGTCCAGGATATTTGCAAGTCCAGAGTCTGGCTCAGACTTCCCTCACTGCTCCAGCCCAATAGGCTTCAAAACAAGCACCTGCTCCCAGATAAAGTTGCTTTTTTTCCAAGCTCTTTTTATTATTCTAAGTGGCTTGTCCAGCATGGAGTTGAAAGTCAGAATATCAGCATGGCTAGAAACCATGTTAGCCAGGATGCCTGTGGACAGGGGCTAGATGGGCTATTTATAGATATGTTTTTTCTAGGTTTAAACCAGACTGCAGCTGTAACTATATACACGTGGACGTCTGTAGTCCAAAATAAAATTGGCTCCAATCCGAATTAACTAATCCTTATTGAATGGGGATTACAGTTAAGGCAATCTAGGAAAGTCTGAATTAGGCAATTTAAACGATTATTTATTAACATGTATATGGCGAGTTTCTTTTAGGAAAAACAATCCTTAGCAACTCAGATAAGCAGATACACATTGCAAATATCAATCCCCAAAAGGGAAACTCAGGTCAGCTACAGTTTCTGGAACAGCACTTTAGAAAACTGCAACAATGTAGCACTGATTACACAGGCTTATGATCCCCTCCTAATTACTACCAACCTCTTTTAAGGGGATGGCAAGTATATATAACAGGGGTTGGCAACCTATCAGAAGTGGCGTGCCAAGTCTTCATTTATCCATTCTAATTTAAGGTTTTCCATGCCAGTAATACATTTTGTGGGTGGTGGCAGCACTGGGAAGGGGCTGGAGGGGGTGGGGGGGCTGCAGCCACCCCAAGATTTGCTGTAGCCCACACGAACCCCCTCCTAGTGCCACCACTGCCTGCCTGGAGTGCAGTGCGCCCCACCCCCACACCAGGAAGAGCCCAGCACTGCCCGAGCCCTAGCCCGGAGTGGCAGCCCACCTTGCCCCACCCAGATCCAGGGGCATGCACCCCCTGTGCCTCCTGGGACGCGTGCAGTGGCATGAGCCACCACCCCTCCTACGCCCCATGACAAGCCATGGCTTTGTCCCATGCCATGCTCCACCCACCCCTGCTGTGCAGGGCCTGGCAGGGCAGGTGTGGGGGTCCCAGGGGCTCTTTCCCCTCCAGCCCGGCTGCCCCTGGCTTCAGGCCTCCCCTGGGTGGTGCAGGGTGGGGGCTGGGGCTGGGGCCAGGGCTGGTGTGGCACGACGCGGCATGGCGCCAAGCAACACCACACCCCACAAGGCCCTTTCCCCTCCTCTTGCCCCTTGCCCCGCAGACTTTCCCACCGGGAGGGGGGCATGTGTGCACATGCACTCAGCCCCCCCCCCAAATCTTTTTCTTCCTCCGCCGCCTGTGAGTGCTAATCAAAATCATCTCATGTGCCACCTTTGCCACACGTGCCATAGATTGCCAATCCCTGATATAGACTGTATAGCCAGTGACCCCTGCTGTTGTTATGCGGAGACTTAATTAAGTGCCTAATTAAATGAGGTCACTCAATGGGCTGCGCCTTATACTGTCCGCTTAGGTAAAGGGAGATGTTTCTTGGCTCTGAGACAATTAGCTGGTAAACCAGGGTATATCTATCACTACCCAATTTACCAGGCAATTAGATGAAGTTAGGTTAACTACCACACACAATTAGCACTGAAACGAATAAGACGGTTTATTAAAAACAACAGCAGCAACTAACAACATTTAACAAGTAAAAAGATCAACAGATAATCACAGGTTTACATACTTAAATACTAACCACAACTAATCAATGAAGTCAATAACTAATTAATCAATTAGCTATAGCAGGGAGAAAGGAGTGGAATTTATTACAGAGGGGCAAGAGTAATTTTATTTATCTCGGCCACCGTCTGATCTGTCACCAGCTGTCCCTCCTCCAATACAGCTCAGCGGTGGCTTACCTCCCACCTTGCTAACAAGGGTGCTTAACTAATAAAAGGACAGAAAAAGGAGGGGAGGGATTGAGGCAACATTTACTAATAAAGCAAAGAGCTGCTCTGTGTCAATGACACACACACCCAGGGAGGAAAAGTCGATCGCCAACACGGGCCTCAATCAATCCAACTCCCTTGACCACACACTGTCATACACACCGTCACGTTCACACACCCAAAACCTCACAGCCACACATCCACCCACAGACACATACATTGCTTGAAAGCATGTGCCCTCAGTCCCGCACAAAACCCAACACACCATTGGACACACACTGAGCTCTGCCCACACACATCCTTTGTAGGCTATGTGTGCATGTTACCTAGGTGGCTCTGCACTTGGTCACACAACACCTCTTTCAGGGATCTAACATCATCTTTCATGAGGCCAGGTCACTCACAGTTCACTTGGTGACCCACTTTCCATCTGTGCTGTGCTGTGCTACCATAGTGTCTTCATCCTTGTACATAGACCCAGACCCTAACTTTGGCCACAACGCTGTGATGGTCCATGATTGTCTGTTAATCCATCATTCAAACTGAAATTTGATTCGAACTGTGTGATGCAAATCATTTAGCACAGTTTAGAAAATGCTGAGCATGTCTACAAATGGCCATGCAGACTCAACCATATTAAAAGTATAGTAAAGATTTGCAGTATAGAGGAGACCTTTAGTTACCTTGAAATTTGGTTTTCCACAAGCACAATAAAGCAAGTCCTGCTAACATAAATATATATGACTTCTCATACTCCCTAGCCAAGCCCGGATTCAGACTCCATGATCTTCTTGGAATACGTGGAACTGAGAGTTGGCATTTCTCAGATGGAAATAAATAGAAAGGGCTGATAGATGGAACTGCTCTGCTCAGTGTTTGCTTTGTTTGTCATCTAAACACTGCAGAGCATGTTGACACAGAAGATGCTTGAGAGTTTATGGGTGCTTGCACACATGATGGGGGTTTAGTTCTCCTTAAATTGAAAGGGTGGGTTTTTAATTGGTGGGTTTTTAATTTTTGTGCCAATTAAAAACCATCATTTCAATTTAGGGATTTCTGCGCTGCTGGGCTGAGCTGTCACAGAGCTGCAGCTGCTGGGAAGGGCCCTTCCCAGCCAGCTGTGGCTCCATGACAGTCCCACCTGGTCTGGGCACAGGGAGCTGAGAGCAATCTGGCTGTGCAGCTCCTGTGACTGCAGCCTGAGCCTGAGACTGTTGGGAAGGGCCTGGCTCCCATGACCCATGGGCTGGGCCCTCCATATCTGCTCAGCAGCACTTGCAGGCCAGCCAGGCTCAGCCCCAGCCACTGGTGAGGCAGGCAGATGGTGGAGCCATGTCAGCTGGGGCCCCTGCCACTGGAGTGGGGTGGAGGGGGAGCAGCTGATGGTCTGCTACACCCTGGCCAGGCAGACCCTAGCTGTGGTCCCCTGGTGGGAAAGGGGAGGGAGCGGGGAAGAAGCCCCGTCCCTGCTCCCATTGCCTCAGGGGGCCACGCTGGCTGGTGTCTGGCCACACTCCACCCCTGCTCTGGCTAGACAGCAGAGGGATGGGGCCAGCTCTGCTGGGCTGGAGGAGACAGCACAGCCCAGTCTAGGGCTGGAAAGCATGCTGGGATGCTGGGGGACTCTGGTTTAACTTAAACCAGGAAATGGTCTGGGACAGAAGTTGCATAAACCAGTTTAACCAAAATCAGTTAAGTCTGATACTCCATTGAACCAGGTTTATTGTAAACCAGTTTTGGCCATTTTGAAACTGGTTTATATGCACTGAATTTATGTTCTGTTACAGGTTTAAACCAGTTTCTGATCACTTAAACTGATTTATGTGTAACTTCTGTCCCTATTTTTTAAGGTTACTCTGCCCCACCACTTGGTGCAGCAGTGGGGACAGGAGCTGCTACACCAGCATGGTTCCAATCTAGGTGCCTCCTCTCTGCCAGATGAGATACATAGTGGGGGGCACAGTTTGCTCTGTTAAGGGGGCCATAGCCTGTGTTAAGTTGAAGTTCGGCTAAGTTAGCATAAGCGAGGCTAAGGGAAGTAGTATAACAGGAACTGAGTCACAGGTGAGAGAACATTCCAGGAAAGGTGAACTCAGTTAGATCTTGATTAGTGAAGGTCAGTATGTTCCAGTCTACCACAATGAAACACAAGATCATTGCCTTGCTAACCTTGATCAAGTAAGGTTGTAAACTTTTGTTTGAGGAGGGGGATAAAAAGGGCCTCAGTGCTCTGAGATGTGCTCCTCTGGCACCCTTGCTGAGGTTCCCAACAAAGATCCAATGCCTCCGAACTTAGTCTTTGGGTAAGATCTCCCCTAACAGGTTGGCCACTTCTGAGGAATAATTAGGATTTAAAGATGTAATGGTTCTAAATTGTTTATTTCTGTTTGGACTGTAAAAGTATATCTTGACATAGTATGTTATTCTTTATTTGCTAGCAATAATCCTATTTGGAAAATTTTACTAATTTTTACTTTTGCATTCACTCCATTGGAAGACTCATTTTGCTGAAGAACAGGGGCTGTTAAGGACAATCCTCAGATCCCTAAACTTGCTCCAGGGGTCAGGACTAGTGCTAGCTTTAGGCAGTAGGATTCCTACCACAGCTACTTGGCTCATAAGACCTAGTCCAATAGTTTGGATAACAAGCATCAGGTGTTATCTGCATGTGTTCTCTCAGGCCTGAGGCCATATATACAGTAGTGTGGTGGAATAGCCATATAACCCCTAAATGCCACAGGAGTTCATAATGGTACACGGTTAACACACAACCTCAGGCTGGCCCTCCCATTGAACACTTCAGAAGTCTGGAGACAGCTACATGCTATTTCTGAAGACACTAGTTAGAACCTGTTAGTATTAACGTCCTACCCAGGAGAACAATTGGGCTTGCTTACGTCTTTGCTGACCTTTCTATACTCTCACTGCCAACAAACTGGGTCTACACCTGGAGATTGTTATTTTGAGGCTGCTTTTAAGAACAGCCATATGGACAGAACATAAGATTGCTTTTGAAGTGAAAATAAGATTGCTTCTCTGGCTAAGTATATCCTTGCATCTATTACAATCTAAGGTTTTAACCATATTTTCCAGCATACTTTATGCCCCCAAATAAGACACGCACCTTGTTTTGGGAAGACAGAATGAAGAGATAACATGTTTCTAGTCATGACTGAATGCATCAGCAAGGACTCTTGACTGTTACACTTATGGCTGTGAGATTAATACTGTAGCTCAGACCCTGAAGAGTAAATTTTATCCTCTTCCTTCCTGAGACTAGCAGAGGGAGAAGCATGACAGCCATTTTGCAGCAGTGCTTACCTGCTTATTTTCTTCCATGTTTCCATTCCAGAGAAGAAAAATAAGCTTCCCCAGTTAAGACTCACCATAATTTTGGAGCATGGATTTTTGGGAAAAGGGCACATGTGATATGCATGTAAATATGGTATTCGCCCCATTACTGAGCACCTCAGCCTCTTTGATGTATTAACTCTCCCACTGCCCCGTAGAAGCAAGCACAATGGCATGAGCCTATTTTAAAGACGGGGACTGAGCCACAGATTTAAAAAGTGCCTTGCCCAAGATTGCAAAGGAAGTTTGTGACTGAGCAGGAACCTCAACCTGTCTCCCCAAAATTTAAGGCTGGTGTCCTAACCACTGGAGAAGCAGCCATCGTCTTCTAACTGCTCTGCTACTGAGCTAGGTTGGGTCTAAACCAGCAGTACTTGAGCAGAATACAGCATACGGGCCAGGCCCAGTTGGGTGCAGCTATCCTGACAAAGCTGCACTTGTACTGTTCTAGTAACACTACACCCAACAAGGCAAATTAGCTAGAGTAGTAAGAGTATAGTTT
>NW_005842175.1:1758872-1799702 GCF_000455745.1 Alligator sinensis
ATAGTAGGAGCTTCTGATGATAAAGCTCTGTTAGTTAGGGATCTCATTTATTACCCCACTGACTCATACAGCGGTCTTGACAGGAGTGCATACTGTGTAATTTAGCCTCATTGCTCAGTGACTGTATTTGTGCCAGCTTTCACCAGCTTAAGGTGGATACAAGGAAGCAAACTAGTCCATTAAACTAAGATCTCATAACAATTAGTTTCCCTGTAACTTTTCTTTCTGTGGTACTGTCTCATGCTTGGAAAAATCAGATGATACTAGAGGCTGATCATCAGGCATCCTGGTTTTCTCTGATTAAAAAAAAAAAAATCCCACAATTTTCAGTTTAAAAAAGTAACCCCAAATCACATTTTTCTATGATTAAAAAGAAACACCACCAAAGAAATTTATATATCTATATATTAGTGGTGTTTCATTAAAATAATTTTAAAAATGTGGATTTGGGGTTACTTTTTTAAACCAAAAACTGGAGATTTTTTTAAATCGGAGAAAACTAGGATCCCTGCTGATCATCATGAATGGCCTGTTCCTGTGTAATGGAAATTAGTGCGGTTTTACTATGGACTTCACTGAATGTAGGATCAAGGGCAGATGCTGGAAAATAAAATGAAAATGCAGAAGAATAACAGGGCAGCTCTGCATCCTGGGTGCTAGTAGCACACAGGCCAGTGCTGCTACCAGTTGCATGGCAAGCAGTGGCATGGTCAGCTGCAGTTGGGACTATTTTTTCACCCCCTCTCCCCTCCTTTTCCCACAGGCAGTGCCCAGGGCTGTTCCCCTAGGTACACCCCTCAACCACCTTATGACAAAAAATAATATTAATGGTGGACAGCATCCTATCTAACCACCACAAACAATTGAGATCCAGCAGCATTTCAACTATTTGTTCTAAACCTTTAAATTTTTCCTATTTGCACTACATAAGCAAGGCAAAACTGAAAATGCACAACAAAACTGCCGTTGTAGCAGTTCAAACATAATTCAGGCAGTTAAATCACTCTTTTACCATCAAGATGAAAGGGATTTTCAGAGGTTCCTAGCAGAGGGTCCCTAATCAGGGGGATTTGTGGCCATCTCTAGTATCTAAAGTGTTTTTGTTTGTTTGTTTGTTTGTTTAGGGATGTTACCTGGGTTACACTCTGAGCTTTGTAGGTAATAAGAATGACCCAATGTTTTCCCACAATGCAGTTCTTCCTCCCTGTATTAGTGCATTTTACAGCAAGAAGCCTGAATACAGGCTATTCATGGATTCAAATACAGATAAGAGTATGCATAGTCCTAATTACAGAAATAAAGCTAGATCTTATATTTATTTCTTTGCATTCAAGGACAACAAGTAAAAAGCAGAACTTGAAGTATGTTAGCAAAAGAAGTACCAAACTTAGTGTAAAGGCTATATTTAATTGCAAGTCAACATGTCTAAATAGTGACCAATCAACTTTTCTTCAAGAAAACTAACAAGCACAAACATAAATCAATATTAAAATAAATGTTTTAAATAAAAGTTTCTTACTTACTGATGTAAATCATGATTAAAATGGGTTATTTAGAGCAGCTTGATTTCATTCCATCCACCCTGTGGGCAAGCATAAGTGGAGAGAGGGCACATCTGAAGGAGGAGGTATATCTCTTTGGCTTTTTTGTGTTCTAAAGCAAGAACACACTGGTTCTTGCATTAATGCAGAATTGGCCCCTCTGGGACTCAGCTGAGTAATATTTACTACATGGGAATGTGTTCAGCATCTTGCCCTCATGCCATACTGGATTGTGCCCCAGTGGGGAGATCAAAGCATGTTTCATTTACTTAGACATTGGGAACCCAAGTCTAGAAATGTAAGAATTACAGAAACTGTGTATATTGTCTTTTCTTGGTATACTTTGAGAAGGTTTCTAAAAAATGACCCCATTCTTCCCCTCCATTCTTATTTCTTAAACCAAAGTGTGTTGCAGACTCTCAAGTTGTTCCCAAATACAATGCTAAGTGCTAATATAATACTTAGTTTTCTTTGATCTGGCAGCCAAGTGAGCTAGAAAGATATATAGCTCTGCCTTCATGTTGTTAAAGCTCTGATTTGGTCTGAATGATTGGGGTTTCCTGGCTTGCTTGCTTTTAGCTTCAGGACTGACTCTGTCAGTCTGTCTAATTTACTGTGCCTGTTTAGAATGTCCTTTCACTCACCTCCTCCAGGTTTTACCAATATGATGGGTCCTCCTGCATGTTCAGCTCACAGGTTGTTGCAAAGGATCAGCAGAAAGGTACTGAATCAGTCCTGGACATTGTGGTTTCAACATGAAAAGGTAAATGTTCAAGTGTCTTCTGCTTCCATTAATACTTAGTAGCTTTGTTGCTCCTGCTTCCAGCCTAAGCCTTGGAAGATATTTATTTGCAACCCCCCTCTGGATTATTTAAATCATTGCTAGTGAGTGACATAGAAGGAAATATTCTATCACAGTAGTAGGCAACATTTTTCTGGTGGTTTGAAATGATTCAGCTTGGGTCTGAGGGGGAATAGTGCTGGGACCTGGTGGCTGCTGTTGCCACCAATTCTCCCTGCCCCCAGCTCTGCAGGTTAGATCCAGTGGCTCCATTGGTTGGATCCAGTTTGTGGGCTCTAGATTGCTGACCTGTTTTCTTTGAACAACCAGGTTCTGCCCCCTCTTGCAGACTGCTTTGATTCTTTTCCAGGTGCAGAAAATTGGAATGAAGTTAGCCATCAGCAAAGGTGTTGGGCTTTCTCATAGCTAATGCAAAAAAGCAGGTCTTTCATCCGGTCCAGTGTTGGGCCCATGCAAGAGGAGCAAGATGCTAAGGGCATGGGCACACAAAGAAGCCAGCATGAAATAAATGGAGAAGGAGCTTCACAGCATGTCCTTTGCTCTGTAGTATCTGCAGTGCTTATGTGTATGGTTTTACCCCATGATAAATGAAAGCTGACCCAGAGTAGTTTACTTCTCAGTGACAGGAGGGGTAAGTATTGCAGGTTTGTTTTCATTTACTGTTTAATAAAAGTGTTCACATGGGCAATTATCATGGAGCAGCTGATGACCTGTAAAGCTGAAGTCTCCTTTACCATGGGTTAACTTGTCTATGCCCCCATGCCTTTGGGTTCTTCTCTGGGTTCTGCCACAGACTTCCTGCCTAATCTCGTGCGAACTATTTGAATTCCCTCACCTGAAAAAATAGAGCAAGGCAAATTTATCTGAAAGGGTTTTTTACCAGGCTGAAATCTCATTTTATACTAAAGCCTCTTTCCATAATTCTATTTACACCTTATTAAGATCCCCTTCCAATTCCAGAGTAGGATAATGTTGCACTAGCATAAATAAGCAGCAGACGTATTCAGATCAGTCAAGCACTTTTAAAATCTTTAGATGTAATGATCTGTCTACCCAAGTTTATGCTGTATATGTCTATCTACTACTGCTTTCAGAATAGATATGATGATGGGTTTGGCTTCAAGCTCCCATGACTATTTCTGTGCTGTTTCCTCTCTATCATCCCTGAGGGTGCCCTGTTCAATATGTCTGTGGAGCTATCAAGTCTAGTTCCATTTACAGTGCAGTTAGCACCTAAGGTGCATTTCCTCCATCTTCAGGGCTGCCTACTGAAAGCACAGCCAAATCTAAACTAAAATATGGTGTTTGACAACAATTCAGATTCTCAGACTGGGAGTAGGTTACCCTTCTGGGAGATTCCCTGGAAAAGCATTAAATTTGGGGTCAGGGAACAAATTTGGGGACAGATACTTTTGTCCCTTAGCTACTGTTACAAATTCAGCCTGGTTTGCTAATAACTGAAGTAATTACCAATCCTGTTGTCAATGGACAGGTGTCCACATCACGTAGCACCGGGCACTTGGCTTCTTTAGGAACAGAGGACTACACCAGGCCTGCTGAGCCAATAGCCCTGTCCCCTGAATTTGCAGGCAACCACTATGCAAGGAAACCCCAAAATCACTGCTTCAAATCTTCATGGACATCTACAAGTCACAATACCCGGACCACCCACAACACCCTATAACATACCATAGGTAAAAGCAAGGGAGACAAGAGCACTCTGCTAATACCTTGCCACTGCAGTAAGAGGCAAGTAGTTGGTTATGCTATAGATTCAAAGATCCTGGAAAAAGGACCATGCCCCAGAAGAAGGGAAATACTATCACAGTCTTTGTCAATCTGACCTAGAATAAAAATTCCTTCCTGACCCAAAATTTGGTGACTGGTACGACCCTGAGCAATTGAGCAACACCCTCTAGCTAGAACCCTCTGAATTTTCTAAGTACCAGTAGAAGCACTAGGACAAAAGACCCCCAGCTTTAGCAGTGGCAAATGTTGCAATCCTTCATAGCAAGATATGAAAAGTCAGAAGCCACTAGCACTCATAAGCTGGGGAAAATGCTGCCTTGGTATCTAGCTGCAATCACCAAAAGTCTTAAAGCAAAGAGCCCAATGAATGAATGGACCATGAAAATGGAACTTCCCTTTCACATGGCATGTGAGTTCCTCCTAGTCATGTTGGAAATAGTTTTCATTGCTGCTGCCTCAGATGTACCACATCCGCATAACAGAGGATCTTATTCTTTATTTCTGTCAGTCAGGTACCTTTCACAAATGCTAATGTCACATGAAAGGTTAAAACAAAAAATCAGCCTTTCATTTAGTCCCTGGCACTTGGAATTAATAGCAGTTTGTGATGTGAACATAGACTTGTTTCACTTGTTACAACATTGGGAGACGGAGCAGAATAACGTTTACAAGTTTAAAAATACATACGCATTTATTTTGATTCCTGTTTCCTGTGTAAAGAAAGAATTTGTCTTGCTTAATATGACCTCTGGCATTTTATTTTAATGTTTACTTTTTTTTTTATGGACTTCCCAGTCATGGTATTAAAAAATGACTGCTTGTTTTTTTAGTTCAGCACTGATTCATGAGAGTAAGTCATTGTTTCAATATTTCCTCTGTTACTTAAGAGCAACCATTGTGAATGTCCTGTACTCAGAGATGTAACAGTGTCTTAGATGGGACATGTGGGTATCAGAAATCTTTTGAATGTCACATGGAATACAAAACCCAACTATTCATAGCCATTTAGGAATTAGTAGTACTTTCTGAAAAAGCAGTGATCAGAACCCTGTTGTCTTGGCCAGAAGCCAAATCCAATTGTAAACTGTTTATACAGATTTTCCCTGAAGTTTGGGCTGTGATATTCATCATCATTTCTAATCTTAAATCATTGTAATATTGCCAAATAGATGTCACATTTCATCCCAGAAGTGACTTCCTGTCTTTGGCAGGTGAAATAGCTCTGGCTGAACAAATTACTTTGATGCAAAACCTACTGAATGGCAAGAACAAAACTCACCATTGGCTTTGTATTGTGTATGCAGGGACTGTAAAGCTATTTGCAAGCTTTCAGCATAAAAAGTACCATGTAGATCCAGGGTATGATTATGGCCTTTTAGAAAACCATGTATTAAAAAACAAAATGTAAAAGTACCTGCCTGTTCTTTCTTTGTGGAAGATGTAAATCCAACTGGAGCTAGGCAAGCAATGATTTACTCATCCTGTGAAACTTCTTGAGATTTCAGAAATGTTCTTCTTCTGCACTAGGACAAAGCCAAAACCCTGTGTAGATATTTTCCTCCCTGAAGAAAGGGACATTGAAAGAATAGCCTCACAGTTAGGTCACTTGTCTGAGGTATGCAAAGCCCAGATTCATAAACTAACTTAAGCTGCTTTGCAGCAAAGCCATCAACTGGATATTCCCACATCCCAAGTGAGTTGAATGATCACTGATCCATCTAGTTCATTGCCCTTGCCCTCCAGGCTAATGAATAAACACCTATTTTATACAAAGTGAAGCAGCTCCAACAGGAACGATAGTGTGAGATCTTCTCAGAGTAGGCAGGCAGTTAGGGCACTGACCTGGGATGTGGAGCACCTTGATTTAAATCCCAGCTCCTATTCTGGACCAAACTATTGACCATTCTGGAACCCTTTTCTGTGCCTTTGACTGAAATTTCATCTTGCAGCCAAGAAACATTTCCTATCAAAATGGGTGTCCCCCCCAAGTGAAAGCTTCATTTTTGACTTATTCACATTTGCTGATGAAAAACCATTTTGTCAGAAAATTCCTGACTAGCTCTAGTGGACAGGACAAACCATCAGGAGCAGATATTTTCAACTGATGTTAACAGAAAACATTCTGTTACAGCAGTTTTTCATGCCAGAATGAATCAATTTTGATGCCCAATTTTGGTGCTGTAAGGAGTTTGCAGTCTAAATAGACAAGATAGACAAAAGGCAGGAGAAGACAGCAACAGCATAAATGACTTCCTTAAGGCCACAAATTAAGTCTCTCTGGCAGAGTAAGGAACAGAATCAAGGAGTCCTAAATCTTAGTCTTGTGCCCAAGTATGTAGACTCTTCCAGCTTCTCCAAAGGCTCAACCAGTGATACATGTTCCTGATTATGCCAGTCTGGCCTTAGTAAAATGTTGTTGACATTGGGAATATCTACATGTGAACTTTACTGTGGAGTTGACTAATTAGCCTTGCAGTAAAGCATCAGAGTTTACACATGCACTGGTATTAGGGCACAGTAAATTAATTAACTCCAGCATAGCATAGTAATGTCAAGATGGACAGTGCTGTTCTATGGTAGAATTAACCCTACAACAGTACTATCTTACATTAGGCTAATTTACTCCACTGAAACACACATGTAGATGGTGATAGGAGCTGGCTGGGGCATGTGTGTGCTGAAGTGCAGAGGTTCCTGGCACCTAGCCCTGCATTTTAGCACCCTTGTGCCCCAGCCAACCCCTCCCAGCCAACCCCTGCCCACTGCTGCCGCCCAGAGCCTGGGGCTGACCCCCTGAGTCCCTTGCCAGCCCAGGGCTGCTCTGCCCTAGATCTAAATGCTGGGTCCTGGGTGCACATGTAAATGTTGCACCCAGGAGCAGTTTTCTCCGGTGCAAACTGCATTGGAGTTTACTACATCACCTTAATGGCACATGTAGATGTACCTGTTGTGGGGTGAGGGGAGAATCCTATAAGTAAGAAAGCAAATTGCACTGTTAGTAATTTGCTCTGCTTTGACCCTAAAAGGACAAAAGCATTTCAGGCTCATGGCTACACATGGAGGTTTATGGTGGAATGGCTCAAGTATCTCCAGACTATATAGAGGTACCTTTTGAAAAAAGAAATCACAAGAGACCGAAGGAAGGATAGTCTGGTACCTGAAAGCTCATTTATGCTCCTCCCAACTATGCAGTCAGTCCAATAAAAGATATCACAAACAAAAATTCTTGCAGACATCTTTTTACAAAAATCACTTTACAGACATGAAAAATAAACATGCAAATGCTTGTGGCTAGGGCTAAAAGTAGTCACAACTTTAATCTCTTTTTTTATGAAATAGCAGTTGTTTTTCAATTTTTTGCATGAATTTTCTCCAGATTTTCTTTGTTTTGAAGATACCCTGCAAATTCTTTTTTGCTTTCATTTGTGATTCAAAATATTTTCTTCCTTTTTGGATTCCCAGTTTTCATCTAATTTCATCTTAACTTTTTTAAACAGAACACTTGCATTTTCTAGAAGCTCAATAATTGCAATAATTAAAGGCCCAGAAAATTGAAAAAATACAGAGCTGGCTCAGTTTGAAAACCAATGACGTGAAATGAACCTGTCTTTGAAACGTGTGCTGTAGAGATCAAGCAGTAGCTTATTGATTCACTTTAGAAAAAATACATTTTGTTTTCTCCAGAAGTTTAAAGGCTGCCTTTAAAGGACATTTTCATTTCACAGTGTCCCTAAAAGCTGCAAACCGGTTTGTGGAGTAAGTAGGTAACAAACAGTCAGAGAAGCATATCTATTGTCTCTAGATGAAATGCTTAAACTTTATAATGTGCTACAATGATATTGATACATTAGGCATAAATATATGATGATTATTTTCTGTACTACTGCATAATAATATAACATTTCATTAGCGTAATGGTTCAAGTATCTGTAATACCGGAAGAGCTGAGTATTGGGTCGAGATATTTAGCCTAGCAGATAACTTACGTATCTATCTAAGGTACTGCTTTGGCTCCCATTTCTGTAGTATTTGAGCACACTCTTTAATGTCTTCATTTTACCATCATTCTAGTGAGGTAGGGAGTTGCTTTCATCCCCATTTTACAAACATGGAATCAAGGCAAGAAAACGATTGAGGATGTGTGCTGGGTTGCACTTGCAACACCGGAGTCTTTTGTGCCCTGCTGCTTAGTGAAATTCACAGCTCTAAACTGGATACACACACAGGTACCCCATACAGCACATGGGGAGGCCAAGGCACCCAAGAATGGATTTGCAGAAGCCAGCATACTGGTGGGCACCACCGTCAGCACCATAAGGTGGGCACCACCGTCAGCTGTGTTTAGGAGCAAATGAAAGGTGCTTTTCTTCATGCTGTCACTTAAAGTTTTCTGTTTCAAGTAGGCTTCTTCCCTCTGGAGGACCTAGATCCTAACAGGACAGAAACGTCTCCCTGAAGCAAACATCTAAGCTTCATGGAGACACATACCTGTGTCTACCATTCTTATGGGTACCTCCCTGCTGAGCCACAAGGGGCCCTGGATCAGACTGAGTAGGCACCTAGAGGTCTCTACATGTGCTGTAGAGCCTTCCTAAACAAACTCTAGGACCAGGTCCACATGAACAGGGGTGTGTATTTACAGCAGCACAAATATTAGCAGCACAAATTTGTGCCACTACTTTATACTGCAATGCATGCTGCTATTTGTATGGTTTGCAGTGGGACACATTGTCCCGCTGCTCCATGTGCTGTGGGGGCTGCACCGGGAGTGGGGGAAGGGGGCGCTGGGGCACAGGATGCCTCAGGGCAGGGTTAGCCAGCAAGCAGCACCCAATGCTGAGGCACCCTGTGCCCCAGCCAGCTGAGAAGCAGCATGTGGAGCTGTGCTGTGTGCTGGGAAGCTTCAATGCTGAGGCACCCTGCACCCCAGCCAGCCTCTCCCTGGCTGGGGCGCAGTGTGCCTCAAGATCAGGGAGCAAGCAGCCCTGGGCTGACTGCTGTCTGTCTCTGCAGTGCGAGTGGCTCCGCTGCGGAGCCCCTGTGCTGAATCATGTGAGTCACTGAGGCATGCTGTGCCCCCACCACCCATGGAGCTTGAGCTCTCCAGTCTCAAGGTACACTGCGCCCCAGCCAGCCACAGAACAGGACCAGGAGCTCCCCCATCTCAAGGCACACTGTGACCCAGTCAACTGAGGAGCAGCTGTCTGGGGCACAGGGTGCCTCAGCGCTGGGGCTTCACAGCATATGGAGATGGGGGACCACGCAGCCCTAAGCAGCCTGCTCCCTCATCTCTGCATTTGTCGTGGCACATGGCACTTTGGCGTGCTTTGCGCCACTTATTTTTTCAGGGTTTTTTGCTACCAGGCAATCCTGTTAGCAGATTTTTCCCATTCTACTAATTAGCAGTGCTGCGCATGGTTTAACATGCAACACATGCAGTTTGCAGTGCCACAAACCGCACATTTCTGCATGTCTGGATCTGGTCTAGATGGCTAACCATGTTAATCTGGATCATCCTCCCAGGCAAGGTACCTAAATCTTGGTTGCAATGCCTAAGTAGAGCCACCATAGAGGCTGAATGGGATCTAACTATAAGTTCTTTTTTGGATTTAACTCTCTCTAGATACCTGGGGCTACTCTGTTGTACCTGAAAGAATGTTATATTATATCTGCACTGTTCCTCTGTATGTATTTTTATAACAAAAATGACCATTGAGAGCCACAGGTTAAAAGGGGAGGCTATGAAGCTTATGAATTGCACAAGGGCAGGAGTGAGATAGCCACTGTGGCCTGGAGAACAGCATAGATTTATAGACTTGACTACAATGTCATTGGAAACATAGGTTTTTGGAAGTGATACTCAGTGATACATTTATAAGTGAACGTCATTGGATTTACAATAGTCAGTGTGAAAGGAGAATTTAGCCCGTGTATATTTGACTGTTGTTGCATACATTGGGGTCAGATCCTCAGTGGGCACACATCAGCAGAGTGGCAATGCATCTCTCCTGATTCACACCTGCTGGGGATCTGCCTTCTGTTTCATGAGGAGTATTTCTTAGATTTCTTAGAAGCAGTTCCTCTCCATTTCCTGTGGAGAGAACAGGTGGTGTTTGCTGGTTTTGAAATGCAAGCCTATATCTAGCTCTCCTGGCCGCTGGCCCAACCTCTTCCAGCTGCTCTTGGAGAATTCCTCAGGCTTCCTCTAGTCTGGATGGCTTTTGCAACCCTATGGAGCTTTTAAGTGTTGTGAGTCTCCTGGAGCCTGCTTCCCGCACCCGCCATTCCAAGCTCCCTGCTGCCAAAGTCTGGTTCCCATGAAAAATGTCTACAGCTAGAAGAGGACAGAGTTAAAAGGAATGTGCAAATAAACAGATCAGCAATAATTGAGCAAAGAAGTTAGTCCAGTGGTTAAATAATCAGAGAGAGGACAGGGATCCTGTGGGACTTGAGTACTCTAGCATTTGGCTTAGTGCTGTCTTTGTAACGTTCCACCATTGCTCAGTGCTGAGCAAGTCACAGAATTGTTTGCTTTTGGGAGGTTGGGGGGGAATGAACTGGTGCACTTGCATGCCCCTTTGATTCCTGGTCCCCCCCAATTATTAAAACCAACTACCTGGTAGTGGCAGCAGCATTTCTCATCAGGCAGTGCTGAGGGAGTCACTCGACTTCACGGCTCATGATCTTCTACCTGATCCTTTCTAAACTCTCCATTCCAGGGATGTTAACAATCCCCTCTGCTTTTTAATGGTCTTAATGTTCCACCAATCAAGCTATCCTTTGTTCTGCAATCCTGCTCTGTCAGCCGCTCCTCAATCTCCTATTGCACAGCCCTACACATTATTTTCAACTCATTCCAATGAAGTTATATTTGTTTTTGTTTCAAACTTAAACTGAATAACACAGGCCGAGGCCCCTAGCATATTAGTAAAACTTATAGGTTCTTTTTAACTGGAGAAAAATGTGTTGTGCTATACGGGATGATTCACCTCACCATTTGCATGCCCTGTTTCCTAGATTTGCCTATGCCTGCTCTTGACCCTTTGATTTTATAACCTAAGTAGAGGGACAGGCTGGGGAGAGGGGTGGAGAGAGACAGAGAAGAGCTGTGGGGAAGGGGGTACAAAAAAGGAGTGAAAAAAGCTATAGTGTTTTCTTTTGGATAATATTTATCCTTGGGTCCTCTTCACATCCTTTCTGAGCGTTGTACTTAATAGTTCCCTCTCTTCCTCCCGCCTCTTCCCTACTGTCAACAAAAGCCTCCCTTTTATTTTCCTGTAAGATCATATTCTGCTGCCATGGAAATGATTGAAATGCTGTAGATCCAGCATTGTGACCTCGCTGTAGGGGCATGGAGGAGAAGATGCATTGAAAAGAAGCAAGCCAGTATGTGAATACAAAAGCTCTCCTCAGTAAGAACTGCATTATGAAAGGGGAACCGCATTAAGTTTGTATTCTCTGCTTTTCAGTATGTTTTACTTCTTCCCCCATACGGGGAGACTGGAATTTCCCACATCATGTTGCAGAAAAGCTCAGCTTTTGGTTCTTCAAAGTGAAATGCATTGCAACTATATGGACATGAATACAGCCCTGCTGAATTGGCAGTGGGGTTTAGAGATCACATTCACAGATACATTTCCCTGCTAGTCAACATGGTCTTTATCAGCACCTCATTTCTACCAATTCCATGCAGCTAATGGCTACATTCCCTTACGGCTGACTCCATGTTCCAGTTCAGCCAAAGAATGAGGCTGAAGTTGGTTGCTTATTCCCAGTTCCTTAGTCCTTATTCACAGTTCCTGGTTCCTTTTTCAAAGCTAATCTATACCCAGTGAAAGCCTGTTATTAATGAATTACACATCCTAAGCAGAGAATGGCTTGAATAAGGAATTTCTTTTGGACTGCAGGTGGTAGAGTCCCAGTGACTTGGCTAGGAGGGAACTCCCCAGGTTGGTTTGCCACTGACTGTGACTGTGCCTGTGATCCATTTTGAGCTACAATTAAAGGTTAATAGTTAAGGTTTTGCTTAGGGAGTACCACTGTTCCCCTTTTCCTTTGTAATAAACTTGTTTTAATTTAACATTTGCTAGTGAGGGAGCAGGTTGCTTTAAATTACAACACCCAGTTTTAAGTTACTTTACTAAGGTTCTGGGTGGTGGCTGAAGGTAAATGTGAAAAGCTGTTGAAAAATCCCTAGGGGCCTCTATACACAAGCTCTGGGGTGGGGAGAGGGGGTGCTTTAAATAGAACGGCTGGCTCTGAGAGCCACTCTAATTAAAGCGCCCTTAGTGTCACATGTATTCAGCATCCCACTGCCAAGCTGCGTTTTGGGCTGGGCAAGACTGTGGTCAGAGATGTCCAAGGGAGTCCCTCGGTGCTGCAGAGTCAAGGTGTGGGGTGGCCCAAGAAGCATTTCCATCTCAAATCCCAGTTCAAAACCCAGTTCCTAATTCAAACCCATATACTTAGTACAGTGGTTGGGAGGGGGATGTCAGTTGGCAGCCTGGCATGGCCAAGTCTCACTTTGGGCTGGGCAAGACCATGGTCAGGGATGTCCAGGAGAGTCCCCAGGTGGTACAGAGGCATGGTATGGGGTGGCTCAAAAGGATTTCCACCTGTAATCTCAGCCTCAAAACCAGTTCCTTATTTGAGCCCATCTATTTAGTACAGTGGGCATGGGGGAGGGGCTGTCAATTGGCAGCCTGGCACGAACAAACCATGTTTTGGGCTGAGCAAGATTCTGGTCAGAGATGTCCAGGAGAGTCCTCCAGTGTCACAGAGGCTTGGTGTGGAGTGGCCAAAGAAAGATTTCTAAACATAATCCCAGCCCAAAACCAGTTCCTTATTTGATCCATTACACTTAGAACAGAGGCTGGGGTGCTTTCAATTTGCAGCCTGGCACTGCCAAACTGCGCTTTAGGTCAAGCAAGTCTCTGGCCAGAGATGTCCGGGAGAGTCCCCTGGTAGTACAAAGGCATGGTGTGGGGTGGCCTAAAAAAGACTGTCAACCATAAACCTAGTCAAAACCAGTTCCTTATTCAAGCCCATATACTTAGTACAGTGGGCATGGGAGGACTGTCACTTGGCAGCCTGGCATGCACAAACCACGCTTTGGGCTGGGCAAGACCCTGGCCAGAGATGTCCAGGAGAGTCCCACGGTGCCACAGAGACATGGTGTGGGGTGGCCTAAAAAGGATTTCCAATCATTATCTATGTCCAAAAACCAGTTCCTTATTCAAGTCATTATACTTAGTACAGTAGGCATGGGGGGCTGCCACTTAGCAGCCTGGCACGAACAAACTGCGCTCTGGACAGGGAAGGACTGTGGTCAGGTATGTCTGGGAGAGTCCCCCTGTGCCACAGAGGTATGCTGTGGGGTTGCCCAAACAAGATTTCTAGCCGTAATCTCAACCCAAAAACCAGTTCCTTATTTGAGCCATTATATTTAATACAGTGGGCATGGGGGCTGTCAGTTGGCAGCCTGGCACGGCCAAACTGTGCTTTGAGCCGGGCAGGACTGTGGTCAGGGTCCTTTGGGACAGTCACCCAGTGGCATTGAGAGGAAGTCTGGGGTGGCCCAAGAAGTATTTTGCCCCATAATCCCATCCTAATATGACCTTCATTTAGGACTCTGTACTAGATGAGGGATATTATTTTACATATGTACATATGCATAACTAACGAAATTCTCTCTGTTTAGGATGTGTGATTCATTCAAAACAAGCTTTTATTGGGTATAGATAAACTTTGAAAAATGAATCAGGAACCGGGGATAAGGAGCTGGGAATAAACAACCAGCTTCAGTCTGATATCCAATCACAGATGTAATTTAAACTACTTGTGTTCAGCCAGTGTGGAGCCCTACATAGATGATCTTAATTCAGTGCCAACTTGCCTCAAATCAATTTAATTTAACTTAATTCCTAACAGTGGTTTATATTCACTAGAGATTTGACACATTAACATTCTTGCTTGTTCCCATGAACTTGTGGCCACAACTGTCCCCATGTAGACAAATAAGATAAAGTAAAATAACATCTCATAGATTGCGCTTTGGTTGTGCCACAGGTTGAATGTGTCCATTTCAGGAAACAGTTGGGAGGGAATGGGGAGGTTTCGTGAATACCAGACCATTGTCATGTTCATGAATCCGGGTTTTCTGTTCCCCATGGAAAAACGGTAAATAATGAGGATTTTCCCTGTCAACCGTGAACAATGTAGATTTTTCATTTTAATGGCAAAACGTGGTTTTTCCAGTTTTGCAAAAACCTCTCTGCAACTGGCAGAGTTCTAGCATGCCAGGGGCTGGGGGGAGTGGTGGTCAGGCAGGGGGTACCATGTGCATGTGCATGCTTACACATGCACATGGCCGCCAGGCAGCTTGGAGAGAAGCTCCCCCAGGTAAGTCTGGTGGAGGGAGGGAGGGAGGGAGGAAGTTGAACAGGGCTGGGGCTGATGTGTGCTGGGCTTAGGGCCCAGGGCCAGAATGTGGAGCTTAGGGCCCTGGCGGGCAGTGGGATGGGGCTGTGAGCAGTTTATCCAGGGGGCAGTCACAGGTGGGGCTGGCTCCCTGCCGCTGCACACACTCCCAAGGGTGCACAGGGGCACATACCCCACAGATCTCGCGCAGGGTGGGGGGTGAGGTGGGTTGTCTGCTGCCTTTCCCCCAGGGCCTCTGTAGCCCAGCGGGCAGAACCCAGCGCAGCAGGGCAGAACAGGGTGGGGCGGGGGAGCTCCTTGCCACTTCAGCTCTGTGCCACCATGGTGAGGTGCCCCCTTCCCACCCAGCAACAGGGGGGGCAGCAATGCGGAGTTGTGTCCCCTGCTGCTACCAGGAGGCTAGGGGGCACCTCACCATGGTGCAGAGCTCCCAGGAGCAGCAACAAGCTTCCCCACCTCACTCTGCCCTGTTGTGCCGGGTTCCACCCAACTGGGCTGCAAAGGCCTCAGGGGGAGGGCAGCAGGGTGGGCAGCCCCAAGGTTTCAGCAGGCAGCCTGCACCTGCCCCCCCATGGGCTTGGCTCTGCTGCAATAGTCACCGCCTCCCACAGATGGCATCTGGGGCTTGGGTGCTACTCTGGGGGGCAGGGGGCTGTGGACCCAGGTCCCTGGCTCTGTAGGGGCACCAGCAGGGATGGGGCGCTGTGGTTTGGGAGTGAGGAGGCTGGATCTGTGTCCCGGTGAGCAAAGGGGTAGGGGGAGCTCTGATTTTCCATGATAAAAAACCCAAAATCAAATACCAAAATTTATAGGTACTTAGAATTTATTTTATTATAGTGCTTGAGGCACTGGTAGGCTTCCAAATTGCTTAAGAATTGTAAATATATCAATAAAACATTGTGTTCAATTGATACCTATATATAGCAGTGTCTCATTTTAATTGCAGCTTTTGGGTTTTTAATCAGAGAATTTGCAATTTTTCAACAGAGAGAACCAGGATCCCTAGTCATGTTTGAACTAATTCAGAAGTGATTTTTTCTGCTGAAATATTTCAACTTTTCATTTCAAAGCAGCATTTTTTAAAACTACTTTAACTGAATTTAAGAAGAGAAAAGATTTGAAAAAGAAGAATCAAGCAACACAAAAAAAATTAAAAGTGTTGTTTTGGGGTTGAAATGTTGACTTGAAGCAAGGTTTTTCATGTTAAAAAAATCAAAGCAATTCTGGTTTGGTTCAGTCAACCCAAGCCCTTGTTTTTTCTTAGATTTTTGGGTAAGGCCACTATTATTTATTAGGGCTGTGCAAAATTTCGCCGGCAGTTTCATTTTGATGCTGTTTTAACTTGTTTTGAGCTTGAAACAGCGAAATCAAAATGAAACAGAGAGCTTTGAAACAGCCTTGAAACGAAACGAGGCAAGCTGAAACATTTCAAAATTTTTTAAACGTTTCGAGTTTCATAGCTCAAGCTGGGCTTGCCTGCAGGGAAACAGAAACTAAAGTAAGGAGAGGGAGGGGGGAAGGAGTGCAAGTCAAAACAGAACAGTGCCATTTTGCACAGCTCTACTATTTATCCAGCAACATTTCTGAGTTTTAGTCATCATGGAAAATGGACTTTAACCCTGGAGGAAGCAGTATTAAATGGAAAGGTTTTGCTCCATTTTATGGTTCCTGGCTTGTTTACATGTAACAATGAGTACATAACAGCTCTGCCCTTTTGACATGTTCCCGTTTTGAAATGATGCCAAATGTTTGTGTCCATCAAGGCCTCAGTTCAACAAACCATTCAAGGTTTGTAGTAGTTAAACTAAACTGGTTTTTAAATTGATTTGAAGTTAAACTGGTTCAACTTTTAATACGGGTGCCAAGGACAGCCACTTTCCCTAAATGGTGATTCTTCTAGGGATTAAAATGGGCTTCCTTGCTGGAACTCCCAGCAAGCCTAAAAAACTCTGAAGGGTCACTTATTCAAATAACATGTTTTCCTCATCAAGAAAGTCAAGGTCAAAAAAAATGTTTCCAGACATGGAAAAAATAAGGTTTTTTTGGTATTTTATTTAAAAATATATTTCCATTATGCCATAGGTTATTTTTCATGGAAATTCTGAGAAAACTCTTGGGAAAGAGCCCAGAGGGGAAAAAAAGTCAAATTTTGTTTGTTATATGGAAATGCAGAAAGCAAAACCCCATGAGTCATTAGAAGGGCTGGGTGCCATAGATCATGGACAATGTCAGTTCTAGTAGCCATATGGCTATCTTGTCCAAGACTTCTGCTCCTGAATGTCATGGTTTTTTCTCAACCACACGTTGCTTTTGGGGTTTGTCTACATAGCTGTCACTGCTCTGATTGGATAGGTCACTGCTCTGCAGATTGGATAGGTATATCTAACCTAGCTTCATGCAGGTAGCTTGGGTACCTGCTTTAGGCTTTGCTGCTTGCCTATCTACCCAGCATTCATTGAGGTCTATGCTGCTGCACCTACAACACTAGCATGACTTAGCTTGTTTAAAATGGTCTCTAGTATCTTTTACAGAAACTAATCTCAACTGCAACTGTGTTGTACATATATTCTCAGTCTCTTCCAGGGGCTAAAAGCCTTTTTTTGGAATTGCAGTTCATCATCACTGTTATTTGACAACTAAACCTTACAGTTTAACAACAACATGCTAAGGACCAATGCTTTGTAAAAAGCCTATTGGTAACTTCACAACACACATCAAGAGCTTTGGAATCCTTTTTTTTAATTTGCAATTAGAGATACAAACTGTACCCAGCTGCAATGAGCCAAGCTCTTAAACATTGTAATCTGTCCATCAACACTCAGAATCCTCCCCACATACCAAAGCAGAATCCTCCCCACATACCTCCTGCAGCTAACATCCATCAATGATTCCTCAGTAGTCTGAAGTACCTCTACTTAACCAGTCAGCAACTGGGATTCTCCCAGCATTATTCAGACATTCTTACTTTGCTGTAGGTGGCATCAACTGCAGTTTCCAGAAACGATGGGAAAATCTGGAATGATGTAATTTGGAGGAAAAAAAAAGAGACAGAAACATAGCAGATTAATGTCTCCTATTTTGTAGGACTGACTCCAACAGCCTGTTCTATCCCCAGAGCACGCTTTGGGAACATTTTACTGAACACAAAATGGCAAAACTATAAAACTGCCTTGACCTGCTATGTGATTGGTGAAGCAGAAAACAGAGAAGTCCAGTATTGGCTGACTGTAGACTACATGGCTAATGCAAAAAGAAGAAGCACCCAAACCATAGGAGCCATAATAATAATGACACTGTCCAGAGTATTTTATTGTAACAACACAGTGTTATATGTGGATGTTATGAGCGCATAGCATAGCAAACAGGAAAGCTTTCCCAAAAGACCACCTCCAAGATGGTGACCTCAGCATACCTCCTTTGTTGGCTCTGGCCCATTTCCCTCTCTACATGCCTCATTCCATCTTTAACCTGATCATCATCTGTGAAAGAGCTAGACAGATTTCTTCATAGTCAGATACTATCATTATTGCTGGCACCTCTGGCATGGTCTTGCTTGGCTCTGAATCATCTTCCTTTCTCATATGCATGGACTTTACTATTGTCTATTTCTGTTTATGTCTTTTTCTGGGATTAAACAAGTTGTTGATTTTACTAGTTTGGGGGCTGGCTACTTTTAAAGGCCCTATGTTCATACCACTGTAATGGGCAAGATCAGTTGAGATGCTTTGGCTGACGGTTAGTAGATGTGCATGCTAGAGGCCTGGGCAGGTTGGAGCCCACCTTCCATTGCCCACCAGATTCTGAATTTACTGCTTTTGGGTCTGATCCAGTTTCCATCAGAGCCAGTGGAAAAAGGTGCCACTTACTTCTGTGGCAGTTGTACTGGACCCCTTCACAACCTGATGAAAGGCAAAAAACCCTTTTGGCTACAGTCTTCTTTGAACCATATGGCTTTTCAGTGACAAGTTTTTCCCTAGGTTGGCTTAGGATAGGGGACTATTATGGGGAGTGTCGCTGAATGCATTGGTTGCTTTTTACACCTGTTTGCAGGTGTGGCAGAAGGCCACCTCTGTTTCTCCCTAAAAACTGCTCTGTGACAATTTGGTCAAGATGGGCCCTGCAGAAGGTACACACCTTACCCTATCTCTTTAGGTAACCTGAGCTGGATACATTCCTGAGGAAGGGGGGAAACCTGCTCCCTCTGCCTAAGTGACTGGCATCACATACCTGGGTGAGGGGCTTGTGCTCCCTGGTAGGCTACAGACTGCCAGTCTGCCCAGCAACCAGTGATGCATTTCAAATTGGTTGGCAGACAGCCAACAGGTGCTGGCCTCCATTGGACCAGGTAAGTGAGGTCATAAGGTCTATATAGGTTAAGGACTGCCCAGGAGGAGCGGGCAGCAGCCATAAGGAAAACTCAGAGAGAGAGAGAAGACCTGAACCATCTGAAACTTGCTCTCCCTTTTAAAACTCATGATCAAGGAACTGCCTGCCTCCAGGGGGACTCGCCACCTACCTCTGGATGATACTTTTGTGTAAGCTACCTGAGATCTAACTAGATATATAGCTTGCAGTAACTTAGATGCACGATCAAGGACTACTCCAGCCACCCTGTTTGCCCTATGGGATTTCTCTGATATTACTCAACTCTGTACCCTATTCCAACCCTACTCCTTGTAACCAATAAAGTTCTCCTTTGTACCTAGCGTGGGAGACTTATAGGGAGTGGGTCTAGATTATGCCTTGGGGTCCCCTTGGTTTGTCTAAGGGAGACCACTACTTGTGCTTCCGACTAAGGGAAGCATCCCAGGTTCTTGAAGTGAGTCAAGTACCCTTGAGGGCTACTAGGCCTGTTTCCCAGGGGGTGCAGTGCCAGAATCAAGACCGTTCCTGAGTGGTGGCAACTCTACCCCCAGGCTAGCAGGTGTTCTCCAGGAAGGGGGTCGACCAGATCTGAGGTGCCCCCAGGAAGGCACTTGGAGCCTGGAAGGTGGTCGGGTGCAGTGAGGTGGGTGGCTCAGTGCAGCATCACCCCCTACTGGCCCACCACAGCATGGAACCCCATGGTGCTGAGCACATAAAAGAAAATCCTGGTAGGTAAATAAAGCAAATGCTTCTCTAGCTGATGACATAACCAAATTGCATTATTTTGTAAGTTCCACTAACTGTGGCAGACAAACGTACCTTATATTGTCTCAATATTTTTGAGGAAGCTTAAAGTCAGTTTATAAAATCTAAGAACATGAATAGACTAGAATTCCCTAACGCAGAAGATGTGCAGGATTTCATTTTTTACTCTTCCTCCCTCTTTTCCCATCAATTCCTTGATCTCTTCTTTGTCTCAGTCTGTTCACCTCTAACCTACAGTTTCTCTTCCTCAGTTGTCCATACTGTTTTCTTCTTTTTTCCCCTTCAGGTTTAGCATTTTTTCTCATCTAGGATCCACCCCCACCCAAAAAAAGCCACTCTTCCTTATGAGAAACAAACCCTATAAAAACCTGAAGAAAAATATCTAAACCAAAAAGATGAAACATTTGGGGATTTGTTTTTCCATAAAAATGAACTGAAAACTAAAATAAAAGTCTTAAGAAAATAATTTAAAAAAAAAATCACATGCTAGTAAAAAAACTGGCAAAATGTTTTCCATCAGCCCTACAGCTGTCTGTGCCCTGGTCCTCAGCTTTTTAGGAAATGTAGTGAGTCATCTCCTTTTTCCCAGGTTGCAGAAATATTTTATTTCCCTCAGTAACATATCTAAGGCTGGGCAACCATGGCATGAACCTTGGGTGCTGAGTTTGAGGAGATGCTAGACCTACAGCCCCATGGGCTGCTGCAGCAGGTGTGCAGTGCAGCCATCCCTCAGCTGCAGTAGTCTGAGCCCATGTTGCTGTATGTAGCTGTTGCCACCAGAGTTCAGAGGGCCCAGGCTGTGGCAGAGAAAACTGATACCCCAGCTCCCTCTCTTCAGTGATCAGCATAACATTCCCATTCTGTCCCTCCCCCACCCACCACCACTTTGCTCAGCATGACAAAGGAGCTTGCTATGCCTCTGCTGTCCTTTCTGCACCCTCTTCTTGTGTGTTTCTCTACCTCTTCCCTATACATGTATAAGCACCTCACTCTCCTCCCTTTTTGTCCCTGTCCTGCTTCCTCTGATACTCTTCTCTTAAAATCCAACCAGCCCAGTTACCTCATTCTCCTGTGCAGGGAATGCAGACTATTTGAGAAATCATGAGTTAAAACTAACTGGCCGAAGCAAAAAGGCATCACTAGGAAATTCTATTATTGGCCAAGTTAAACTTTTTTTAAATTGGTAGCATTGAAACAGTGACTTTCATTCAGGATCAGTGTAAGAAGCACTTGGGGTACTTGTACACATGACAACGTCATGATGTACATGTGATGAACGTTTCCATTTGTGTGGCTGAATGGCATCACACATGACATGCATGCAAGTTTTGGGGGTTTTAAATGAGTTTGCATTGTTGCAAACTAAACTACATCCTGATGTAGTTCAGTTTGCAATGTTGCAACTTGGAACATTGCAGCCATTAGTCAGCTCACCCCCCAGCTGTGGGAGAGGCTGGCAGGCTCTGCAGGAAAAAAAGGATCGGGCCCCTCTCTGCTTCTGTTTTCAGCAGGCTTCTGCAGCCAACAGGATGCCTTAGGCCACCCAGGAATGGGCTGGCTTGCCCCTAGGGTAGCACAGAGAGGTGGCAGGAGGGTGGCTGGCTGTGTTGGCAGCTGGAGAAAGGAGCAAGGATGGTGCACATGGCATGGGGCTACCCAGGGGGGCTGCTAGCTTCCCTAAACCCATCTGAGCTTCCAGCACCCTGTGCACCATCCCCACTGCCTTTTCTGGCCACCAGCACACCCAGCCAGCCACCCTCCTGCTGCCTCCCTGCACTGCCCTGGGGCAAGTCAGCCTGTTCCCAGGCAGCCCCAGGTGTCCTGCTGGCCACAGGAGCTTGCTGAAGGCAAAAGCAACAAGAGGCCCAATACTTCTTTTTCTGCAGAGCCTGCCTGCCTCTCCCACAGCCAGGAGACGAGCTGACAGATTAATGGCCCAGATTAATGCCCCACAGCTGTGAGAGAGGTGGGCAGGCTCCGCTGCAAAAAAAAAAGAAGGATCGGGCCCTTCACCACTTCTGCCTTCAGCCGGTGACTGTGGCCGCCAGGACAATAATGTACATACAGTGACAGAAAAATAAAATCCACTATTTCAATTAAAAACTTTCTTACTGTTTCAATTTAAAGGGCATAGAATCAATTTAAGGGGCATAGAATGCAACCCTAAGGACTAAAACCCCTTCAGGCCTTCACGTGTACACGTGGCCTTGAGCATTTCTTTAGAACCAGGTAGCTGGAAAAAATAGAACCTTCCATAAAAGCACAAGGCAAGGCTTGGAGTCGAAGGTGGCTCCATGTAAACTAACATTGCAAACAGACATTAGGAGGGGACAGACTGGTAGAATCATGTAAGTCCACATGTCTGAGGGCGTGTCTACACACAACATACGTATTAACGTGACACAATAAACTCAAGTGCTTATTGCGCAGGAATTTATTGTTCTTGGGAACTGTGTTTACATGTATGCCCAGGACTGCAGCACATTGAGCCAGGTCAGGGCAGCCTGGCGATGCTCTGACCTGACTCAACATGCTGCAAAGAGGCTGCCTCGGGCACAAAGGTGCTCCAGTGCAGGGCTAGCTGGCAGGCAGCCCCTGCACTGAAGCACCTTTGTACCCCAGTCAGCCACCTACACATGCACTGTTGTGGAGTAAAAAACTCCACAGCAGGATAGTACCTGTATTTACAAATACTACCTTGCTGCAGAGTTTATTAGTTTTCTCCAGCCTAAGAGCCCTAAATATGTAGATGCCGAGATGTTTACTGCCTTAGTCTACTCCGCAGTAAATGTTTCATGTAAACGAGCCCAGGGAAAAGCAGAAGAAAGTCCACAAGATGGTCACAGAAGTGCTGATGGCATGACCCTGAGAAAGCTGAGGATAGAGATTTTGAACTAAATGCTGGCTGGACGGAGGGTTGGAACAGTGAGCAAAGAAACTGTCTCCCGTGGTGTGACTCCTCGTGCACTCTTGGAAACAGGACTTAGTTGTACCTTCTTTGTGAATAACACAGGGACGCATCAAAGAAATACCTGACTCTGTTGTCAGTTTATCTTCTGAACTGAAACAATCCACAAGATCCTGCAAATTGGCCAACTGTGTGGGTCAGAAAGGGATAAGGGTCCTGCGAGGTGAGTGAAGTGTTCTCAACATTGCACAGACCCAGTGCACATACAGAATCATAATGCTATATTTCTGTTTATTTAAAGCATGTTGAAAAGACAGAGCTCTGACAAGGCTGAGGTTGAGTTTCCAAGCATTTGGAAAAGTTTAACCCTTAGAGCACTGAGGGATGGCGTTGTTGAAGTGGACTGAAAAACATGCTCCCATGGCTGCTTCTTCCCTTTGCTCCCTTGTCCAACCTCTGAACCCTCTTCTCTTCCAACTCAAGAAGCAGAGATACTTTACCTAGTCATCCCAGCCTACCATAGCCTCCTCCTCCTGGCACTGAGAATTCACAAGTATCCAAAAATCATGAGTCAGGCCTCCCAAAATCATAAGGCTAGCTTCAAATTAACCAGATTTATAAAGCTATAAAATGTTGGATTTCTTTTATTTGCTTTCTAATTTTGAACCTTTTTAGGTCACATTTTCCAGGCTTTCCTCTGCAACTGCTAAGAACTAGGAACTTGTTCCCCCTCCCCTCCTGCCCCGTTGTTATTTTGTTTTTAAATAACAAAAGTTGAGATCTCCCATAAACCACTTGCCGCTGGGATCTGCCTTCTCGGGCAAAAAAAGAAAGAACCCAAAACAAACCTCCAAACAAATATCGTAAATCTTGCAATAAAATAACGAGTTAGTCACACTCTGATGTCCTCTGCAGCATGCTCCTCTTTTTACCCCTGTTGCCCCCCAACCAGCTTCCTTAGCTGCTCAAAATCTTTTTTGAACCCCAAACCCAAGAACCCACCATAAGTGCATATCATTAGAGCAAGAGAGGGTTTCTAGTATAAAAGCAGAGTGGATCATAACTTGTTCATACCCTCCCAGTTACTAGAAACCTTGCCCAAGATCCAGACCAGACCTGCTTTTCTTGTCCAAGTTCCCAGTATTAATATATCACACCCATACACATTTCACAGGTCCTTTGGCTGACATGGTCAGTGCTGTCAGAGTTAAAGTTTTTTTTGTACTGAATTACATTCCAGTTCTCTCTGTATCAAGCTCCCTGTCACCCCCACCCCTCCAAGGATTTTATAACCTCCATGCCCTATTTTGGCTAGTGAAGTCGGAGGCAGAGCTGTTACCATGGAGAGGAAAGGGACAGATTCCATTGAGATGGACACAAACGTAGCCTAAAACTAAAGCAAACTCATGATTCATCAACCAAATTGTGTGTCAGCACGAATAGGTTACAGAAAGGGTCATCAATCATTTCCTTCCGATGCCTCTGGTGGAAGAGGAGTACATTAAAAACTCAAGCAAAACTGGGTAATGTTTACTGGCGAGGGACCCAAAACACACTACAAAATTAGGCTGTGGAATAGTGTTAACAGTTCACTGTCACCTCATGAGTGATTACGGAGAGGATATTGCAATGGCTTCTTCCAGAAGACCAGAGCTATTACTCTTTGTATTACAGCTTCAATAATTTGCATGGACACCATAAAGAACACCTGTAATACCGGTTATAGCAGAAACATGGTATCACTCCTAGAGTATAAGGAGTACCTCTCATGAGGTGTGTGGCTTATGATTTTTTTAGGGGAGAAGAATTGCCTCTTGTTACATGTTCCATTGCCATGATAACAGCCCTTCCCAACAGCTGATCAAATCCCTGCCCTGTTCCATCAGTGTAGGACCACCCAAAATAGATCAAAGCTATACATTTCCCAAAGGGTTTGTCATGCTGAGATAAGCACTCAAGGAAGCTGCGGGAGTGCTGTTTTGCTTGGGAACCCCAGGGCATCTGACATGCTCACTGGCTGATGAAGAGGGTTTCAGATCATTGCTAAGTCTTGTGTGTTAACTGGACTTGGGAGGAGGGTTTTAGAATCCAGGGTGCTTGGGGGAGCATCTATTCACCAAGGCCCCCTGGGGGAAGACAAGAAATAATGGGCACAAACTGATTGAAGATTGCTTCAGGCTAGACATAAGGAAAAACTTCTTTACAAGTTGAGTGCCGAGGGTTTGGAATAGGCTCCCTCCAGAGGTGGTACAGTCATTTATACCCTGGTGATCTTCAAGAGGCACCTTGATGCCCATCTTGCTGGCGTCGTCTGACCCCAGCAGTCTTTCCTGCCCAAGTGCAGGGGGCTGGACCCGATGATCTGTAAGGTACCTTCCAGCCCCTAACAACTACTGAACTATGCTCACTGGTTGTTGTAGAGGTTTAAGATTTATGGTCAGAATTAAAATGTTCTGTTCAATTAGGGGGGAGGGGGTGGGCAAGGGGGGAGGAAACATTGCAGGGCTCCCTGTTTATTGTTCCTCAGGAATTCCACATGATTTGCTCTTATTTTACAGGGTTTTTTTGATTTATGGGGTTTTTTTCCTGTTTCTTGGGTAAGTACTAGCCTGCTTACTGGTAATGTAGCCTGGGCTCTTTCTCCATCAGCAATAAAATCTCTACTGCTGGAATTTAGTGCAGGATATTGATAAAAGCAGAACAGAATGCAGATGGTCCTGCTGTGAGCAGGGGGGTTGGTGTAGATGACCTCCTGAGGTCCCTTCCAGCCCTAAATTTCTATGATTCCATGATCATGTTTCAGGACTGTTGGACTAACAGGAGCACAAAAACCAACCACACCGCCACCTGCCAGATCTCAGTCAAGATTGCCAAAATAGGACCAGGTACAGACATTAAACTTTTATCATAAGTGATTGGAAACCAGTCTATACCAGTAACAGAACAGAAGTTTGGCATACAGACTGGTTTAAAAATGGCAGAACCCAGTCTAAAATTTGCTTCCCTACCCCGAAAAGGGTGAATGTGTGTTTTGTTCGCGACCGATCTAAACTATGCCACTACCAGAAAACCACGCCAGTCAGATCGATTCCACCTCAGACTTTTTGAATGTCTGTACCTAGGTGATTAAATGCAGGCTCCTAAATCATTAACCCAATCTTCAGAAGTGCCAAGTGCTCGGTAGCTCCAGCTAAATTCAGTGTAGCTTCAGAAGCTTAACATTAAGTGCCTATTTTTGAAAATCGTGACTCTTATTTTTGTCATTGAAGTCAGCACACATACTTGGGTACATGGTGAGAGCAGATCTCTTTGAACAATAGAAGCCTTTTCCCACCCCTCCTGGAGTCACTCCACTGAGTATAACTGCATTTCAACAGGTTTCTTACTGTATGTTGTTTCACTTATTAACCCTTCTCATGCCCTACAGATATAGGAACTTACAGGGCACCTATCTTCCATCCCTCCTATAGGACTGGATAGATCATACAAGGTTCAATACCATGGACCCCGATGGAGCACCGTGTCCAAGCAGTAGGCTGGCACCAGTATGCAGAGCTTACTGTAGCACAGCTCTTAGTCTGCAAGATGTTTTTAAAACAATTTCTGAGTATTCAGTATACAGTAATAAGCAAACCTATACATTTGAGATGCTTCAGATAAAGTTTGTAACCTTAAACAAACCTCTCTTGAATACAGACTTTAGGAAATACAATAATACTTAACAGGTCCTTTCATTAAGCTCCTGACCCCTCCAAATTAGAGAAGGCAAGTTTTTGCATTCCACTTTGAAACAGGCTGAATGTGAAAAATAGAGAAACTTGGAATCACTAAGAACTCCTTTTATTACAGCAGGGCAAAAAAGCCCCTAGCCTTCCTCATGATACAGAGGACTATTTTGCCTGGTTTTATTCTGTAACCAGTGTGAGAATTTTTTAAAATAAATAGATTGTTTTCTCTAAACATGAACTCTGGAGTCAAACAGTCTTAACACATGTAACATGGAGCCCTGCCACAACCCTGTAGGTTTAAAAGACAAGGGTGTCTTTTAAACCTCTTCTTTTTCCCCTCCTCACCAACCCAGTCCTTGGGATACGTGCAAAGGGAGCTATACTGAGTGTTTTTCTTTAAGTGATGTCCATTTGTTTAACTGGGGGGACTTGGGAAGGAGGAGTAAGCATTCCATGCAAAGCACCAACCTAAATATTTAGGTATTGGAGTTCATAATGACCAAGCTGCATTCTGCACTCAGAAATAACAAAGAGTTATGTAACCAGCAGAGTGCCCAGACACTGTTTGGAGCCAGTTGTAGAAGAAGGCTATACACAGAAATGTTTTTATAGCTTCTTGGGGCTTTTCTGGTTCGATGCTGCTGTAAGGAAGTTCACCTGGCCTGGGTCTCATTCAGGGAAACACTATAAGGAAGCATCAGAAGTTTATTTTAGAGCCACGGGGAGTACAGGAGAAGGCAGTGCAGCAACAAAGCTCATAACAAGGGCTCACAACATTGTTTAAAATGTGCATAAAGGAAAAAAAATAGCATTTTTAATTGAACCGGAAGCATCTACAGCAAATATCCCTAGTCAGTAGCATTTTGCAGAGTGTGTGCACATCTAGAGTCTGGGGGAAAAAAGAAAACTCTCTTTGGCATCCCAAATGCGTCTCCTCCTCCCCCTCTCCACCACATGAAAATCTGAAAACAATTTAAGTGAAATTTTGACAAAAAATGAAAAAATGTCGCAACACTGAATTTTCTTCACAGGAACAAAAGCATTTCCTGACTAGTTCTACCCACACAGCTCAAGCTGTAGTTGACACTGACAGTCTCCAATCCTGCTTTCCATCCCCTCTTCTTTGCTGAAACCAGCCAGAGCCTGGAGACCTATTTGCAATTCTTACCCTTCTCATTCCACTTGACATGATCAGTCACTTCCATCTAGAAACCATCCACTTCCTCAACATCAAAGACTGTGGCACTTCCCAATATTCTTCTCTGATTACTTCGTCAACATTTTCACAGGCTCCAAACCTTGGTGTCATCTTCATCTCTCCTCCCACATGGATTCTATAAGTAAATGCTACCAGGCTCAGGTCAACAGCATCTCAGACAGGGGCATCAAACACCTGGTCAGTGGGATGGATCCAGGCTGCTTCATATATTTATGGGGCCTCCAAGACAAATTCTGATTGTGCAAAATCTAGCATAACCTTCCTGCCAGGTGTCAACAGGAGTACCAGAACTGGGTTCAGCCTGCCCAGGCATCCTTTTCTAAACTAAAACAAACACCGATTTGGGTCTCCACCTACAGTCAATGTCCTCAGTTCTGGCTTTGAGAAATTAAAATGTATTTATTTATCTGAATCCAAGATGACATTGAATTTAAGAGGACCCCCCCCCAATAATTAGAATCCATACATGGTAAATGTATACATTTTAAAAATAATTTACACGTATAGAATCGAATTATTTAGAGGGTCATCTTAAATTGGCCTGACCCCTGCCCCTTGCCCCAACCCCGCCAAACTTGTCCACCCTGCCTGCCCCCTCTGCCTGCATACCCTGGCATCTGCCCGATCTGTAGTACCTGCACTCCCTGCTGCCTCTGCCTCCCACCTGGTTTCACTCAGCTCCAGCTGCTGCCACTGTTGCATGGCCAGGCTTGGGTTGGAGCTATCATGTGCTGTGCTCTGTTCCTGGGTCCAGAACAAGGCCAGAGCCACAACTGATGATAGGTAGTGGGGGTGCAGCCTGTGGAGGGCAGGTGGGGGTGGCAGAGGCTGGGGGGGGCAGGTGGAGGTAGAGAAGAGGTGGTAGAGTATGGCAGGCAGCTGTTGTGGCTTTGACTCCATCCCTGACCCAGGCTCAGGGTTGGAGTTGGAGCTGCAGCAGTAACCTTCCCCCCTCTCTTCCTTGTGCTTAAATCCAAAATGAGGGTCTTTTTTCCACATGTTGAATGGAGGAAAAAACCTTACTTCGGATTCAGGTAAATACAGCATAACCTCTGCATTATCTTTACTGGATGAATGCCCACTCAAAGATAGTCAGGCATCTTTGGGAACATGAAACCCCACATAACCTTTACTTGAGAGGAAAACAGAGAGAAGTATGATAACCCTCATATTATAATACATGCATGTGTGTGATACATTCAGTAAGAGGAGCAAAAGCTGATCAGTATATCAAGACTTTGGCCAGCCCCATCTTCCCAACGTATTAATTGCCTTTCTTGTTGAGATCCAGAACTCTTAGTCACACAGCAATACACACCCACCTAAAACCTGTCTCGGACGGCCGGAGCCGACTCGAGTTGATTTAGAAATTACTCGGTTGTTTGGGTGGGCTGGTGAATGAAGAGGCAGACACAGCTTATCAGTTGCAAAAACTTTACTTACGCCGCCTGTAGCCACAACGCAGGTGGTCCGGTCGTCTGAACACCTATGTGAGTTGCTCCAGCTGGCAAGGCTCAGGCCAGCTAATCCGTCCACAAATTAAGCCGGCGGGGAAAGGGTACGTCGGGGTTTGTGCTCGGCGATGGGGAGAAGAATCGATAGGTGATCAGTCTATCGATCAGTTCAGCCGCAAGTCAGATCTCTTTAGAGGCACTCTGCAGCGTGCTCAAAGTTCTCCGACTTGGGCGGAAGTCGCACGAAATTTTAAATGGCTAGCAAGCCAATTACTAGCCGCCACGTAGGAATAATTTAGAACTGGCCAATAGCAGGACACAAATTTGTATCCAAATGGCGGGAACTCTCTTGCACCAAGGTTTTTCTGTTGCAACAAAAACCTTTGCTGTGCAAGAGGCTCTCATGTGGCGGGAAAATTCCATCGTGCCGAGGCACCAAAATCACTGGGTTGTGACAAAACCAAAAACAAGTCTAATTAGTTTCCATTGTATTCAGAGGCATAAACAGGTAGTTTTTTTTCATTCCTTCGTCTGCTCCAATACAGAAAGTCCTAGCTCTGCACTGCTCTTATAGCTATCTGCAAACAAAGGACTGAGTTATGGGTGGTCCTAAAATTGGCATGCACAAAGCTACCCAACAGCATGTAGATATAGCTTTAGGAGCTGAAAGTTGAGGCCAGAGTTTTCAAACCTGCCTATGTTTAGGCGCCTAAGCAAGCAGCTTGATTTACAACAACTCGGCACCCTGTGAAGTTTGTTAGAGCTGTTGGACATTCAAAGGTCTTAGAAAAATCTTTTCTAGGTGTCTAGAGTCTAAGGAGCCTAAGCTGGGGTACCCATTTGTCAGTGATTACACCCTGTGTTGAATCATTATGTGGACTTCCCATTCTCCCCAGCTGGACAACTGGTGTGACTCAAGAGTTTTACTAAGCCCTGTCTTTGGAGACCCAGATGACAGCCCTTCATGAGAGGGCAATTCAGTCCTCTCTGCAGAATGAACTGGACACTCCTGCCCTTTTCTCTGCCCTTACTTTTCAAAACCAGGCATTGACCATCCTGCACCTTGTCTGATGCAACTGCCTCCTCTCCCCTGTCTTTCTGCAATTCTCAAGGGCTTTATAAACTTAGTCCTTTTATGCCCTTAAACAATCATCATTAATGGAATTAAAGTCTATGTACTTCAAACATGTTTTTGCTCCCCCATTTGTTTTTGCTCCCCCATAATGATACTGGCTAAAGGTCTAATCTAAAGGCCGTTGAAGACCATGGAAAAAACTCCCAGAGACGTCACAGGGCTTTGGCTCAAGACTGAGGGCTTCATTTCAGGAACACAGTATGTGCTTAACATGGCCTAGCTTCTTAAGTGATCCCATTATCATGCTGCCCTTTCCCTTCTCTTTCCTTTCTATTCATCCCTGTGTTCTCAACTCTTCCTGTTGTTCTAATCCTAAATTAATTACTATTTGTATAGCGGTATCACCCAGGGGCCCTAATCAGAACAGAAATCTCTCCAGGGCAAGGAGCCATCTTATATGCCTTCATCACACTGTGCAAGCAATAAATAATAAGCAGAGTAGTAAAGATGCTTTGAATACTAGAAGCCCAATAGCTAGTGACCAGGCACTGCTGTAGAAGAAGTTCATGGTACCAGAGAGTGAGAATGGCACTGACAGGACTGCAGCATGAGGAAGTGCAGAGTAGGATAGACTCCAAGAACCATACCGATGGGGCACTGCTGTGAGGAAGCTCACAGAGCTCAAATCCCAATCAACGTTGGCAGGGCACTGCTGAAGGGAAGCTCACAGACCCGCTAGCAGTGACTGAGCACTGCTGTGTGGGTAGCTCTCGGGGCAAATCCAGCACAGTCCTAATCTGCTCCTTAGATTCTCTCACAGAAGCTAAGACTGTAAGAAGAGAGAGACCGGTGGGAGGAGAGGGATGAGAGCTGAGGTGTTTGGAGCTGAGCTCTATCTTTATGAAACACTTAACATTTTCTTCTACCCCATCTGTCTCCTCGGAGCCAACTGAATGTTTGTATAAGCCAATCTTTCTTTTGACCTACTTGAGATAAAACATCAAGAAGCCCTGTTGTACACACAGGGAGCCCAGAGTCAAATAAAAAAATCCATAATGAAACTGTCATGGGGAAAAAAAAGAGACACTAGAAACGACTGCCAGGCCAAGTAATTAAGTTAAGAAGTTAACAGTGACGTCCTTTCCAAACCACTTGATATAAACTGTCTCCTTAATTCTCCCATTAGAGAGTAGTGGTTCAGAGAGAGGTGTGTTCAGCTTGTCTGAGCCAGAATGAAAGCAGCTGGTAATGTCAGTGCAGAGAAGATGGTCTCCTGTGAGCTCTGGGGCCGAGGAGGAAGCTCTGGGAGCAAGGACAGTGCCTTTGGATCTGACTTCTAGTTCCATGAGATACAAACCATAGATTTCATAGATAGATTTCTAGGGTTGGAAGGGACCTATTAGATCACCAAGTCTGACCCCCTGCTTTGGGCAGGAAAGAGCGCTGGGGTCAAGTAACCCCAGCCAAGTGTTTGTCTAATCTCCTTTTGAACACCTCCAAGGTAGGGGAAAGCACCACCTCCCTTGGAAGCCCATTCCAGATATCGACAACCCTCACCATAAAGAATTTCTTCCTGATGTCCAATCTAAATCTACTCTCCATTTATGGTTGTTGTTTCTAGTAACCCCAAGGGGCACCCTGGTAAGCAGAGTATCCCCTATTCCCTGCTGACCCCCCTGATGAGTTTGTAGATGGCCACAAGATCACCTCTCAGCCTTCTCTTGCAGAGGCTGAAGAGATTCAGGTCCCTCAATCTATCTTCATAGGATCTTACCTGCAGGCCCTCAACCATATGTGTAGCCCTCCTCTGAACCCTTTTCAGGTTATCCACATCCCTCTTGAAGTGTGGCACCCAAAACTGGACGCAGTACTCCAGCTGCGGCCGCATACTCACCAATGCCACATAGAGGGGAAACAGCACATGCCAAACAGCATAGACATCCATGGCTGTCTTCCCCATTGGGGTTCCCCTAGAGTTCATTCCCCCAAAGATCTCCAGATTCAGATCCTGTCTGCATACCCAACTTTACAGCAATACCTACAACTAACTCAATGGATATGGCTTCAGGATAGCCACAGGCACTTACCCTGCACAGAGAACCAGACACTTGGCAGTCAGTGAGGGTTCACCTAGAAAGAAGCAATTGTAGGATTGAGACCTAAGATTGTCATTGGTACTTACCAATGACCCTTGCACACCTTTATGTATGCCATGAAGAATTGGTCTGACAAAACCATATTCTGGCTGCTTGACTTGCATGTGGTAGCCCTTTTCTTATCCTCTTTGATGTTTTTGGCAGGGGCTGCTTCCCCCCCCTCCCCCCCAGTTTGAAAGCTTCTAGTGTGGCATGGACATGCTAGGAAACAAATAGTAAATCATAATTAATGTTCATTCATAAAGAACATCAACAGGGCACAGAAATCCAGTGCCAGTTCTCTCCTCCCCACAGCCTACACTGGGAAGCTACTCCAGATGGACTTCAAAAGCCAAAAGAGATCCATTCTAGGGTGCAGAGATCCAGTTCCAGATCTTCATTTAGAGTCCATGGAAGGTGATCACAGGAATCCAGTTTAATTTTTTTCTCTTCTCTTGAGGTTGATTCCAGAGTTCATTTCAAGGGACAAAGAGGTTAATTCAGGTTGATTATTCTACTTCCTAACTGCAAGTAATTTAAGAGGCCCTATATAGACCTGGTAGGAAAAAACTGCCTCTCTGGCTCAGGATATTGAGCTGAATGATGCTGGCTTGAAATGGAACCTACCCTCTCACAGACCCAGTGGTGAAAACTAAGGTATAATATGAGCAGAAGAAAAATCCAGGTCTTTTGGAAAAAAAAATCATGAAATGTTTAAACACACACACACGCATGCACGCACACCCCCTGATCCTCTGGGAAAGATACATATCAGCAGGGAGGAAGAGAAAGTGAGAGAGTGAGAGAAAGAAAGGAACAAAAGCTAAGATATGCAACAAATTAACCCAAACCCAGATAAATGCTACAGCTGAAGGTCTAACAAAAATTACAGGCCTTAATTAGTCATAGGTTAAATTGGTAACAGAGGTCAGCAATGTTAAGTTATACTGGGTCACAAGCTGTGTCTGAAAGACAAATAGTGTGTGGTTGGCATTATGCAGCTACCTCACAAATATTTAAAGTTAGTTTGACTGTCTAAAGCATAATCTTTTTATATTTTCAACACACCAAGTGCTACGTAAGTCTTTTGGCTGCCATAGCAACATGGTACATTTGTTCCCGGGTGTCATTTTCCATCACAATTGGATTTTCAGAACTTTGCCTGACTTCAAAACTTTGGTTGCCGAGGTAACAACATTTTGTTTCCCATGGAAGTGATTGGCTGGGTGTATTTGTGCAAAGATGAGGTTTGCTCTCTGAAGGAGTGCACTAACTGATGGAGTGAAATGTCAGGAATGTAATATAGCAGTGGAAGGGTGGGAGAAAGGGACTCTAACAAGAAGCAGCACTGGAGTAGCAGCTGGCACAATGCAAGAGAAGACTGAGCAGGACTGTGGGGATGGCACCAAGGTTAGACCATGCAAAAATTATAATATCTTATACCATAATGTTTTATAGTATTAAATAGCCCTTTGCCCTCCTCATCACTTTTTTAACCACAGGTCTCAACACATCTTGCAAGCCTTAGTCCTCATAACACCTCTGCAACATAGGGAATCGTCCCTGTTTTACAGATGGAACAAATGCAGCACAGAGAGGTCAAATGACTTGCCTCAGTTCACATTGTGAATAAGCAGCAGAAGGGAGAAACAGAACTAAGAGACGCTCCGGTTTATCCACAAGATCATGCTTCCTCTCCTCTTCAACATATAGCATCATAAGAATATAGGCTGAAAGGGACCTTGTAAAATCATCTAGTCCAGTCCTCTGCTCAAGGCAGGATTATCCCTGATTAGACAGGTACTTGGCTGGGATGCTTTAACCTGCTCTTGAAAATTTCCAGGGATGGGGATTGCACAGCTTCTCTAGGTAGCCTGTTCCAGTGCTTGACCAGCTTTATATTTAGATAGTTCCTCCTAATCTCCAACCTGCATTTTCTCTGCTGCTGTTTGACATTTGCTCCTAGTGCTATCCCCTACAGCAGCAGTTCCTATCCTTGGGTCATGACCCAAATGAGGGTCATGGGGGCAATGCCAGCAGCACCGCATACAAAGGACTAGCTGCACTGCATGCCAGGAGCTCCCTGCCCCCGGGCCGCCGCCACTGCCCTCTGCTCCCAGCAGTGGGTTACGGTAAAAAAAGTTTGGGAACCACTGCCCTACAGCTATAGAGAAAAGGCTCTCTCCATCATCTTTATAATCACCCTTCAGGTATTCATATGCTTAAAGTCAAACCTGTTTACCTTCCTGCAGTTGCCTACACCTCACTTTCTGTAATTAACATATTATAGCCCTTTCTTCCACTCTTTGTCAGTACACCTTATTCAGGCTGTAAGCTTTTGGCAGTAGGGGCTGTCTACTTCTCTGTGTCCATGCAGTGATTTGACAGATGGCCCTGTCAGGGCCCTGACTTTGGTTGTTCCTTAGGTCTTACTGCAAATAAAGGTGACAATGATGATTAACAATAATAACAAAACTATTGTTCTCTAAGTCTAGAGACAGACATTCAAAAAGCCTGACCCTGAATTGATGCAATCTTTGCAGGTTAGTCCAACTTGGCTAGGCCAAACTGGTTTGTAACCACACAGACATCCCTTCTGGACTGAAAAAAATACAGGTACATGCCTGCAGTGGCTCAGGCTAGAAGCTGGAGGGAGGGGGGTGGCGCTGGAGCAGCCCTCCCTTCCCTTCCATTATACTGAGCTGATGGGGGTGAGGCCAGGCCCTGGCAGGACACTCTGATGTTTCCCCCCACTCTCCTGAGCATCCCAGCAGGAAATGTTTATCACCCCATACTCAGCGTTCATCAACCCATTAAGAAAACAGAGCCTCTCTCCATTAGTTCAAGCCCTTCTTAAACAGCTTTTCCAAGGAAGGACACTACCAGCTACCTGTTGATTAGCTCCAAAAAGCCTCTCTGCCTTTGTTGTCTCCCACAGCACAGACTGTAGCCAGCATGTGGTCTGCTAGCTAATGCTGAGAGGTATAAGGCAGAGGGGCTTAGCAGGGAGAAGCCAGGCAGATTCCTGCACTTTCTGCCAGAGCTCCAGCCAGGGAGAAGAGAGGAGGGGATAGCCATGCTGTGTAGCAGAGACCCCTGCCTAGCCCAGAGAGTGTCCCGGGATGCTGGGGGAGGCTGGTTTATCTTAAAACAGGAAGGGGTCTGGGTAGGGTGGCCATCACAGAGGACAGTCCAGTTGTCCTCTGTCCTCTATTGATATGAAACTGAACATATGTATGTCCTCTATTTTTCTCTTCAAGAGAAAAATAGAGGACATACATATGTTCAGTTTCATATCAATAGAGAAAAATAGAGGGTAGAAAGGTGTCAGGTTTCATATCAATAGAGGACAGAGTAGCAGAAAACCAGAATGTCCTCTATGATGGCCACCCTAGGTCTGGGACAGGCATTGCATAAACTGGTCTGAGCTCAATCAGTTAAGTCTGATACTACATTCAACCAGGTTTATCTCAAACTGGTTTCAGCCATTTTCATACTGGTTTATGTGCACTGAATGTCTCTTCTGTTACAGGTTTAAACCAGTTTATATGTAATGTCTGTCCCTAGCCTACATGTATTCCAAGCCCCCTCTCCACTTTATTGGGTTGAACAATGAAATTATACTTCTGAGTCCAACATCATACAGCTACCTCGATGCCAGCAGCCTGTTCTGTCACAAACATGTAATAATACCTCCAGTATAGGGTCTGGCAAAAAGAGATAATGGGCTGGGAGGGGAATCTTCTTTAAACAGGGTCTTAATAGAGTCTGAGGGAGTTTTAAGAAGAGAATCTAAGAAGTCTGAGAAACTGCACCAGATAAAACCTGATAAAACTGAGCAATGGCCTTGAAAGTGGGTAAAGAACATCACAAATTACTATTAGGTGAGGGAGGACGGGTGCACAGATGCCATGGCAGTGAGCATGGTATGAGGTTGCTGTAGCAGGGGGGCAGAAAGTGGAACCAGAGAAGTCAGTGCTGAAAAGCATAACTGTTTGCAAATCAATATTAATGGCTATAGTTGTAGAAGCCACTTTCATCTAATTAAATCTGCTAAAATGTAATTAAAGGAGCAGCAAATTTACAATAGCCATCTGGAGACATTCAAAGGGGCTTATTTACTGTGTAACTGGGCCATCACACAGCTGAAGTGTTCACCACAAGGATGCACTTGCCTCTCTCTTTGCAGAGTAGATCCTGAGGTAGAAAGAAAATGCAAAAACTGAATAAACAGTGGGGGGAACACACAATTGCATGAATTTCTCTGCATGTCAGAGAGGAGCAGAATTCAGAAAGGTTTGGGGGAGAGGAAACTGTGGTTGAATTTGGTGTTTGTAAAAAGAATCTGACATATTAGGAACACCACTTGCCTGGGTCTGAGAAGACTGGGGTTCAAAATCCCTCTGCAGAATCCTTGTGTCTAGTCATCTAGCTATTCTGGGCCTCTTTGACATGGGGACATCAGTATTTTTTTACCTCACAGGGATAGGTTTTCAGATACAGAGGTGAAAGGCTACGAGGTGCTTGCATACTGTAGCAATGGAGCCTTAGGCCAAAAGGTACAAATGAGAACACAGTACCAGAAGCAAGCACGTGAGTGCACAAGCTCTCCTTTTCCAGCTCTGTGAAATTTCTCTCCTTCTACTTGTTGCCTCCCATATTATTTCAGTCCTCTGTCTACCTCTGTCAATGCCTCTAACTTTTGACCTGCAGCACTTTCTGCTATTCCACCCTGCCAATGCCCTCCTATGCTTCTTGCTCCTATATACCAAAGAGCCTTACCTTTGATCTGCAGCATCCCCTATTAGGTCCATCTTAGCCTGCTTTCCCACTTCCCTTCATATGAGCGCACTTCACTTCTGGTCTACGGCCACCCCCTGCTATTCTACCAGTGTTCACTCACTGAAGCTAGCACCTTTAGACAGGGAAGTCCATCCAAGCGTCTGTCACAGTCTAGATAAAGAACTGATGATCAGAAAATAGCTCACTTTGTGTCTGCAGTGTCTAGGGAGATAGTCTCAGATCTTGTTGTGCTTTCTGTTAAGACACACAAAAAATAGTTTTTCCACCCATTGTGCCAACTCCTCTTTCAAAACCAGGGATGAATAGTTGTGGGTTGGTGGGAACATTATAGAACCTTTATGGTACATTTACCTGTGTGGTATAAATCTCATGAATTTGTTTGATCTATACAGCCATGGCAGGAATTATCGTAAAAGAAGGATGATTAATAGACTCTAAATCAGGGCTGGCTACTGGCTCTGTGTATGATGCAGTCAATTCATTTGGGTTGCTAGATACATTTCCAATTGACAATCTATATTCTGGTGTCCTAGTTCCAGGTTGATGAGGATTTCAGTGGCATATATCACTGGGGATTCTGCTTTAGTTTCTGTTCCATCACAGTCATTCATACTCAATTGTATAAGCAGCTTCAGATACAAACCTGGCCTTTGGAATACATTCCCCCACATCTCCATGCTTCTTAATTTGGGTCAGTGTAGCATTTAGAAACAGAGAGATGACAATGATGGGAAAAAAAACAAAAAACAAAAAATCCAACCAAATGCAGCCCCTTTCAGGCAAAACAGAGAAAGGAAATGTCAACAAGAGGCACCTTCATTTGACAAGCAAGACACAGAGGTATATGAGGCAGAAGGACCTCCCACACAAAATTATCCTTAATTCATTGTTCCCATGCAGTTGCATATTTTCACTTATCTCTCAATTATTCCCTAGAAATGGGGTGATCACTAACCTCTAGGGAAGGATAAAAGTATCTCTGAGGTTTAGTTTCTTCCACCCTAGACGTGGACTCTGTGTACCCTAAAACATAGGCATGGGTATTTGTATGTAATCATATGTAGCTCAACTGAGGGGGGATAATTGCGGCAGCAGCCCCAGGCACTAGGGCTGTAAGAGGCTTCGGACAGAGCTTCGGATTCAGAGAAGCTTTGGATGCTTCGGCATCTGAAGCAGCATGTCCGGATCGAAGCGCTGGCTTCTTTAGGCTTTCCAAAGTGGTTCAGAGCTTCCGAAGCGCTTCGGAAAAGGTTCGGAGCCGCTTCGGAGATCCAGAAGTAGGGTATAATGGGGAAAAAATTAAATATCTATAACTTTGTTGTTTTTTGTCTGATTTGGATGAAATTCGCAGAGAGTGTAGTCTCTTCTGAGGTCATAAAGTCTGACAAGTTTCAAGAAGATTGGTGCAGGGACTTGGGGGGAATTGCACCCCAAATTCTTGAAAGCAAAACTGATGTCATGTGTATGTGTTACATCACAGGGGGGTGAAAACTGCAGGGGTGGTGGCTACTGGTGAGGCCACAGAGCCTGCCAAGTTTCAAGATCAGTGCAGGGGTTTGGGGGGACCTGCACCTGAAGCTGCAGACAAGCAAAACTGGTGCCATGGGTGACACTGCGTGTGTTAAGGCACAGCGGGGTGACAGCTGCAGGGATGGTGGCCCCCGCTGCGGCCACAAAGCCTGCCAGCTGTCGAGGAGGTCAGTGGAGGGCTTCTTGGTTCTGGGGCCCTGCACCGCTGGCTGCTGACAGGCAAAACTCGTGACATGGGTGCTTGTGCAACTGTGTCTGGCTTGGGGTGTGGGAGACACTACTGCAGGCCTGGCTGCTAAGCTACTGTGTTACCAGTTACCAATCAATCATGATTCACTCAGGGACCAGCTCAATACACAGGACCTAGCTAATGTAGCCAGTTAATTACCATCAATTAACACCTACAAAACAACAGACTAAGGAGAGGAAAGAGTCAGTACAGACAATCAATGGCCCCAAGACAGACACAGTCAGTTGCACAAGCACCCATGTCACAAGTTTGTCTGTCAGCAGCCAGCGGTGCAGGGCCCCAGAACCAAGAAGCCCTGCACTGACCTCCTCAACAGCTGGCAGGCTTCGTGGCCACAGCAGGGGCCACCACCCCTGCAGTTTTCAGCCCGCTGCGCCTTAGCACACACAGGGTCACCCATGGCACCAATTTTGCTTGTCCGCAGCTTGAGGTGCAGTTCCCCGCAAAGCCCTGCACTGATCTTCCTGAAACTTGTCAGGCTTTTTGGCCTCACCAGGAGCTACCTGCAGTTTTGACCCCCCTGTGCTGTAACACATACATGTGACATGAGTTTTGCTTTCAAGAATTTGGGGTGCAGTTATCCCCAAGCCCCTGCACTGATCTTCTTGAAACTTGTCAGGCTTCATGCTCTCAGATTGTCAGACTACAATCCCTAAAAATGTAATCCAAATCAGACAAAAAAACAACGAAGTTATAGATATTTCATTGATTCCCCATTATACCGTATGGCCATATCTCTGAGGCAGCGCCGAAGCTTCAGAGCCACTTTGGCCAGATCAAAGCAGAAACCCAGTCCAGAGCTCCAGATCAGATCCCTGGTATTCGAAGCGGCTGGATCCGAAGTCAGATTGGATCGCTGCCAACTCACATAGGCTTACCAGGCACCACCTTTGTTGGGGGGAAAGTGAAAATGCAACTATCACTGCAGTGGTGACTGATCACACCTATGCAATTGGCGCAGCAGGAGCCGGTGCTACACAGCTACCCCAGGCATGGAGCTACGCTACTACAACTCTATCTGTGGGTGCGTAAATGACTTCTGCATGGCCTCTAAGCTGGATTAGGTGGAAGGCATTTTGACGAGTGATGCAGCAGTCTAGAGGCTGCCCTCTACCTTCCATTATGTTGCTAATGGCCCAAGGATCCGCAGCTGCTCCTGAGAACAGGTGGAGCAAAGTGGCTAGCTACAGCTCCTCCCACTCGTAGTCAAAATACCAAATCCTCTCTTGTGGCTATACGGCTAGCTACACTAGTAGGGAGGCACTCTGTATCAGGAAATACCCTGGGTCTAGGTCACAGGGCAATAATGAATTGGGTCCCTGACTACTGCAAGGATGACAGCTGAGGATGTCTAGGCTAGCTCCCCACTTTCTGGTTCTTTCTTGCATAGGTACCAACTGCAGGGTGTTTTTTTTTTCCAGTGCTCCAAGCTTCCCTTTTCCTTAAGGAAACAGCGCAGCATTACCAGAAATGATCTTTGTCCTAGCTATTATGCCTGGGCCCTCCTCAGGACACAGTGTAAGTAAAGTAGAAGCTTCCCTGGAGCCTTTCACATTGTGAAAGACCATTGCACAAGGTTCAGAAGGCAAAGGAAGCTTTTTAGCTGCTGCCACTGCTTTCTTAAATAAAGGCCTCATCAGATTCAGGCCAAAGAGGCTGCATCTTCTCTGGAAAAGCCCCTTATATTGCAAGTGATCACAGTGAACAGAGAGAGAGAGAAAGGTAGTTCATAGGCCTGTGCAAAGCGGCTAGTATTCGCTTCGGATTCAGCTGATTTGGGGGACAGTGATTAGATTTGGTGATTTGAATCACTGTCCCGAATTGATTTGGCCAAATCTGATTCAGAGATTTGGCTCCTGCCAAATCAGCCGAATATCCAAATCACATGGGCCCATCCCCTGTCCACTTTCCCAGCCCCGCCTGCCCCAGCTACCGGCTCTTTGAAAAAAAAAAAAAGCCCACACTCACCGGCTGCTGCCAGGCTGGGGAGCAATCCCTGCTGCACCACACCATGTGGGGGGCTCTGCCATGAACCCTCCCCTTCCCCCCCATGGCTGCCCCACACC
>NW_005842175.1:1799786-1806822 GCF_000455745.1 Alligator sinensis
AGCCAGCCATGAGTGGGGGCTGGGGGGGTGGGCGGGGGTCAGGGAGGCTGGGGGAGCAGGCAGGGAATTGGGCCTGGCAGGGGTCCCCCTATGGCCCCCTCCCCTGCCCCCTACTTACCAGCTCAGAGTCCGGGTCCAGCTCCTTGCTGCAGCAGGCAGGGACTGCCTGAATCACTGAAGCTCTATGAATCTTTTCTGAACCGATTCAGAGAGCTTTGATTGATTTGGACCTTTTAATTGGCCTCCTGATTTGATTCAGATTCAGAGATTTGGCTGCTGAATTGGGCCAAATCGCTTCCAAATCAAATCAGCACCCGAAGCTTCGCACAGCCCTAGTTCACTGTTAGCCTTATGTCAGGAAAAAGGAAGGGCAGGGTGGTACCTTACAGACTGACTCATCCATGGAGGCATATATTTTCAAAGTAAATGGCCTACTTTGTGAGATGCTATGAATGGACTTGCAGATAGGAGGGGTACTAAATAGGAAGAAATAAAGTAATTTAAATGAGAGAGTAAATCCTCTTCAGACCAAGAGCTGCCTGGGAGTCTTGCATTCCCAAAGGTATAGTTTCCACATGTGCGGAAAGCCCAGGAGAACAAACAAAAAGCCTTTGGACAACAACTCTGGGCGGCAGCTCTTGCAGTCACATGAACCCTGTTTTCCCTTCTGAACATAGCAGCTACCCCCAGAATAAACAGGAAGCTGCTCTATCCTCTGAGGAGCAAGGAGGTGAAGGGATCAATTCTTGTTGCGTATTCAGGGTCAGGACACACAGCAAAAGCTGTGAACAAATAGGTTTTCCTCTCTTTCTCATAGATTGTGGACCCAAATGCCAGGCTTCTATCTGTGGGCCTGTTCTCTTCCCTGAGATGACCAATTTCCAGAGCGAAGACAGTGCAACACTTGGTTTCTCTGGCAAGATTTCAGAACCGACATAGAGTCACCGCAGGAAGAAAGCAAAATAACCTGGCAACAGGAAGAGCTGTTGCAGTATGGCTGCCTTTTTAATGGGTTCACGTGGAATCCAGACACGTCTCTCCCCCATCTGGTGCTATGTGCCCATGCATGTTCATTTTGTGTGCATCGTGCTGGCACCCTGGTGGGAACGCAATTTCATCTGGAGCCACTACTTTCTGGTGGTCAACCAGGAAAAGTCTCCAAAGTGCTTTGGCTCCCATTTTTTGTGTCCCAAAAGATTTTTTTTCTTGGCTGGAGAAGAGAAAAAATGGTTTAAACTATTTCTCTCAATTTGTTTTCTACCTTTTTGAAATGCAAAACAAGGTGATTCTATGAAAAGAAAGAAAGAATAAAATGAGTGCAGTGTTAAATCTAAGAAACTTCACACACATGAGTCAGAACATTCAGAAATTATTGGGGTTGATGCAGGAATTACTTTGGGAAATGCTGGATGCATCTACATGTGATGCTACCTTGCCATAGCAACATGTTACGGCTGCGTAGTGTCCACGGGTGTCTACACATGACCAGCAGCTACTTTGCTGTAGTGGTGCGATCCCCCTGCCATTATAATGCACCGCTACAGTGAAGTAGCTGCTAAAAATAACTGTGTGCCATGTGTACAGTGCAGTACAGGGGGTTGCTGCGCCATGCTTTAGTACTTCCAAAAAGGAAGTACTTTGCACCTTGCATACATGAACATTTGTCTGATTGTATATACTGTTGCATTTGTACCTGACTGCGGTACAGTAGGATGACGTAGGTGCAGTGTGGCAGCATTAATGTTGCTGTGGAAACCATGGTATTTTAATTGTCTGACTCCACAGAAGTCAGGCAAATCAAACATTATGGTTCCCACAGCAACACTTAACTCTACTACATGGTTCCTCGGACTGGGAATCAGGAGACCTGGGCTCTATTCCTAGCTCTGCTTCTGACCTGCTGGGTGGTCTTGGCCAAGTCATTATGCCACCTATTGCCTCTCTGCTCTATTTTGGTTTTACAATATTTGAGATGGTGATATTCTTTTACTCCACGTACAAACAGTGCCTAGAACAGTGGTGGGCAATTACTTTGGCTGGAGGGCCACTTAACAAGTTTTGGTGAGCTGTTGAGGGCTGGACACAGAAAAAAGCTTTCAGAAGATATCATTTGAACAAATTATAAATAAAAAGAAACCAGATTTTAAAAATCAAATATCTAATGTAACATATTTTAATTTTATTTCAAAAAATATTTTTGTCCTGATTTGTGGGTTTTTTAGTAGTGTATATAGAGATAATTGCATAATAGCTCAAAATAAAGTCTTACTTTTGTAGTGTGTGTGTGTGTGTGTGTGTGTGTGTGTGTGTGGGTGTGGTGGGGGGGTGGTATGTGGAAACTCTAACCTTCCAGAGGGTGAATGGAAACAGAGCTCTTGTTTCTGGAATCAGAGCATAATGTCATTGCTGCCTTAGGCTTTTTTTGGCTAGAATAACTATTTATTCTGCAGTACCATTAGTGTCTTGTTCCCAGAGAACCCTCTAATCCAGTTTCTATTCTCTAGCACCCTATGGAAGAGGGATGAAAGTTTGTTTCCAGGAGTCTAGCTTTGAGGGACCTGCTGATCTCCTATTGCTTGTTATGGTGAGGGCTGGAGAAGACCCCTGAATATGCTGGCATGAATCATTTATCTTATCATAACACATAGACTCCTCCACTGAGATCAGAGTCTTAGAGTGCCAAGTATTCTGCAAACACTATATGGGATAGGACCTGTTTCAAAGAAGTTAGGGCACCTATACACAGGCAGCGAGGATGCTCCGACACGCGGCAATTACAGTGCGTCAGAGCAGACTCGATTAATCAAGTCTTGGACTGTGGTAATTACTGCACTCCAGCAGACTCTGGTGTCATGTGTATCAGTGTCCCTGCACTGAAAAAATGACAGCAGAGGTGTGTTAACTAAAGCTCATTCAATGAGCTTTAGTTAAAGTGCCTCCACCGCCATTTTCCAGTGCTGGGACACCAATGCATGTGATGCTCTGGGCGCTTTCATTTGAGTGGCTCTAGCAGCAATTCTGCTGCTGCAAAGAACTAAAAAACACCACACCAGGTAAGAATGTTTCTTACACTAAAGATTCCTATTTGACATTTCTGGATTGATCTCAAGAATCACATGTAGATGTTTGCACATTTAACAGTCCTAATATTGTGTGGCACCCTGCAGCAACCTTAAAAAAAATCTCATTGAATTTTGGTTGAGAATCAGTGGTCTGAACAGAGAGGACAGATGAGGAGGGGGAATGGAAAGAAGAAGACAGAGAGATGAAGTGACTTGTTCTGGGTCACTCAGTAGGTCCACAGCAGAGGTAGGAATAAAACCCATGTACTAAGCCATTGTCTTATCCACCAGGTTATGCTGCCATTTGAGTCACCATCAGAAACTTTTCCTGGTTTCCAGAGTTTCTCTCACATTTTGCAGCAAGAGCTCTCAGGATTCTCAGTTTTTATTTTCTTTTAACTAAACAAGAGTTAAGATGCATCCAGAGGTTACATCACCACGTTGCAACATCTCGCATCCTGCCTACAGAAGGGATAAAGCTGAATGATGCAAATGTGATGACTCAGCCCAAATCTCTTCTCAGTTCTGCGGTTTTATAGCCATATAACTCTACTCATATTTCCTCAGTGAGACTCCTGATTTATCCTACTGCTGAGGGGTGGTGAAACAAGCCCAGCATATGTTGCCTTAGAAAGAATGGCCCATAGTGAAGGTCTTGGCTATGATCCCTCCCTCCTTCTTTGGTATAGCAATGTGGCTCCCAGGGCTGACAGGTCTCTGCATATGATGTCCCATGCTGATCCGAAAAGACTGATGTGGCATTAAAGGTTATGCTCTATAGCATCCAAAGGCTACACCTCTGTTAAAGCACAGCTAATGCACAGATCAGGTGCAGCCCAAAAGCTCCCAGTGAGTTGCCAGCCTGGTCTCATCATGACAATGGAGGGTGCTTCTATCAGAGTATAGACCTGGAAAGGAGGCTACCCAAAGCCCCAAGACAGCTCTGAAGTGCCGACTTGTTCCCTCTGTCTTGGGGCTGTCCTACCAAATGATTATCCTGGTGCAGTGCTGTCCAACTGGTGGCCTGCGAGGGGTTACATTGTGAGCCCTAGGTTCCCACCCAGCCACCACTCCCCCCACTGTATCCACAGCTGTGGGCTCCAGGCTCCTCCTTCCTTCCTTTGCCCCAACCTCAGGAACTGGGTAGTGCAGTGTGCTGGGGACCATGGCCTGTAGCCAGGGGTGCCCGAGTGGAACAGTGCACTGGGGGAGCTTACAGTCAGGAAGCAGAGGGCGAGTCTGGGTGCCAGTTGGGAGGTGCAGGGAGCAGAAGTGGAGGGGGGTGTGGAGTACAACAGGGGGGCACTGAGAGTTGCAGTGGAACTGGGTGGGGGGGAAGAGAGGCACAGTGGGGGGTTGTGAGGAGCAGCAGGGGGGGCACCCAGGCACATGGTTCAGCCGGGGATGGAGGGATCAGCAGCAAAGGGGCACCATGGAGCACAGCCCAGCAGGGAGGTGGCCTACAGTGGTGGCAGTGCCAGGGTACAGCAGGGCAGAGCAGTGAGGAGGGTGGAGTGGGGTGGGATGGGACGGGACACCTGGGCACATTGCAGAGTGGAGGGGGGGCATGTCACCCCTACAGCCTATGGCTCCTGCTGGTGCAGCTAATGCTACTATGGCCAGAGCAGCATGAAGCTCCTGGACATTTAGAAGTTGGACAGCCCTGTCCTAGAAGATGAAAACAGGCTAGAAATCAGGAGGCGCTACTTCACTTTCAGGGCGGCTAGGATCTGGAACGAACTTCCAAGAGAAGTGGTGCTGACTCCTACCCTGGGGGTCTTTAAAAGGAGGCTGGATGAACACCTGGCCAGGGTCATTTGACCCCAGTACTCTTTCCTGCCACAGCAGGGGGTCGGACTTGATGATCTGCTCAGGTCCCTTCTGACCCTACCTACTACGAAACTATGAAAACCTGTCATCTCTGAAGATCTCTCAGCTGTATCACCCCAGCACAATGTTCTATTAAATCCTTGGCCACCGAAAACCACCAGAGCTGTCATTCTGCTGCAAAATGTGGCACCCAGGAACTTCAGGGAGGAGAGGCCCAGCCATGAGCAACACCCACCTATTATGGCATTAAGTTTTGCACTCACAGGCTTAGGCATGACACTCCAATAGCACTATTGAACCAATGTGAGATATTAGACTCTGATCTACCTCAGGCAGCTCTGTGGTCCCCATTGCACCAGTACTTCACAATCTTAAACCCATCTTTAAGGTAAGCCAATGCTGTTATCCCTATTTTACTGTTGGGGAAACTGTGGCACAGAGAGGCTAAGTGGCTTGTACCAGGTCACATAGGAAGACTGTGGGAGAGAAAGGACTTGAACTTAGGTCTACCCCCATTTTAGGAGAGTAGCCTATTCATTGCTCTCTCCATCTGCTCTTAATAGCATTACAGTACTACTCAATAATTATCATAACCCCCACCCCCAGTTCCATTTTGCTCCCTGAAAGTTACCAAAAAACCCACATTACTCAAAATAATATGATTAATTATAGAATTCCATGTAGGTGAGACTGTCGCAGTAACGTTTCCCACCGTTACTTGTTACAACAGAACCGCATACATGCCTTACTAGGCAATATATTTAACTTAAAAGTTCTATGTGCACTTACATAATCAAACACCATATAATCAGCCCATTTCATAACACAAAGAGATCAATCATACCAGTCCTAATCATAGAAATAGTTGTCTGCTCCATAGCACACCTGTCGGAGCTTGGTACAGCCTGATGGGCCCTGGGACTATGCCCATTCCAAAATCTGTACTGCACGTTTAATAAGTCCGCAGTGTAAATCCAAGAGTGCATTTCCATTACAGCCCAGAGAACATGGGGCAATAGAAAGGCTGTGTGGAAGGTGTCTCATAGGTGGGAGACAGTGAGTAATGGAGGATTACATGATGGTAGGGAACTGACTGGATCCCTTAATGGTTCATTTCCCAACTTAAGGTCTTATTGAAGGGGTGGGATGGCATCTAGAATACCCAGTTTTCATCTGATGGCTAGATTCCAGCAGCCTGAACTCTCTAGCAGCATGCCTTGTAGGGGAATGCATTTATCACTGCCACTCCCAAAAGCAATGCAAGAAGAGGAATCCAGCAGAAGTGCATTGCCTCTCTATTCAGTCAGCAATCAATAGATCTCCCCAGGAAGCCTGAGCCAAAGCTCACTGAAGCGAGTGGAAATCAGGGACCTTGGATGAGGTCCAGAGAAAGGAGGGACATTTCTCTTTCTGCTCAGTTTCTAGTGTTTTTGCTGCTGGACACTGAGCCAGACATGGATTCCTCAGGTTCCCACTTTTTAGTTCCCCTCTCGAAGGAGCTGCCACTTTTATCACCCCGAGAGGACCGAGAACCCTGTGGGAAGAGCGCTTCTTCGTCAGGGAAAGGTGTCTCAGGTGTTAGATGGACGTGGCCCTGTCCTGTCCCTGCCTTCATTGCCTGCTAGCCCCAAGGATCACTGGGGCCCAGGGGGAGCATGCTGGGGTTTCCACATGTTGTCAGCACCATGTCAGGGGTTAGGAGGCACACAGCGAGCTGGCTGTGATCCTCGCTTTGGTTTCTATATCGTGTAAGGTTGTTGCCACAGCAGTTGGCTGTCAGGGACTCTCAACAGAAACAAAACAAGGAAACAAATTCAAACTCCTCCAGCTTCTCTGGCTGGGTGCCCTTTGCAAAGTGGGGGAACATGCATGGTTTAGCACAAACATTGAGTATAATCCCGTTGACGGCAGACTCACCTCCCTCACACAGCCCCCTGAGAAATGCCCGTAGCTGGCAAACCACTTGGTGTCATGCGTCAGATTCCTGCAGGGGCAGCCAGCATCACTGTGCTGGCCAGATAAACCCATGGGATCTTTTCCCTCTAGCTATGCTGTCCCATGCCCTGTATTTATAGATCTACGGTCCCAAACCTAGCTTCTTCCCATCTCACTTTCTCACTCCTACATCCAGTCGCATGACCTCC
>NW_005842175.1:1806853-1813650 GCF_000455745.1 Alligator sinensis
GTGGAGGGACTTGAAAGCATCCAGGACCAGAACAAATGGCTCAGAGGTTGCAGCAACACCCAGCTCTGCAATAACAGGAGAGCACAGGTACGGCCACAAAGGTGACTGCCAGGAGTTCCACTGTGCCCCAAACATGCCACCAGGCATGGGTTGCACTGTCCAGCACTCCCTGCTTGCTGAATGCACAGTTCCCAAGGCCATTGATCTCACTCCTTCCACCCCAAAAGAGAGGAGTGCTCTTTCCTCCTGCTTGTTACTGGCTTTGAACATTATTTGTTGACTTCTGAGTGGTTAAATGGTTGTGGCAAGTGTGCAGCACTCTGCCTGCTTCTCCACTGAGAAAAACCCAGGAGCATGGCTTACCACGAGGCTAAGGGTGCTCTGAGGAGGGGTTATATGAATCTTCAATTCCAGCTGGCAGAGACTAGGAGCACCTTGCCTTGTGATTCAGAGAAGCATGATGCCACACACGTGTACACACACACTCTTTAAGTTCCCAACACATGCACCAGCCCCACTCTGTGTGCTGGGGGCTCTTGCTCTCAGTCCCTGCAGTAACTTTGCAGTTAATTCACTCATATGAACTATAGGGCGTGAATGCATCCAAAACTAGGGGCTCTTGAGAAGGGCGTAGCCGGCCTGACCTCCTCTTTGCCCCAATGCAGGGCCAGAAAGGGAGGTGCGAAGGCTCTGGAATTGCATCCCTTATGCAGCCTCCTTGTAAAGGTCAGGCCAATTAGCTGTGCCTCTTTCCCCTCCAGAGCACCAGGGAGTGAGACTGCCATTTGGGAAAGGTCAGCAAGGCACAGCACATGTAACTGGGCACAGCAGTGCACGTGCCAGCTCAAGCATTTAAGTTGAGCGCTCTTGTCTGCTCCTGCGGGGGAATACAGAATACCACACGGCATGTGAGGAGATGTGCCAGACAGCTTGTTTCTAAGCCTCTTTCTTACTCCCTCTCCGGTTTCAGCTCTTGAGGTGCTGTCCACGTTGCTTGAGCCATTACAGGGGGGCAAGGAAACACCCTGAAAAAACCCCATCTCATAGAGCTAAGAAAGTTGCCTTAAAGTAGCACAAGGCACCCAGCCCTAACATGCCCAAGGTACCCTGTCTCAGGCATGTTTACTGGCTTCCATGTAGCACAGCTCCACAGCAGTTTTATAACCTCTTCACCAGGGCTTGGTACACCTGGAGCAGGAGGACACTAGTAGGAAACCCTCCATGAGAACACTCAGGACAAAGCCTAGGGACGGCATAGACACAATCTGGGTTTCTAGGACGTTGCTACTCAATCTGGACCAGCTACACTGGTGCAGAGTCTGGTCTGCCCTTTGTGCATTTGTACCTCCCCTTGCCAATGGGAATCTACACATTGAGGGCGAATGGCTGTGAGCACTTGCCGTAGCTGTCACCGACAGCATTAACAAACACTGGAGAAGGAAGAGCCTGTGATCACCAAAAGTGGAGATGGGTGCATGGGGGGTGTTTAATGCAACAGGAACTGTTAGGGTGGTGGCACCTCCACTTCAGAAACCCCAACTACTAGACTCTTCTTCCCCAAGTCCACAAGGCAGCATCCCATGTTACTTATCAGGAGAGTGGGGACCAACCTTTTTGGCAAGTGTGCCACAAATTAGCCCCACACCCTCCCAAAGTGCTATTCTGATTTCCTTTTCCTGCCCAATCTGCTGCTCTTTCTGCTCCCAGCTGTGTTCCCAGCCCAATCTGCTGCTCTATTTTCTACTTCCTTCCTCATGTTCCCTGCCCAATTTGCTGCTTTGCTTCCTGCTTTATCTGCCACTGTGCTGCCTGTTCCCTCCCGTCTGCCATGGGCCACACAGATTGTCTGAGTCACGTGCACCACAGTTTGGCCACCTGAGTTAGGAGATTGGTTTGCCTCCCAGCACTTAAGTCCTTTTCTGTCTGAACCACCTTCACAGCATCCTTCACTGGAGAGTTTTGTAGCTACAACTACACCAGGATGCCATGGCCAAAGCACACAGCTCTGTGTTTTTGCCTGCATATGCAAACCTTTCCTCAAGACAATTTACATTGATTCTTTGTGGAAGCCTTTTTCCTGCAGTCTGCCTTAAATTTGGTTGGATAATAACCTTAAATTACAAACACCCCCCACCCAAAACTGGAGAACACTTCCTTAGCCAAGCAGCACCAAGGCTTATCGTCACAGAGGCTATGACTAGCAACTACTCAGGCGTCAAAGCTGATTTACTCTTTTTCCTATTGCTAAGAGAGCGCACATCTTTAGTTATGACACAGAGGTATAACTAGCTTGTGCCAAATGCAGTATTATTTCTGAGTGTCTAGTGCCCCCTACTGACTAAGTATGTATTACTCGTAAATTATGTATTACATAATTAGGAATTAAATATGTATTACTGGCTAAGTATGCATTACATCCTGCTTACCACAAAACAACTGAGGCAAACAGACTATTCTAACTTTCTGACAAGCCTAATCTGCATAGAAAGTGAACTGTTCCAAACAGGAGATTCTACCACACCTTCAACTCTCCTGTGCAATATGAACTTTCGTTTCTACCCAGGAGAACTTTTACAATCTTTTCTTGGATGCTTGATGAAGGGCGTTTGTGCCCAAAAGCTTGGAATTAAATTTTTTTTTTTTTTTTTTGCAAAAATCTAATTGGTCTAGCAAAAGATATTTCATAGTTTCAGGGTCGGAAGGGACCTAATAGATCTTCTAGCCCGCCCCCCCGCCAGGGCGGGAGAACAACCCAAAAAACACAAACAAAACCACTCACCCTAAAAACAAAAACGGGACTCAAATGAGTCCAGCCAGGTAAGTATCCAGCCTCTTCTTAAAGATCCCCAGGGTAGGGGCCAGCACCACCCCCCTTGGAAGTTGGTTCCAGCTCCTAGCCGCCCTGACTGTGAAGTAGTTTTTTCGGATGTCCAATCTGTACCTCCTCTCCATCAACTTGTGCCCATTATTCCTTGTTATGCCAGCAGGGGCTAGGGGAAACAGCGTCTCCCCCAAACCCTTCTGGTTCCCCCTAGTGAGTTTATAGACGGTCACCAGGTCCCCCCTCAGCCTTCTCTTGTGGAGGCTGAATAGGTTCAAGTCCCGCAGTCTCTCACTGTAGGGTCTGCCCTGTTGTCCCCGGATCATGCGGGTGGCCCTCCTCTGGACCCTCTCCATGTTGTCCACATCCCTCCTGAAATGGGGCGCACAGAACTGGACACAATACTCCAGCTGCGGCCTGACCAGCGTCGCATAGAGGGGGAGGATCACCTCCCTGGCTCTACTCGAGATGCACCTGTGGATGCACGACAAGGTCCGGTTAGCCCTGCCAACCATGACCTCGCATTGTCGGCCCATGTTCATCTTGGAGTCAATAATGACACCAAGATCCCTTTCCGCCTCCGTGCTCTCAAGTAGGGAGTTCCCCATCGTATAAGTGTGCTGCTGGTTCCTACTACCCAAGTGCAGCACCCTGCACTTGTCCGTATTGAAACACATCCTGTTCCTGTTTGCCCACCCCTGTAACCTATCCAGATCCTTCTGCAATCTCTCTCTCCCTGCTAGCGTGCTCACCTCCCCCCAAATTTTGGTGTCATCAGCGAATTTAAACAGGTTGCTCTCCACCCCAACATCAAGATCGCTGATGAAGACATTGAACAGCGCAGGGCCCAGGACCGAGCCCTGAGGGACTCCACTACCCACCTCCCCCCAAGTCGAATATGATCCATCCACCACCACCCTCTGAGTGCGACCCTTCAGCCAATCTGCAATCCATCTGACCGTGTAGGCATCTATGCCACAGTCGCCTAGTTTATTAATTAGGATGGGGTGAGAGACGGTGTCAAAGGCCTTGCTGAAGTCCAGAAAGACTACATCCACCGCGACACCTGCATCCATGGCCTTTGTGACCTGATCATAAAAGGCAATCAGGTTGGTCTGACATGATCTCCCCCTAATAAATCCATGCTGATTGCCCCTGAGCATCATCTCGGATGCCGGCCCATCACAAATGTGCTCCTTGATGATCTTCTCAAAGAGCTTCCCCAGGATTGAGGTAAGACTGACGGGCCTATAATTGCCCGGGTCCTCCCTTTTCCCTTTTTTGAAGATGGGGACCACATTAGCTACCTTCCAATCGTCTGGCACCTGGCCCAAGCACCACGATCGCTCGTAGAGCCGTGCCAGGGGCCCTGCACCCTCTACCATGAGTCCTGATTGCTTATTACTAGTGAAGTCATTTCATAATCCACCTGAGTTTTTCTTTTTTGTCTGCAGATCACTTTCTAGAACAGTGGGAAGCAAACTTTTTGGCAGGTATGCCACAAATTAAGTCCCATGCCCTCCCAAATGCCACGCTGATCCCCTTACCGGTCTGCTGCTCTAGTTTTTGCTTCTTGGTCTGTGCTGCCTGTCCCCTCCGTCTTCCACATGCCATACAGAGAGGCTGTCCGTGCTGCAGATGGCCACTCATTCTAAAACAGGGCTTAGCTTCCATCAAACTCATATGGGCTTCATTGCTTTGAAAAGGCTTGAAGCATGAAGGACTTCAAGTTCCTCACTCAGGAGTTTCACAAAGTAAAGATGGATTTGTAGGGTGGGATTCATTCTGCAAACATCTATCACTATACTTGTCTCATCATTGTGCTTGTGCTACCTTGGGCCCTTAAACATAAAAACGCCAAAAACCAAGCCTATGCGATGCATTCATGGAGTAAGGAAAAAGCAGGAGGTTCCTGCCAGCATGAGGGAAGGAAGCCCTATGTACACAAAGGCTGCAGCAGGAACCCAAAATGGTTGCCTTGGTGCAAGAGCTAATACTTGCAGGATAACTGTACACATTCAGTCTCTGAAAGAAGGTCATAACTGCTCTCTGTATGAAGTGACATGCTCCCTTTCTGCTGCAAAGCAGTGGGAGAGACCACAGCATGCTGGGATTTACTGCCTAATAATGCAGGCTGGATAATGTCTGCACTAACAGGGTTTGCATCTGAAAGGAAAGATCAAGTCCTTGGGGAAAACCTCTTCTTGGCTTTATATGTAGGGCACCAACCAGCAGGCCCACCTTAAGAAAGGAAGTGTTAAACTGAGCTACTAGGGAGGTAAGAATGTACCACCATATGGAGCAGAAGAGAGTCACACTGGGGAAAATCCTGTAGGTACTAAGGCAGCGGCGGGCAATTATTTTGGGTGGAGGGCCACTTACTGAGTTTTGGTGAGCTGTTAGGGGCCGCATGGGTAGCCCCACCCCTTAGCAGGTGCCCCACCCCCAGTTGCCATATTGGGACAAGAAGTCCCGCCCCCAAACCCTGACCTTTGCCACCGGAAGTCTCACCCCTTGCTGCAGAAGTACTCCTTTTGGAAAGGAGGGTGCTGCAGTCTTGAAACTGAAAACCCCCCCAAATCATATACAAAAAAAAATAAAACATCTACTATATTTACTTTAATTTTGATTTTAAAGTATTTCTGTACTGATTTACATGTTTGTGAAGTGTATCTAGAGGTGAGAGAGAGAGAGAAAGAAAGAGAGAGAGATTTCCCTGCTTTTTCCCAGCCATTTCCCTGCTTTCCCTCCCACACACCTGCCAGCCACTGGTGCCACTCTGCCCCCTGCCACCGCCTTCCATGGCCCCTCCGCTGCTGCCACTCCCCCGCCATTTCCCTGCTTTGCCTCCCACATGCCTGCCAGTCACTTTTCACACCCTACCCGCTGCTCTCCATGCCGCTGTCACTTCCCCCTCTGGTTGCAGCTTTGCCCAGCAAGCACCACGTGGTTCGCAGCAATTTCCCCTTATCTGCCTTTCCACTTGGACAGAGGGAAGTGGTGAACAGCCCCAGGGTCACCAGGCCAGAAGCCACAGAGGCTTCCAGTTGGGGGTGGGGGATGGGAAGGGAGGAGGGTCTGAGGGCAGGTGCAGCCAGGTGGGCCTTGCTGCTCAGCCACTGGCTCCCCCTGGGTCCTGTTGCCCCTGGCACCTGTCATCTTTGACAGGCAGCCAGGGGCAGATAAAAATTAAAATTTTCTAAGATGTTTAGGGGCCCTGAAGGCTAGATAGAATGGCTTGGCAGGCTGGATCCACCCCGCAGGTCATATTTTGCCCACCCCTGCACCAGGGGGACCTGAAAGAAACTTCCCGCTCCATCTGAAACTCCACTAGATCCAGCAGCACCACCATATCTTTTATTTTATACAAACTAAAAGCCTTCTGATAGCCTAGGAAACATCAAGAAGATATTTACTAGAGCATCTGAAATACAAAGTATGGCCTTTTGCTGCCATGAACTCTAGTAAAAAAAGGGAGGATCCCTCCTGTTTAACCCCCAAACTGGAAGTTCCCTCCATGAGCAGGAAGCTAACACACAGCAGGGTCATCAGTTTCTTCTAGAAGGCCTTGCTGGAACTCTGGTAGAAGCATCCTCAGCAATAGCAGCAGCCACCAGCATGGGTTCCCTTAGGATGGTTTCAGCCAGGAGCAAGAAGGTAGGGAAGCAAGGTTACTTGATGCGATAGAGGACTTTGCGTTGCAGGCGGTGCTGGATCTCGCCACGGCGCATCATGAGCTGCAGCACCTTGTAGATGGCATGCTCAGGGTATTTCTGGAAGAATGGTAGAGGAGAATGACACAGCCCTCTGAACCTGCTGAGTTCATGCAATGCTTCCCTATCACAGCCAGCTGCTAAGGCAGCTGAGCCAGGAAAGCTCATCATAATCCAGTGAAAAATCTTCACATTAAAAGTCATGTAAGACTGCTGGATGTGCGATGTGCACCTGCCACTGAGAAGGGGGGGGGGGGGGGGGG
>NW_005842175.1:1813660-1837861 GCF_000455745.1 Alligator sinensis
GGGGGGGGGGTCTTGTAGTACAGGAGAAACTCTTCTCAGTTCATCCTATTATAATTCCAACTTTTCTGGTTGGAATGGAAGGTACAGGAGGACCCAGAGCTGTGGTCAGGTATTCTGGGTTCCTGAGACGCATCAAGAAGCCCCATATACAGTATTCAAGAGTGGAGAATATCTACTCCCCACTGTCCCAGAATGCCAACCAGCCCCTGCCTTTCTGGTTTCACACAAACACCAGAAGGGCCCTATTCACATTTTAGAAAAGGAGCCTCCAGACTATTAAGTTGTCTTGCAGTCAGCCACTTGTTCTCATAGCCCTTTAGACTGCCCCACCAAGGAAAGTCCCTGTCCAGTGGACCTACCTGTTTCACAAAATCCTGGACTATACTGTGTTCTGACACCTGAGAGCCAATGGCAAAGCGGCGCTTGAGCTGTTTTTCAATTCGGGACAGCAACTCTTGGTCTTCCTGGGTTGTGAAGCCCTCTGCTCCTATGGAAAAGATACTCGATGAGATCCTTGAAAGTTTCACTCTCCATGTAACCTCCAGTTCAGCCCTACCCACACCAAATGAAAGAGGCGGAGTGCAATCCCACAGGTGAGAAATCTTCACTAGTTACTGAGCTCCACTTCCACATTCAAATTGAGGTGTCATCATCACAGCTTAAAAAAGAGTCAGACCCCTCTGCAAATCCTAACAGGTAACAAACACTATTTTCAACAATAACAGCATGCTCAAAAGGAAAAGTTACACAAATCCAGGCTTCACTGGGGAATCTGGCCTTTATAATCCACCCATCCTGGACTTACTTTTCCGAGCTAGGTAGCACCCAGACTTTGCCATTTCCTTTTCCAGGGCACTTATGAGAGTCTAAGCTCCCTCCCCAATTACATAAGTGCATTTGTCACTGCCTAACCCTCCCTCTGGACCATGACCATGCAACTAGGCATGCCTCAAAATAAATGAGGAGCCCTGGCTGCCAGATGCATCATTCTACCTCTCTTGAAGAGCATTCATGGCCACCCAGCACTGTCAGGAGAGAGGGGTTAGGGTCACCATCAGGCCTCCCCCCTCTCCTCCCACGCAGCACCACACTGGAGAGGTGGCATTTGTTTGTTTTCCCAGAAGACCTCACCACAGAAGCTTCTGTGTGAGAATGGAGGTTGCACACATTCCTGGTCTGCCTCACCTGACAGGCTGCCTGACATGGCCGCATCAAGAGTGGACACTTGGAAGAGCCGCAAGGCTTCTTCAATGTCTGCCTCGGTGGCAAAAGGCTGCAGCTTCATCTTGCTGAGGGACTCCGCAATTCGCACAATGGCCTCCAGCTGCCTGCCGCCCAAAGAGAGAAGCCCTTTAAAATGCGGTTATTGTGGGTCCTCTACTCCCTTGCGCTTCTATTTACTGGTCAGGGGATTCCTCAAGCCACAAAGTGCTCACTGCAGGCATCCCCGAGGCAGTGCTAGGGTGGTCAGTGATCCTTTCAGGAAGAGGGCATCCTATCCCTCACACTCTCACCCCTACAAAATGGAATGCTACCATTATATGAGAGAGCTTCCAGAGCCCAGGCCTGTCACTGCCAACTCCCAGTGTCTCCAAGATCTTCCCGAGCACTGGATGGTCGAGCCAAGCTAGCATTAAGCAGACACAGTGATAGTTCAGACCACCATTATATGGTAGAGATAGAATAGGAAAAGCAATTCTAACCAGAGGCAGCCTTCTCTGCTTGCCAGAGAATAGGGTCCAAACTGCAGTCTAGACCATCTCTGCATCACTGACAAACACATAGTTGGGGCTGTTTCCTGTAAAGCTCTTGGTGGCGGTAAATAAAAGGACATCAATTGCATGACCCTTGGGCTGGAAGAAATAACCTTAAGGACAGTCAAGTTGGCAGAGGTGGGAACAGAGGAGAGAAGCTGCCGTCTATTGAAGTTAAGCTCTTAGAAGACCTAGCTCAGGTGGATTTAGTAGGGTCTAACTCAGTGCAGGCCTGGACATCAGTCTGAGCCTCCTCCAAACTCCAGGTGATTGTGTGGCACTGGGACAAGAGCCATTTTCCTTTTGCAGTGTTACTCAAAGCTCCTGGGATTCACATTCCTTTTGCTTCTCTCCCTGAACCCAGATGGACTCTGCCCTCACCGGACTGTAATGGGGATACTGGATCGGCGGTCACTCTCTCGCTCATACTGCCGGGCACCAGTACGCATCAGGACATAGCGGTTCTTCAGTTTCTCAGCAGCCTCTGCTGATAGGCGAGGGCCGCATTTCCTGTGAGAAGGGAAGGGGAAGCTCCATAAACCAGCAAGTTCTGGGGCCGAGGCACCAGGTTAGCCCCCTGCTCACACTGTAACAGTGTCAAGGGGGCTCTCCGTCTTCCACAGCAAACCAGAACAGATTTCTGAAAATCCAGACTAGTTTAATCTCAACTCCATTGGGAAAAAATAAAGCTTCATTTGGGTGACAATTTTAAACAGAGATTAGGGGTGACCATAATGTCACTGGGATCTAGAAAAGGACTGATCTTTTTAGGGCAGTAGTTGCCAGGCATTTCCCCATTGTGACCCCACTTTTAGTCAGATAATTTGGTGCAACCCCAACATGCAGTCACTGCTGCTCACATATGCACAGCTAACAATGAGTGGGAATTTACTGAACCTCAGCTGCTCTGTGGTAACTGTCCCTGCATGAGAACTACACCAGAGCAGTTTACACCCAAGTGAAACAGGGCTTAGTTGTCTCAGTCCAGCTTTCACCTACTTTAGGGTCAACTGCAGGCACAGAAGCAGTTACCACAGAGCAGCTGTGGTATGTGGTAAATCCTTGTCTCGTTATTCATGGAGTAACTATGGGGTTGGAAAGATTAAAATAGGTTCACAATTCCACTTCCCCACTGCTGCAACTCTGCTTGGGGTTGTGATCCCCAGTGAGCGACCTGCTGTGTTGGGGGCTTACTGGAGAGCTGGAATTCTGCCAGCTCCATTGAAGAACTGGGTCAGCCTGAGGCCAAGATCAATGAAGTCAAATGAAGCGACCAGGGTCCAGGAATGCTGGGAGCAACCCAAAGTCCCAAATGAAAGTGCATCAGCATGGCACCACCAAGCAGGTCATGCTGTGTAACCTGCCAGCAGTTCTGCTGCTCTGATGCAGCATCACAAGGCTACCACACACTTACGTGCGACAGTAGGAGATGAACTTCTTCAGCTTGTTCAGGTCGATTTCACCCTCCACAGCCTGGGTCTGTGTCAGGGCACTCACGTGTAGTGACATCACGTGCTTGGCCAGTATCTAGGAGTAGAGCACGGGAGACTGTTGAACAATGAACACTGTCTCACTCACGGCATGATCTAGACATTCACCCCGGGTAAGGGAGAACAAGCCAGTCAGGGCAGTACATGGGCACTGCTGTTCTCAACCTCCACCTCAAGTCTTTGGGTCCTACCACTTTTCTGGCAGGAAGCAGCAGCATCTCTGTGGGCAGAGCTAGGCACCACAGAAAACACCTTTGGCAGATCCTGGAAGACATAATCCTACTACTTTTCCTCTCCCCAGCTCTAGGGCTAAACTATTTGGTGCTTGGCTTGCTAAAGCAGGGCAACAGGTCCCAGCTTAGAAGTCAGAGACTGACACACCTTGGGTCAAATAACTGCTTGACACCAGGCACACTGGGGCAGGAAGGTGGACCCTTGCCTTCCTCCTTGTCCTCGTCACATGTTCAGCTTCAATGCTGCAGCTGGGCAAACTCCTAGTTGGTCAGCCTGCTGTCTTCTTGTCCCTCCACCTCCCTCCACTGAGCAAGACCAGTTCTGGCCCTCACCATGTCTCTCTCCTCATTGTGCTCATCCTTGACAATGAAGATCATGTCGAACCGGGACAGGATTGTGGGCATGAAGTCGATGTTTTCCTCCCCTTTGGTCTCATCCCAGCGTCCAAAGACTGAGTTGGCAGCTGCGAGTACCGAGCAGCGAGAATTCAAAGTGGTAGTAATACCAGCCTGAGGGGGCAGAACCAAGAGCTTATCAACACAATCACCAAGCTGTTAGCAGAAGATACTGGGGTTACCAGCAGCTTCCTGGGATGGATGATGGGGTAGGGGAAGGACATTTCACCATTTCCCCTACTCTACAGGCAAGGGCCTAGGTTCGTTCATAGGATTCCTACTTTCAACCTTACAGACACCAGTCTTTACATAAGGCGGTGTAAGTGTTTTCCAACTGGCCAAGAGGGTTCAATATTGGAAGAAGTTCCCAGGGTTAACAGCATGAGGGAAGGATTATTCAGCTACGTAAGCCTCACGGAGCTTTCCTTGACCAAGGTTACCCAAAGCTTGAGCCATAATTAATACACAGTGCCCTCAGAGCAATAGGTGCTATATGGGCAGGTAGAAACAAATCACCTGACCTGAAGTGTCTACCATGTAAGCCAACTACCTGCAGGTTAGGGAATGAGAACCAAGCAGCACACGATGGCCATGCAGTGGGTACTGTTTAGCCCAGGTGACTCACACTATTTGGATAGCTGCAGCTACTTTCTAGGGCTTGACATTTCTGAGAACTCACTATTTCCCCAAGAGGAGACAAGGAGAAGATGGAGGGAAAGTGCAAGAGAAGAATATGTTTGAGGCTTAAGAGAACTCAAGGAAAGAGGCCTGAAAGATACAAAAGGGGAAGCCAGTCACACCATTCAGACAAACCCAAAAGATGAACTGAGGCAGGCTGGGCAGCAAAGGAGAAGAGCAGAAATTGGATTCACTTTGCAAGGGCAAGCCAGACAATGGAACTCAAGAGGGGCAGATGCAGTGCGAGTACAGAAGGACTGTGTTCACCAGGGTGTTTTGTAAGGAATTAAGAGGTAAACAATGAGTCAGAGATGCCCAGGATGAGAAGGAATGCTATTACAAAGGGCTAAACGATGAAGACAAAGAGAACAGATGCAGTCTGGATATTATGTAACATGGAGAAGAAAAATTATCTGAACAACAGAATCAAGGTTTAGAGCAGGAGGAACAGAGGTGAGGAGGAAGGGAGGAAGAAACAGAGCATAGACCTGCTAATGGTAACGGAGCTCAGGGGAGGCAAAGGAAGATGGCCAGTGTGTATTTGTACGATAGTCTGAAGGCAAGTCTCAAAATCAGTAAGATCAAAACACTGTCAGAGAGCAAAGCTTGATCTCAGATCAGACCAGCCAGTAACCCACCCATGCCCAAACATGAGCAGGGAACCCAGCTGCTTCCTGAGGGATGGCCACCTTCTGGCAAGGGCCCACAACTGCAGAGCTGGTCACCTTGCTTGTGGAGACTCAGATCTCTTCACCTCTTCCACTTCCTATCCCAGCTAGCAGCTCACCTTGGCAATGGAGATGGTCTGTTGCTCCATAGCCTCATGGATGGCCACTCTGTCGTCTTCCCGCATCTTGGTAAAGTTTGGGGAAGGAAAAAAAGGTAGAATGGTACACCTTTCATGTGACTTAACCTCACAACAGAATTGGGATTAAATGCCAAGAAAGTCTCGGGTCTCACATAGCCATATGCATCCAACATTCCCTTCTTCCTCCAGGATACTAATTTTGAGTACATTAAAAATAGAAGAGAGACTCAAAAGTTATCCCAGAAGTGCATTCCCTGGCACCCCTTTTGATGCCCTGTTCCTCCAGTAGATAGGCCTCTATCCAAAAGAAAAGATTACCCCTTCCCCCATTGCCTTCTGGCATTATTCCTTTCCTTGCCACAGCAAAACAATATGGCAGTCAACCTTCCCTTCCTTTCCTCCAAGTCAGCATTATGAAACTTCTGCATGCTGTGTCTCTACCTTGTCAAACTCATCGATGCACACCACTCCCCCATCTGCCAGGACCATAGCTCCTCCCTCCATAAAGAAGCTCCGGGAAGAGGGGTCTCGGATCACTGAGGCTGTCAAGCCAGCTGCACTGCTGCCTTTCCCAGAGGTGTACACCTGAAGGGAGGCACAAAAAGAGAATGCATCAAAAACCACGGCACCCTTGAGCCTGTGTGTCTCAACAAGGGAACAAAAGAACCACAGCATCAGGTTGTTACCTTGAGGTAGAGCTCAGCATCCGCAGTTCAGCACAGCATCAGCCATAGGCTATTGGGAGCTCCATGGCTACTGCTTCCTCAGTTTACACTGAAGCCAGGGACTGACGTTCTTCAGAGTGAGGTATTTTTGTGCAACTAGGCTTTGGGCTAAGTAGTTGCAAAGCACTAGATGGCTTGTAGGCAGACAGTACATTAAATGTAGAGCATAGTTTATCTGCTTGTTTTAGCAGGCTGCTGTGGGGGGTCTGTTTTACTCTGAGGATGCAAGGTGCTCAGGGGTTGCGTTAAATGGAGACTATAGACAAACGTGGATGAAAACAATTTCATGCTTGGTCTCCGTTTAGAGCTCAGTGCCTGACAGCTGCAGTCTAAGCTACTGCACCTAACCTTCTAGCTTCTCTGCTAATTCAGTTTGTTACATGCAGCTCAACACAGCTTGAACAACACCTCAGGGTAGAAAGAAGTTCAGGACTTCAGACTTTCAGTGAAACATTCCGACAAAATAACAGCTATGCTCTGAAGAATGACCCAGTAAGAATGTCCCAGGGGTTGTTCTCAGATTTGCCCACTCCCTACAAGTCTCTCTTGCTTAGCAGAAAAAGTCTGCATATCCAACCCCCCCACCCCACCTACCAGGTACTGCTGTGGAGGTTCAAGATGGTTTTTGTTCTGCACAATGAACCATCTCCAGTATTTCCAGCTGGTTCCTGTTCTCAGTGCCACGTGAGAAAAAGTGAGCTGTTTCAACATGCAATCAGTATCAAAAAGGAACTCCAGTCACCCATGACACTTACCCCAATGGGTGAACACTTCTCTACAAACTTCAGCAGCTGGGACTTGGCTGTGCCAGGGTCTCCCAACATCAGCAAGTTAATGTCCCCTCGGCGGGTTAACCCATCTGGGAGCCTGCAAAGAAGACAAGAGAAGGAAATCAGTTCATTCTGGCAGTGCACAAACAAAACCAACAAGAAACATACAGATGTTTGGAGCCATAAAACCCCTAGAAGAGTTGTGTGCCTCAAATACCCTTCTGTCTACTTCTGCCCCACTGTGCCCTGCCCAATTCGTTCACCTGACCTCTTGCGGGAGCCTCCAAACAGCAAGCAGGCAATTGCTTTCTTGATGTCAGTGCTCCCATAAATAGAGGGTGCAATACTCTTGGCAACAGTCTCGTAGATGTTGGGCATGGAGGCAAGTCGACGAAGTTCCTCCTCTTCTTGGGGAGTCACAGAGCCAGCAAAAGTATGTCCTAAAAGACGTGATGGGGGGGGGGGGGTAAGAAAAGGTGGGGGGGGGGGGGGGGGGGGGAGGAAAAAAACTGAATGAAGTGTCATTACAAAACAAACAGACTAAACCTGAATGGCTGCTTCATCCTTCTCCAAAACCCAATTCCCTCACACAGTGTCTGGATCTTTAGCCATACTACTTTAATAGGACTATAAGCAAGGTCACAAGGAAAAGGAGCATTAAATTAACTAGACACAAGAGGGAAGAAAATTTGTCACAAGCAGCCGAGTGTGCTCCTCTGAATGAGGAAACTGCATGCCTTTGCTCTGTTCTAAAATAAAGAGGAAACAGTGCTGGCTCAGCTGATGGCAAATGGCCTCTGAAAAATGTGACCAAAGTGAGAAGAAAGAGAAAGGAGCTCCGCATCTAATGTGGGAAGATGGCTCATGCTGGAGGGACAAAGAGAGGTTCTGGCCTAGGAAGTCATGCTTTTGGGGGTGAGGGGAAGAATTGACAGCTGAACAAAAATGAGGGCACCTTTATTTACTCTGATGGATTTTAGCAGTTCCCTACTTAGTATAGCAGTAGTTCTCAACCTTTTTCATACCACGATTCATTTGCAAAGATCACCATCTTGTCCCAAACCCACACCCCACTGGCCCTGCCAGCCTGAGCCACAGTCCCCTGCTCTGCTGCAGCCTCGGTGCCCAGTACCAGCAGGCACCTTTGTGTCCCCCCCCCCCATTATATATTATATACACACATTATATATAGGATAAATTTGCACCTTATAACCTTATAAACCAGGCAAAGTGCATATATCTGAGGTGCAAATCCATGCTGCCTTCGGCTTGACTTCAGACTAACAAGGCTAAGGACAACTCTCTGACTTCAGCCTCACCAGGCAAATGGCTTGTCTCTAGGCCAGTGGTCCTCAACCTTTCTAGACTCCCATGTCTCCCTCACTGGACTTGAGGCTACATGGCCCCATAACTACAGATGCCAGCACCTAACTGCTTGCAGAGGGGCCCAGCTCTGGGGATAGCAGATTGCCCAGGTTGGGAGAAGCCAGAGCCTGTGCTTTTTGACTTAGTTGATCTGCTCATTTATCCCCTCACACCCAAGGGTGTCCCTGGCTGGGACTCATTGCTCTAGGCTGCCAGAGACACCCTCAGGGCCTCGGCTAGTAGCACAAAGTGGCTAGTGGCATGAGGCGGGCCCTGCTGTCACGGAACCAGAGCTGCTGCTGCCAGGGGAAGGGAGTGAGCAGGCCCAAGGCACAACCTGGGCTGGGCATTACCAAGTGCTAGTTGTAGCCAGCCAGAGAGCCAGAGTCAGGGTTCTGCAATGAGCTGCCTGCCCAAGCTGACTTCTGCACAGTCAGCGGGAGTGGAGCAGCATCTGCACAGAGAGGCAACCAAGCCTCCATCTCCATGGAGAGTGCTGAGGCTGCGCAGCCTACAAGGGGAACGCTGTCAGCCAGCAAGGCGAAACCCGTGCTTTCTTGCATTTTTCTGCCACTTGTTCGTGACCCTTTGAAATATTCTTGCAACCCACAGGTTGAGAAATGCTGTATAGAGCACAAGCCCCCCAGAACTGTACACATGGAGCACCTCTCACTAAGTTTCTCTCTTCCACCCAGCCTAGCCTGTGATAGTTATTACAAAAGCTGTATGGATACATGCATACTGTGGTTGGTCAGAAAGAAGTAGTTCTAGCTGGAGATCCCAGGTGAATTTTGCTTACAATAGTCTCCTAATGCCTTGGTGAACTGTGAACCAGGGAGGGCCAAAGGAAGATTTTACCTGAGCCATCAGTGTCAATCTGGATCCCCACCACACGGATATAAGCATTTCGGATCCCCACACCCACGTTGTCTCTGCCTTTGTTCTTGGTCTGGCCAGATTTCTTGATAGAGTAAATGCCCATGATGGTAACTTTGTTTCCAGGGACAACTCTGTCACAGAGATACCTTAGAGGAGAAACAGGAGGGCAGAGGAAGATGATTTTTATGTAATAAAAAGATGGGAGCGTCCCCTTCATCTCTTCTTCTCCCTGCCCAACCAAAATAAAGGCCTGGATATAGAACATGTTAAAGACCGTCACAAAGTGACATTGATTTTGTACAATCTATAACTGGTTTTGTAAACTTACACTGGTGTCTAAAGCATGCAGGAAGCACTATTACAGTACCTTGTCACTAGGGCTAAGTACACACATTCAAAAAGCATGAGCCTGAATTGATTCAACTGTTGCAGGTTAGTCTAACCTATGTAGACTGAACCAATTTGCAAGTGAACAGTAGGGATGCACTGATAGAGATTTTTTGGGCTGATACCAACAGCCGATTTTTAACAAGCTATATTGGATGATACCAATCTGATTCCGATATGCAGCCCAGCAGTGTGGACAGAGACTGGCTGGTAAGTCTGTTGTGGGGGAAGGGGTGGAGGGAGGGAAGGGGCATGCGGGGGTACAGATCAAGGTCCCCGCGGTGAGAGAGGGAGTGGGGCTGGCGCTGGGACAGGGGCAGGTGCTGCCCAGCCAAGACAGAGCACAGGGAGGGAGGGCAGCTCCTGATGCTGCGCACACACTGGGAGGGCATGGGGGAGCACGTGCTCCCGGATCTGTGCTTGGGGCAGGGCAGGCTGCTGCTATGGGCTGGGGTGGTGACAAGCTCTTTCTGGTGGGGGGCTGGGCCAAGCTGCGCTCAGGGCTATGGTGAATTCTGGGGTGGCTCTAGCACCCCCAGACCACCCCTCCAGCACCTCTGCTGCTCACCCTGATTGCAGCATGACTCAGCCCCTGTTGGGAAGAGCCCAGCACTCCCCAGCCCCAGCCCGCAGCCCACCCTTGCCCTGCATGCAGATCTGGGGCCACATGCCCCTCTGTGCCCTCCTGGGGTGCGCACAGTGGCAGGAGCTGCCCCTCCTGCATGCGCATCCCAGACGAGCCATGGTTCCATCCTGTGCCCAGCCTGGGCAGTACCTGCCTCTGCCCCAGGCCCACTCCCTCCTCACCATAGGGGCCTCGATCTGCCTGTCCCCGCCTCCCCCCACAACAACAGACTTACCAGTTGGACACAGCTGCTCTGAATGCTGCCTACGTGCTGCACTCCTGGCTCCTGGCCTCTTCTCCATGCTGTGCTCCTGGCCGTCTACCTGCTGCGCTGTGGCTGCACGCAGCATTTAAAATCGGCCACGTCAGCCAAAAAAACCTGATTGCCAATACTCTCAAATTTCCTCATATTGGTGCCGATACAATATGGGACCAATGTATTGGTGCACCTCTAGTGAATAGATGCTCACTTGATTCCGGAAAAGCAGGCTAGACGCTGGGGGGGTGGGGAGGTGCTAGAGTGAGCTCTCCCTTCCTTCTGCAGCAGCTGCAAGGCTGGAGGGAAGCTGAGCTGGGGAGAGCGCATGGCCAGGCCCTGGCAGGCTGCCAAGTATGATTAGAGAGGGGTGTTTAGACCCCAACCCTGGCTTGCAGGGACCCCAGCTGGGGTGTGCCTGGAGGGGAAGAGGAAAGCAAGCTTTGCCGGGCTTTCCCCTGAGGGTTGGGGGGCATGGGGAAGCACCTCAAGTGAAGGGGGAGGCAGGGAGGGGGATTAAACTCCTCTGTCTCCCCTCTGTCCCACCCACACAGGGACCCCAGCCAGGGTCTGCCTAGCTTTCTGCAATGCTGGGTGCTCAAGTGGTGGGGGGTGTGGCTAGAGCCCAGCAGACTCAGGTGAAGGGGGCAGAGAGGGGGATTAATCTCCCATCTCCCCTCTCAGGCACAGACCCGGGGACCCCAGCCAGGGTCTGCCTGGCTTTCTGCCCCACTGGCCACTCACGTGATGGGGGGTGTGACCAAAGCCGGATGGCATGGCCTCGCCATCTGCTCACCTCAACTGGGGCTGCAGAGCTGAGCCAGGCCAGCCCACAGGCACTGCTGAGGGTGGGCGTCTGGGCTGGGCCACAGGGGCAGGTTCTTTTTAGCTGGCTGTGGCTCAGGCTGGGGCTGTGGGAGCTGTGTGCCCAGATTTTTTCCCGCTCCCCACGCCCAGGCCAGGCCGGACTGTCATGGAGCCGCAGCCAGTTGGGAAGGGGCATGCCCCTGCTGTGGGCCCAACCCTTCTGCACCCACCCTCAGCAGTGTCTGCAGCTGGCCCTGCTCAACCTCGGGTGAGGAGGGCAGATAGTGGGGCCAGACTGGGCTGGGCCATGGGGTCAGGGCCCTTCCCAGCCGGCTGGGGCTCCGTGACAGCCTGGCATGAATGGGCAGCAGCTGGCTGGGCTATGGTGTGGAGGCAACGCCACTGCAGCTGTGGGTGAGCACCTGGGCAGCTGGACCGGCTGCACAGGATGAGTCCTTCATGCCCACGGCTGCCTGGGCTGGCTTGGAAGTGCAGGTGGGCCCAAAGCCCAGCCGCCACCCACTACAGGGGCTTGTGTGCCTGCAGCCATTGCCGCATCCCCTGCATGGTGCCTGCGACTAGAGCACACCTCAAGGCACCTCTGCAAGGTAGCTATACAAATATGGATCAATAAAAGATCCCAAATCCCTGCCCCTTCTCCAGAAGCTGGGTACATGGGAGAGCCCACCAGATTCACCCAAACCCAGCTAAACCCATCATCTATGACAGCCACATTTTCTATTGCCCCTCCCTGAAATGACCCTTGAAAAAGGAGAGGGAGATGGGCTGCAAGATTACCTGTCACAATAGAGCTGCATGTGCCTGGGCATCTCCCCATGAGGCACAGCATCAGGAGATTCCTGTAGCTTCAGGACCTGGAAGTCCACGCACTTACATTTATCTGGCATGATGAAGTATGGATCCAGGGGACACCTCGGGCGGCCTGCTTGTTCCCTGAGCAGAGGGAGACAGTTAAGGAAATCAGTCCCAGAAGCTAGTCAGGAGTCATTAGAACTTAGGGGACACTGTCAGCAAGTGGTATTTAGCTTTGCTGCATGCAACGTGTATTGACCAAGGAATCTGCTCTTGTTTATTCCAGCTTAATTAATTTTAGCTAGGCAAGCAGCAATGTATAACCCAGGGTCCTATACCCCTTTCTAAAAGGGTCTCTTCCTTGTGAACTCCAAAAGCAAGCAGATTTGTAACTGAAAACGTCAACATGCTGTGAGACCAAGTCTGGTCTAGTGGCAAGAGGGGCATACTGGAAGCCCCTATTTGTATCACAGAAGTGCCTATAGGCCCCACAGGGCATGTCTACACTTGCCCCTGACTGTGCAGTTGGTACTGTGCAGTCCTGGCAGTGCATGAGCCGTTTTTGACGCTACTGCGCAGTAGCAGCAGCATTACAGTTAGCGCCTGCCGACACTATGTACAGCGACATAGCATCTTGTGTAGACATGCCTACAGAGACCAGTGCCCCATTGTATAAGCAGCACATGTACAGGTAGTGAGAGGGCCTGTTCCCCAAAGTGTCTGCAGCATAAGTATAAGACAGAGATCAAGGGAAGGAGAAAGAGAAACATAATAGAAGTCCGAGAAAGACGCCACAAATCTGGACTTGCTGACACTTAAGGTTCCTTCCAACCCAATGATTTCTACCTGAAGGGGGCTGATATATGGAAAAGCTTGCAAAATAGGCCTGCATATGCTTAATTTGGTTAAACAATAGTTAAGTAGAGACAGAAGTGTATGAGGCGGCAACACAAATGAAAGAAGGTGCTCTTCATACTTGAAGAAAGCAGTCTGTCTTTTTCTTAAGGGAAAATACAAGCTAGATTTTAGTATGAGAAAGGGTATCACAATATGACCCACAGTAAAGGAAAAATCCTGCACTGACTGGAGACAGGGGAAGGTAATTTATTAGTTAAGTTATTTAACCAGGAATTTTATTTACATTCTCTTATACAACCTGAAAGCAACAAAAGGGTTCTGGAGTCAAAGTGATCAGAAATACTGATAGTCCTAGCACCACTTTCTTGGTCCTCTGACACATCTATATTTAGATGTCTTGTCATTTTAAACTAAAAGTGCTCACAGACAAAGACGGTCTATTTTACTTTAAACATGGGGCCATGCCAGGCTCTTGGCTGGGTGACACAAAGTTCCTGATACCACGTGTGAAACAACAAGAAAGCTTTCTGTGACACCGACTTGCTGAAGAAAGAAAGCCTGTGGGCAAATGTCCCATTTTAAGGCTCAAGAAGAGTAATGACTATTATTTAAGGTAGCTACTGTATCACCAGAGCACCTCAATCCCCTAGTCATGGGTGAGGACCCTGCTAGGCAAGACAGTGTACAAACACAGACCAAAGAGGTGGGCCCCTGTCCCGAAGATCTTACAGGCTACGTATAAGCCAAGACATATCAGGTAGACACAAACAGAGAACACAAGTATTTTGCCAGTTTTACTTTGGAAAGAACTGGCAAGATCCTGTGGAGAGACCTCAAGATAGGAGACAGGAATGAGCCCACGTGGTGAACAAGTGGCTGGGCTTGTGGTGTAAGATTCAATTACACTGGATAAATCAAGCTGCTTACACCAAGCAGATGGCAGACCTGAAGGAGAGAACACGTGTGTAGTGGAGTAAGTCTTTCTGGTCATAGGATTTCTACCAGGAAGTCTGCCGAGGACTTCCCCTTTACAGTGCAAGTAGGCAGTGTAGGAAAGGGAAGCTGGAGTGAGATGGGCCTGGGGGCTAGTAGGGTGGACCCTGGGACAGCAAGGTGGTAGAGAAGAAACAGAGAAGATCAACACACATAAGGCAATGAGGGGAGGCTTGAGAGAAGAAGCAGAGTCACCAGCATTGATGGAATGGAAGTCATGGGTAGAATGATAGGTAAAAGGCAAATGAAATGAGGTGATTGTCAGAGAAGGCGTGTAACTCTGGCAATTAAACTTTTGTTTCAACCCACACATTCAGCTCTGGTTTATAAATCAACTGGGTTAGTCATCAGAGTCCTCAGACCCCCTACATGATGGCAGTTCCTCTGTGACCATGACTGGAGTCTCATTAGACCCCAGCACAGTGCACTATTCATGCAGCATTCATTGCTACCCAGAGAAACTCAAAGGTAGGTGGAGGGTGGACCACCGGATTTCTAACAAGTCCCCTCCTTCTCTTCTCCTGTACTCCAGAAAGGATCCCCCACCCACTCCTCGCCTCCCTCCAGTCCTTACGTATTGCACTTTCTGGGCAGGGCATAGCCTTCTAGCCCAGGCCGCACGGTGATGTTGTTGATGGTGTTATGGCAACTGCGGCACTGGATGGAAATCCTGGTGGCCTTGGCTCTCACGGGCGTTGATGCTATTATGATCCCAGGAATCTTCACCAGATGGGACATCTGGTCAGACTGAAGCAGAAAGACAGGGAGAAGGTGAGAAATGTCTGTGAAGGGAAACCCCACCCCAGCACAGTGAGGAAGATGAACGAGCTGTAGAGTTGACATGCGGGGACTTGAGGATTATAGGCAGGTTGCTGTATGGGCAACATGGAGACAGCTACACATTTCAGGGAGCTGAGGGATGCTGCCTTCCCACACCCACAAGAAGCAGTAACTCAGAACTACCTGCTGCTTTTAGCAAGAGGACACCATTCAGAGTGGCTCTCTCTGAGGGTCCATTTACAAAGGACAGTTAAGATAGCTGGACCTCAGCGTACACCACTAGTGTCATTCTAACAATCGTGCTCTGTTGTGCCCTGCCTTCCCTCTCCCACCTCATTTTTAACATACTAGGGCTCAAAGCTGTGGCATACATCTCAGGGAAGCAGCCATTTTCACTGTGCAAAAAAGACAGGTGGCTTCGCCCAACCATACACCAAAAAAGTAACTGAAAGAGAAACTTTCAAGTGATGGCCCAGTCTCTTCCTACTGTACCGGACACTGCACTTACAAAGACAGTGGTTAAGAAAGATATATAATAATCTCCAACAAACGAGCGCCTGCATTAGAATACCATCAATTGATGCTCCTGTGTCACCAGAGCTACTTAGAGCTGGTGTACATGCACTCTTTGTATATTTAACTACTTAAGTTAGGGGAGCAATACTTTACTGAAAGTTACACTAGTGCAGGGGTGCTCAAACTCTGGCCTGCAGGGCTCCTTACAGGTCAGGAAATTTGGCAGCAGGGGGTAGTGGCAACAAAGACAGCCACCCTTCTCCACTGCCAAGTTCCCAAACATTAAGGTCTGAGCAGTGGCCTGGATCACACCCCTTTTCCCCCCATGGTTGGATCAGGGCTGGATTACCCCCCTCCCCCTGTGGAACTAGGTTAAGTCTTCCCCTCCCACAGGGCCGAATTGAGGCCAGACTGCCCTCCTCCCCCCCACCTCTGCACAGCTGGATGGAACCCTGCTGCACCTGTGCTGGGCACTGTATCAGGACCACTGGCTGGATCCAGCCCATGAAAGGAGCAGGCACTGTCCACCCAGCCCACCAGCCAAAAAGATTGAGCACCACTACACTAGTGCAACCTCTAGCAAGCATGCAACTATAATTGTGTAATGATGTCTATGCATCGATAAAACTCATTAAAGTTAGAGGAATAAACTATACCACTATAAGCAACTTTCTAGTGGGTTAACTCTGTTCACATGAAGGGGTTGTACTACTTTAGCTAGATAGGTTTCACAGCAATATAGTTAAAGCAGCACAAAAACCACACTCAGGGGTAACCCTAACACTAACAAGTCCCATCAATCATAGTAAGTCACAACTTGCAGTCACATCTGGTGCAGTTCTGTCTAGATGGACAGAGATGAACTTAACCTTGATTAAGTTCAGCAAGAACTAACAGCTCTCTCAACACACACAAACACACTTTGGATGAGTTCTGTTCTTAGTCTTCTTCCCACCTCATCATAGCGGGTGGATTTAACTCACCTTCAGGCTACGGATATTGGCAGCATGGGCATCTGACTTCAGCATGACCTGGATGTCTTGGAGGGTCTCCTCTCCTGATGGACGAGGACGGGTGACCTCATCAGCCACTTCTTTTGCTGCTTCTTCCAGCTGTTTAGGAAATAATACAGCTTATACTGACATACCACTCTGGTTAGCTAAATGGCTCGTGGCACACCAGCTCTTAGCTCTAAATAAAATAGTCCTTGGTGTGTTCCCTTCTACGGTATTCCCCATCCTTACCAGCTGTAGATGCTCTGCAGGTTGCTTATACAGGTAGTCTGCCAGGTCCTCATCAAAGCTGGCCAGGTCCTCCATCTCCACCTCAATCCAGTACTGACCCAGGTTGTAATGCCGTTTGAGCTCATCCCTGCAAGATGAGGTAGGAGTAAGGATTTGTAGGCAAAAAAGCACCAAGAAAATTTTCTTAAAGGCCTGCAACTTGGCAAGCCCAGAGGTAGGGAACTGTAACAGAAGAGAAACTATCACACAAAACATTCAAAGTGGCCCTCCAGCTATGTAGAAAGCAGATGCGAAACGCTCTAAAGCAAGGGTGTCAAACATACAGCCTATGGATTGAATCCAGCTCATGGTGCCCTGCCATCTAGCCCCTGGGTCCAATTAAACCAGGGGTGGGCAAAATGCAGCCTGCCAGGTCATTCTATCCAGTCCACGGGGCCCCTAAAAAATTTTGAAAATTAATATTTATCTGCCCCCAACTGCATGTCATGCGGCCCTTGATGGCTTGCCAAAACTCAGTAAGCGGCCCTCTGACCAAAATAATTGCCTGCCCCTGAATTAGACTCACATGGGGCACTGTGTATGCCTGTGGTATGGGGCTGGTCTTCAGGCCGAGTCCTGCCCGTGGACTCCCATCCCCTCCCTCCCTTAGCATACCTGAGAGAGTGGCTGCCCCAGCCAATCTGGGACCTGCACTGCACACGGGGAAAATCCCAGAGTGGCTGTAATGGATACTGCATGCAGCGCACACAGCCTAGGTCCCAGACTGTGTGGAACAGCTGCTGGATCAGTATGCTGGGGAAAGGGAAAGGAAGAGGGACCCATGGGCCCTATCTGGCCTGTGGGTGGGTATGTGCCACTTATGTGGCCTGTAGGGCTGGATAAGTTTGGCACCCCTGCTCTACAGGTAGTCTTTTATGGCAGGAAAAGTAACAAGCCCTCTATGATGGAAGCAAAAGGAACGGAAACTGCTGGACAGAGGTAACATCCATGCTAATACTTTTTCAATATGGATCCTTATGCACAAATGGCATTGGACAAGGGGCAGCTGTGGCCATAGTGGTTATCAGAGTTTAACATTAATGTGCACCAGCATCACACCAACCACAGCCCGACAGTTTAAGTACAAACTACAGTATAACCTCATAAACCCGGATATCAAAAATCCAGAACTTGAAATCCGGCACTTCTTAAAACTCCACTCCATCGGAGAGTAGCAGCTGCCGGTCCCAGAGCAGCAGAGGGGGAAGCTTGCACGTGGTGGCTGCCACTACCATCCACAATCCTGTGTCACCCCTTCGCATGCGGCCACTGCTCTGGGACTACCTGTTCACAGATCCCAAAAGGCATGGGCTGGAAACCCACAACTGATTTATACTAGAGACAGAACTGAACAGAACCCCAGGGATGACAGGTCTGAAACTTGGCATTCAGATCTAGACCCGATTTTGCAGGGCGGGCCCTTGGGAAACAGCATAACCCAGGGGATGGGGTACCAGACAGGTTAATTTGCTATGTCAAGGGAAATGTGGCCCTAGGCCCACAAGGCAACTCTAAGCCTCCCTTAATCAGGGAGGCCACTAGAGGCAATTGATCGCATGGGACAACTAGAGGGACAGGAGCATGGGTCCCAGGTTTGTAAGGATCGTCCAAAGGGGGGGGGGGGAAGCGGATCCAGATGGGAAGAACCGGGCTCTATCCCTGGCTCCGCCACTAGCTTGACACCTGGTCCCTGGCAAAGTGGTGGGCCTCTCCAGGCTTCAGCTTCCACCTGGGTCCCGACAAGGATAAAGGTATTCGTTCTCCTGCAAAGAGCTCTTTAGAAGTGGTGGACGAGAGGGCTCCCGAAGAGCTAGCCGTGGCCCGCGGAAGCGCTCAGCAGGAGGAAAGCGAACAGTGGCAGAGCGGGAATGGGCCAGAGGGGCCCTCAGAGGTGGGGGCCGCCCGCACCTGTACTTGAAGGTGAAGCCGGTGCGGTCCGTGCCCACGCGGTACTGCCGCAGGAACTCCTTGAAGCGCTTCTGCAGCTGGGACTTGCGGACCTGCCCCTCGTCCGCCGCCGGGTCGCCCCCAAAGCTGTCGCTGTAGTAGATGCCGGGGTCGTCGAAGCCGGACATGGTGGAGGCTGCTCCTGAGCGCCGGGCGGAGAGAGGGGACCATTAGCTCGGCATCCTGCGGTGCCTGTCACGCGCTCGCGCCAAGCCCCGCACACAGCCTCGCTGTCCCGGGTTAAGGAGGACGGGGCCCCTATCCCGGACCGGCCCCTATCCCCGGAGCGGCGCCCACCCACACCTCCGCTCGCCCCCAGGAACCGACCCGCTGCGAGCACCGAGTTTTCGCGGCAAAACCGAAGGGACGTCACAATGGGACGGTCTACGGCCCAAGCCCCTATTGGCCAGACACTCGCCCGCCCCCTCTGATTGGCCCAGCCAGGTTCCTTCCATCCCTTTCCGCACAGGAAGCGCGCGGCTGGGTTGCCATGGTGGTGAGAGCGGATTGGTGGAGACGTTGAGACCCCCGCCCCTCTGCCCTCCCCTAGCTGGGGCCCGGAGCAGTTTGGCGCGAAAGGCGCGAGGGGAAGGGGGGAGAGCATGGGCGTAAGATGGCGGCTGGACGAAACCATTCTGAGTGGGCATATGGGGGGAGGAGGGAGGCAGTTACCTGGACGGAACCATTTTGTTCGGGGGGAGGTGGGGAGCCAGCCAGCTCTGTGGCAGTGCCCAGAGAGGCTGCGTGTGACTGGCGCGGTGGGGCTGCCTTACCTGCCCCCTTGCTGGGGACCCCCCCCAGTCCATACTGGGCCAGTATGGCCCATTCTTACACGTCCCAGTTAATTACGCTGACCTGCCTCCTCAGCAATGAGTGGGGTCACATCAAAAAGAAACCTTGAGCTGGGAGCATGCAGGACAAGCAGGCTCAGGCTCAGCCCCACCTCCCCTCCCCTCCACACCTCCGGGGCCCCTTTCACCCCAAAACTATATTATTATTATTATTATTATTTATTTTTATGTATTTATTTTTGTTGCCAACTTGGGTATATGACCTACAAGACAAAATGAGGAGTTAAATAAACCCTCAGAAGGAGCAATAGTCTCAAGTTGCAGCAAGGGAGGTTTAGGTTAGATAGCAGGAAAACCTCTCTCACCAGGCGGGCAGTAAAACACTGGCACAGGTTACCCAGAGCGGTGGTAGAGTCTCCATCCTTGGAGGTTGTTAAGACCCAGCTAGACAAAGCCTTGGCTGGGATGATCTAGTTGGGGCTGGTCCTGCTGTGAGCAGGGGGTTGGACTAGATGACCTCCTGAGGTCCCTGCCAACCCTCATAGTTTATGACTCAAAGTGTCACAGTCCAACTGGCTAAATGTCTCCCCTGGAAGCCAGCAACTCCTGAGTCCTAAGTGGTTGCAGGATCGTCTTGACGTGAGAGGTCGTTCAGCTTCTCTACGGGACTAGCCCAAAATCTGAGAAGTTAGCGCTCAGCCTGACCTTGCTTAATTCATGGGGCTTTGGGTTAGGCCTTCTATTGGTAACACGAGGATTGCCATAGAAAAGATGCCGTCTCCTTTTTGGGGGAACACACATCTTTCTGCAGCTGCTTCTTTGTTTGCTGTATTTAGTGTCTTTTGGATCTGGGTGCAGGGCACTCATCAACAATGCACCATTTTCTGTGTTTGGCCATGACTGCAGCTTGAGTTTTTATGCTCTCCGCATCTGTGAAGCCTGGCTGCATAGCCACTTGAGCCAATCCAAAGCCTATTTGGCAGAGCCCATATACAGCACAAGGGTTGAAAACAGGTGGATGAGCAAGAGGGTTGATGATAGCCAACTATTTTGTTATCACTGATGAAAACCGTTCTTCCTAGTGTGATTCCGGATATATATGCTGGAAGCACCGAGGGCATCTTGATAACAGGTGAGCTGTAGGTGGATTGAAGAGGTCAGTGTACAATAGCTATTTGGTGCTGGAACAGATCATTTCTACCAGCTCCGGAGTAGATTGCTTATGACAACCGTGGGGTGGCGCTGTGTTGCTAAGCACTGGCAGCTATGATGGACACATGGGCCCTCAGGGATCTGAAACAACACAGTCATGTGCACTTGGATATCAACACTAAAAATGAAACAGCACCAACCTGGAATCTTGTGTTCTGTGGCTGAATAGCAGATGGCAAATGTGAACATCTAAAAGGTGTATGTACTAATTGCCCATGTTAAGCCATTTGTCTAAAAGATTATTATTTGTCCTGACATTGTTTTAAATTTTTAAATATTTGTCCTGACGTTTTTAAATATTTCTGAAAACTCAGAGGCCAGTCCAGGGTCACACACTCATACACTAGATGTGACTTAAGTTTCAGGTATTATGCATTAAGTAGCGTGCTAGGTTCGTGGGTGGCAGGAGCACCATGAAGATGGAATATACACCTCACTATTTTGGTTGCCCTTAATTGAAGACGCCACCCGCTACAATATTTATGATGCAGATTGGCCAGGTCAACGCTCGGAGTAGTATCTAGGTCAGCAAATGACTACACTTCAATTCTGAAGCAGATATTGTCGTATTATTCATAAATAACCTTTTATAAGTGGATGTACATTGATATGGAGATTAAACAATGAGGATGAAAGCCCAGAGTTGCATGGTTGGCCACTTGTTTTTTTCATGTATTTGTCTTGTTCCTTGGGTGCCCTCTAAACTGCCTCTCATGAAGGACCACTTCAGTAATGTCAGCCACTTGCTGCAGAAGAACTCTGGCATCTCGACCAAGACACCAGTGTGTCCAGGAGTGAAGGAATGAGTGGGAGATGGGGTAGAATATGTTGTTTACTTAGGGAGACTTGGGTGGCTAGCTTGTGGAAGCATTCTGTTTGCCGTGTTGAATTCATATAGCAGTTTATTATTGTACTTAGAGGGAAGTTCTTAGGATTGTTGGACTGAGAGGGATGATGACTGGAACGCAAATGAATTGTGAACGACTAAATATGAGTTTGGTCTAAATTTCCTGCTTTTCAAACTTTAGGGAAATAAGCAATTTTCAGTAACAAGCTTTTTCCAAAACTTGTTCAGTTCCAAGTAGGCTGTCCTGGTCTGGATATCAAGGAAGGGTGTGGGGAGGCAGGGTAGGTTCGAACTTTAGTTTGGAGCCAGTCATCAGCAGACAGCTCTCCCCAGTATTGCTCCCCGTAAGACCTCCCTTCTGTGATAGCTGTTGGCATTTGACAAGATCAGGAGCCAGCAATCACCAGACATGTCAGCTATGAATACTTGTCTATAGGGACTAAGGAGGCAACTGGAAAAGGCAACCTCAGGAGGACTGGAGAGGTGATCAAGTAGGAGGGGCCCTGAAGCAGGAAGAAGACCTTGCCAACACCTCTGCTTTGACATATCTGCAAGAGCATCTTCCACAATCACTTGTTTATAAAATTAAGCCTGAAGTGATTATAGCCTGCAGCCAGAGTAGCAGCTGGCCGCCTAGTCAGGCATCCAGATTTCAGTCAGGGAAAGGGAATCCTTTTCATACTTGCTACTCTAGCAAAACTGGTTACTGGTGCTGTCCTCAGCTATCCACACTAGGCACCAAATTTTGTCACTGGACAAGATCATGTCATTAATAATCGGTGTTGGCTTCCATGGTAAGTAGGGTGGGTCATGTGGTTGCATGGTGTTTTTGTTCTGTTGTTCATGTTCTTCTGTTGTTCTGCCATGTTGTTCTGTAGTACACAATCAGTTGCTAGTTTGGTGTTAGCATGAATTTAACTTTTTTCTTTAATAATGTATTTCTAATCAAGTGAAGTTCTTAGCAAGGCACTTTTAAGAGCTTAATGGGGCTAGGCTCTCAGTGACTGCATCAGAAGGAGCATTGCCAGTTTGTAGCAGCTTAGGATCTGGCTTGCACAGTGTTGAGGGAGTTTGGCTCACCACCTATCTCTCTTTAGTGGAAAAAAGTCACGTACCTAGCTTTAAAGCTGTCCCTTCTTAGATTTCAAATGCTTTGCACATGGTTCTTAAATTATCTCCATTTTATATATGGAGAAACCATGGTGTAGGACAGTAGTTCTCAACCTTTTTGAGACACAAGACCCCCCCCCGAAAGTGCCAGCTCTTAGCTTTCACCTTTTTTTACTACAAAAATAATAGAACCTGTTGCAAAGAACTTAGATGACAACAGGTCAGAATGTTTTTTGACACTATCTAAAATCTCTGGGTTTATCTTGTGAATCGTGCATAGATGTATGCACATCTAACAATACTACTATTGCAGCTACAACCTTGAGAATCACTGGCATAGAGGGTCTCTAGAGAGACTTGCCTGAAGTCACACAACAGCAAGTTAGTGTTACAGCTGGGAACAGAGCCCAGCTCTGCTAACTCCCATTTCTGTGTTTCATCAGGTGAGTTGAGTCAACCCCTCTCAAAGACTTATTTAATACAACAAGAAAAAGGCACTTTCTTCCTCCCTCAGGTAAGTCATTAACACAAGGAAACAAAGCAGTCATTTGCCGTGGAGGTTTATTGTATGAATAAATTATACAGACAAAACACAAGGACATGGACAACACAATACCTTCAACAACTGCATTCTGCTGTTTAAAAACCAAAGTGATCTGTGATTTGTGATTGTAAAAAAAATCCAAATAAACAAAGAGTCATGATTGTAAAAAAAACCCAAACAAATATATGCCAAAGAGCTGATAGTGTCATATAAAACAGTCTATAATTCTAGGGGAGCCTTATTAATTCACAGAAGCAATTGTAACAGTAGCGGCCAGCATTACAAAACATCAAGCAAACAAAAGCTCCAGTTAAGTTTACTTCTTGGATGGCAGGGAACATGCCAGCCCATGCTTTACCTAGGACTCTTTGCAGGAACAGTTTGAAGCAGTGGCAGATCCTGGTCAATGCCTCTTTGGTGAGGAGTTCAGTGTCTCAATGCAGAAATGCTCTCAGCACACATGGGAGAGATTTCATGCAGACCCCTTCAAGTTCTCTGAGTCTTTTGGGAGAGTACTCTAAAGTTAGTGGCACAGCTAAGATCACAGTGTTCAGAGAGGGGAATTTCTCTTATAAACTGGGTAGGACATGTTATTTTGTAGGATATGGGGAGCAGCCAGAGGGTGAGGTCTAGAGTGCCATCTATTCACATGGCAAAGAAGCCCACAGCCACTGTTGTCACTATGAAGCTAAGGGCGAGAATCCACCGTACAAGAGGAGTGCTGGGCAGCAGGTCCATGTGCCTCATCTTTGCCTTTCCGTCATCTTTCATGGGAGCTGAAGCTAAAAATCAAGAGAAATTGAATTGGTAAGAGTGGGACCCAGACCAGGAAGGGTTTGTTTGACTATGTTAACTCTATCTCCATTTCTAGTGGTGCATTGATCCTGACATGGTAAAAAAGTGGAGGCTGACGCAAGATAAACACCCCAGATGCAGGGCTGAAGACACATGAGGCCACTGGTGAGGTATCTACAACCTATTGAGAAGGGCAGGCTTGTGGCATAAATCCTCAAGTCCCTCCAAGGCAGGCAGTATAATAACATTATTGCTATCCAGAGGTGCTAGTGAATCTCTCCTTCTTGCAAGGTGCAGAGAGTAACCTCCTTTGCTATAACTTAATGCCTCTCTTGTTCCCTTTGCTTTTTTTAAAGCACCCATTTAACAAAATGGCAGGCACACAGTGCTCCCTATGAGATACTGTGTAGAGAAAAATCTTAACTGATAACCAGGCTTCCTCAGCTAGTTGTGCAAAGATTGACACATCCTGGCCGCTGCTGGTTTCCACCTGAGTTCTAGTTGGAGAAAACACTGTATGGTAGTGGCTGGGGACCCGT
>NW_005842175.1:1837871-1839174 GCF_000455745.1 Alligator sinensis
TGCAGGGATAGGGTCTTGACAGCACCTGACAGATGTGCTCTCCCTGAACCACAGCTGAGACAAGTGACGGCAGCAGCTGGGTCTCAGCACCTGCTCTGAAATGGCTCATTCTGATCCACAGCCAGAAAAGGTTGCCTACCCTTCTTCTATATAACCTCAGCCTGACTCCCTGGCTCTGTGTTAGCTCTCACTCACCAGTTGGTTCTTGTCTGAGATCCCTTTTATACGGGCCTCAGTCTACTCTCTTCTCTCTGCATCTCCATGGGGACAGCCCCACTTTTCAACTGAAGAAGGCTGGCTGACACAGGACCCCTTCCTGGCCAGCCTTAGCCGATCAGCCAGTTGCCAAAGTGCCTGCACATATGTGCTGGGAGCCTCCCACTCTTCCCTGGCTGCCTTCTTGTTTCAGACGTCCCCAGGAACAAGAATTTAATTATTTCAATTCCTTGCTGTCAAACAGCATCACTTTTCTCACATGAAAATGTGGATGCAACCTTACCTGTGGAGCCTGGTTTTTAAAAAAACAAACCCAAAAAACAAGGGACTGATTTACACTGACTGGATTACATTTGAACCTTCCTGTACCGTTTCAGCAACAGCAGTCTTTTGCCAGAAGATGGAGCCATTTCAGTTCTACAAAAATATTACAGGGGTATATCCAGACATAAAAAGGTAGCTTGTGCAAAGCTGAGAAATCCGAATTCTGAGGAATCAGAAGGCAGCTACAAGATCTCAAGTAGTAGTGATAACCGAGTAGGTGTCGTCATATGAAAACTCAGCATGACTTGTGTAGTGCCTTCCCAACACTTACAGCAAGAAAACAATAAGTTTCTCATGCTCTCCAGAAATATTTCCTGACCACAAACACAAGAAGTTTCAGTCCAAAAAAAAGGAGATTGGACCAGTCTACAAACCCAGAAATGGAAACTTCTAATGAAAATGCCTTCTAAGTCTGGACGGTAGCATCACTACCATGATATATTAGACCTAATCCCACACTCTTTGCTTGTAGAAGTGGTTTAAATAGGCTTAATTATACCAGTTGGGCCACTGGAGTTATACTGGTGTAAGACCTGAGAGAGTCAGGCCAATTAACTATAAGCCTTCATAACAATCACTATTTTTGCAGTCTACAACCCCAAAGGTTTTGGGCTACCTTTGATGGTTCTAGGAATAGTTTCTCTCACACTCACTGCTAATCAATGTTGATGAAGTGGACAAAAAAGGTATTGTGGCAAATTCCTGTTTCTCACCTCAGTAATTCTGACAGGCCAGAAAAGGTTAAGGAGGGGAGGGGAAAGAG
>NW_005842175.1:1839184-1839902 GCF_000455745.1 Alligator sinensis
GCTTACCGTGCTCATGTGTTCTGTTCGTGTTCCTTGTGCGAAGCTCTGGCTTCTGTTGTGCAGGGTGATTGTTCTCGTCGCCCTGAGACACCATCTTCTGCAGCTCTTGAAACAGCTGGGAACAAGAAACAGCCTTGTCATTAGGTAGCGGGGCTTTCTTCTCCCCTCAGTGAACCCCTTCCGACTGCATGAGATATTTCAGGACGTTGAGAAAAAGCCATCTTGCTCAGACTGGCACTTGCTGAGCCTTTCGCTTTGGTTTTACCAGAAAACGTTTTACCTAGTAGTGATGAGGTATTTCCCTTTAACCAGTTTTATCCTCTTGGCTTGTTTAATAGAGACATGCTATGAAATTGGTGAAATGCTCCTTTAGGACAACTCAAGAAAAGGTTGATTCCCACTGTTCCTCCAGATCAGAAAGAAAGCAGGGTGTTTGTTTGTCTCTTTGGGTTGGTGTCTACACAGGAGTTGAAGAGAGGGAAATAGTAGGATGATGAGGCAGATGGTCTCTGATTCTCACTCATAAAATAAACCCTCATTCAAGCCCTGTAGAAGCTCCATTACCCAAAAGGTAGAGGGGAAAAGTCTTTTAGAAATCTTTTTTTTTTATCAGGCTCATAAAAGCAATTTCCCTGTGAAATAAGCTTCACACAAGTTTTATTAGCTCCCAGTAAGACATGGCTGGCTGGGTACTCACTTGTATTTTTTGCAGGCATGT
>NW_005842175.1:1839933-1853022 GCF_000455745.1 Alligator sinensis
TTGTCTCTGGTGGCTGGGTCCATCTCGATGGAATTCATCCGGGACCGATAGAGCTGCTTGAACTTTGTGGCACTGGACACACCATCAAAAGTGAAAAAAGCTAGGCCATCTCCAGTAACAGGCAACTGAAGAGCTTTCTGGGCTATCTTCTTTAGCACCTGCCCACCAGACAGATCTCCCAAATATCTTGTATAGGCATGGGCTACCAGGGTCTCAGGTTCATGCTGACCCACATAGTGGATCCTCTCCACATATTTCTGAGTGGCCTGGGAACAAGGGATCTCTTCCCTCCACGTAGGGCCATAGAAATACTCCAAGTCTTGTTCCAGGGCATCTTTGCGGTGAAGCTCAGCTGGGAAGTAAACAGGGGCATAGGCTGGGTGCTCCTTGTTACGCTCAATCTCCTCCTCCAGAGCAGAGTAGATGTGGTACAAAGAAGCTGTAACCAGCTGAGACAAAAGGGGAGGAACAAATCAGCCACAACATGTCCTTCCTTCTAGCTTGATATGCAAATAACTTAAATGTAATAGGATGTACCCATATGTACACAGTGTGGGTGTCATGCACACTGGTTATTGATAAACCGATATTCCCAGTGTTGTCACATTACAATCTGGCACAGAGAAGTCACAGACACTAAAGCCACAATATGTCATATCTAGTCTATTCCTTTTGTCCCCCGATCAATACATGTGTTATTCCCAAAGCTAGATTTTTGGTGCACTTTTCAGTTCTGGGGCATGGCTTCTATCCCTCTCCAACACCACGAAAGACTTTTAACTTTGCTATGTATTCATTCAGTGGGCAGATCTGTCCAGGCACTGGAACTGCAGCCTCAGTCTGCTGCTTTTGGAACTTTACATAGGGCTACTTGTTTGCTTTCACTTTGATCACTGGGAAGCTAGATAGCAATGTCTTTCCTCTGATAGTTGACTGCTGGTGTAAAAAAGGGACCAAAAGCATGTTTCCATCTCTGAAACATGATTTTCTGAAAATATTGTATGAGCTGTGTGCTTGTTTCTTTATTTGAAAGTGGGTTTCTTTTCATCCCATGCATTGTCACCAGTAAGAAAGGATGCGTATGTTTACATAAGCACCATATTCGAATGTTGCCCTTAGTCAGTCTTGAAAGGCCTTAGTGAAGACAAAGCGGCACAGATGGCTCAGGCTTGTTTACAAGTTCTGTTGCCGGTGTACAAACCAGAAAAGAAACTTGTTCATTCTCATGGACTGGCATTGCGTCTGCAGGACTGACAGCACTAAAAAGCAGCACATCTACTTTTGCAACCAGTCAACAGATAGGACTCTGAATGCACACACTTGTAAGCAACTTGGATGAGGAAGAAAGTGCTCTTTCTACATAGCCATTTTTCAGAGTAAATCTGTAAATTACAAGAAATGTAATACAGAAATATGAGCCCATTAAACTCTAATCCTGTTCATCAGGTACTTGGAAAAGTCTGACAACAGTATAGATAAAATACAGAAACAGTGCTTGAAGGAGCCTTAACTAGGTTAACCGATATTTTCCAAGCCAACTAAGACATCAGTGCAAGTTGTGTGGCTTTTGGTTGGGGCTGAAAAATTCAACCGGTGAGGTCTGTATTTAAGAGCCCACCATCACATCTGATTCTTTCAGACAGCACGTGAATATTTTAGAAACGGATCCTATCCTCTGGTCTCTGCAGGGCCTGACCTTCTGTGTTCCTATGAGCACCTTCTGTATTTCACTAGGCTATGCTGGATCTCTAGTGGCAGGAGTTCAGCACCTAGGATTATCCTCAGGAACTGATGGATAATCGGATAATTGACTTAGCCTAGCTATTTCCAACACATCACCAGTAGTCTCCTTTCCCATGCACCTATACTCATAACAGAGACCAGCTCAACAACAAAGCACTTCCAGCTCAATAATAAAGCATTTACACACCGGATCACCCACACACACACAACTTGACAATCCATGCGTCACTTCTTGTTGTTTAACAGGGCCTTCCAGCTTAGGTGGCTTCCCTATTTTTTATGGCTTTGGCATGTGGCTCAGGATTATTTATCCAGGGTTTGGTTTACATAGCATCTAGAACTTGTTCTTCTAGACCTGAACAAAAACAGTGAGCTCTTGGGTGTTTGCAACAGATAGAGTCCACTCAAATTCATGGGTGAGCTGAGCAGTTGCGCCCTCACCTTCAGTACAGGACCACATTATAGTTCTTATATTGAAGGACAAAGTGCCAGAAACTGATTCACAACCTGACAGACCTTGCTTTTAAAAAAATACTTTTCAATAACCAAGTCAAGCTGTCCCGGTCTTATTAACCCTTATTACTTCTAATTTATACCCACTCAGACCGTTCTAATGCAATGGTGCTCAACCTTCCAGCCCCATGGGCCAAACGTGTGGCTCAGGGCCAGTCTGCATGCTGGATCTGGGCCTCACTGTGTGCGGGTGCAGCCTAGCACACCAGGCCACATCATCTTGCCTGTGGAGTTCTCCACAGGTCCAGAAAATTGGCAGCACGGGAGTGGCAATTAAAGCTACCACCACTCTACCACTGCCATCTTTTTTGAATATGTGGGGAAACCCCCTGGCTGGATGACATGGCCTCCAGGGGTCGATCTGGCCGGTTGGCTAGAGGTTGAGCACCATCATGATTGTAATGAGTTCTTCACCTTCACTGGTGTTGTAACCTTTCATATGTTTGTATACAATTATACCACCATTAGACATCACTTAACCATAGTAAAACCCCTGGCATTCAGTTGCTTGAGTACTTCTTTGTAAAGCATTCCCTTGAGTTCTTTTATCTTCTTTATGCCGCCTTGGCAAGGCAAGGCTTATATTATGCCCCTCAGCCTATGCATCCTTTTATAGATGCCCCTCAGCCTAGCCTTCCAAGGCTTATATGATGCCCCTCTTTGCCATCCATCAAGACACGTACAACTCTACCACACCATTGGCAAGAGGAGCTGGTAAGACACTTAGACAGCCCTCGAGTTGCTTTGGGCCAAATGGTCATCTTATAAGTGACGTGATATTATGTGGTTGGGATACAAAGACTTTATTCCTTAAGGAGAAAGGAGGGCAAATGATACTCTTGGCACAGCCAGTCTGAATTAGGTATAGATAAATATTCCCAAAGTGCACCTCCTGCATCACCCAACCCTTTCCCTCACAGCCCCAAACAATGCTACCAGGAGTACCTTAAATTCCTGGAGTGACACCTGTGCCTTCTGAAATTTCTTCATGAACTCTGTGTTCTCTGCCTGTTCATGCACCTCCTTGGTGGCTTCCTTTATGGATTCTGACAGGTCTCTGGTTGTGCTGGGAAAATGGACAGAAAAAGGTGTCAGTGTCTAAGGTACCTCACTATCCCCTGCACAATGAGAATTAGCTCTCTGGGAGCAAGTAAGGGGTGGAGGCTGGGAAGAGAAAGCAGTACCCCACCCCAGGAGGGCATGGGTGGCGGAGGTTCACCAGCATTCCAGCTTCTGTTCAAACAAGGCAGGGGACAGGGTGAAGACTGTCAAACCCTAGGTGGAGGGGAGTATCCTATTCCCAGTGGAGAAGAGGTAGAAATGGGACCCCAAATCCTATCTCAAGGAACATGGGGAGATCAAGGCTGTTCCTTTCTTTGGATAATTTCCCTCTGGTTCTAGTCCCTTCACTCACGTTTCAGGGCTGGCCATCCTGGACGTTTCCATTTCTCTTTGCTTTCCTTTCTTCTCTTCTTTGCTCCTCTACAGTCTTCGTATGATCTTTCCCTCTTCTCCGTTCTCTCTCGTCTCAGGACTCTTGGAAGCCGCCGAGCTGAGCTGCCCGTCCCCTGCGTCCTGCTTTATACTTTGTCAGATCACGTGAGCAGCCCAGAAAACAGCTGGCCTCCATCCAAGTTTAAACTTATTGCGACATACATACTTTGCTACCAGGAGAGGGCTGAGAGACTTCTCCTAGGCAGCTTGCCCAGGCTTATTAACCCCTTTTCTGCCCTGACAATGAGAACCAGATAATCCAGAACAATAAATGGTCCAAGCTTCTTGTACATACGCTAACTTTCAAAAAAAAAAAGGGGGCTGGGGGGGTCCATTTAAAGGAGGACTAAATGCAAATGAGGAACGTGGGCAAGGTCATTAGCTATCGTGTTCCACAGCCAGCACAGCAAGTTGTAGTGTATTATGCGAGGACGGGGAATTGTCCCCTGCCCCATACAGAAGGCTGAATTATCCAAGTACATGTTAAGGACTTAAAAATTGATGTGCCAGGTCTGGGCCTGAGGTGGAGCTGGAGGTCTGCAAATAGTTCAAGTGACCTGGGTCTAGGGGCAAGAGTAACTACATGGCTCATTAATTGGCTGGCTTGTGTCTGTGACTGGTTTGTGTCTGCCAACTAACTTATCTGGGGAAATTAATAACTGGAAGTCAGAGGGCCCATGGGGGGTGCTTATCTCCAAATTTCAGAAGCTTGGCCTGTGACAATGAAAAATGGATCCACTGGCTTTGCTTTGGGGATTACGGTTAAAATGGGACTGCAGTTCTGCCATGGAAACAGGGCATGAGCTGCTTGACTCAGACTCCTAGCCTGCATGGTACCTGGCACTGATTACAGACTGCTCCAGTACTCTGGTGTGAAATTAGGCCCTCAAGAATTGTATGCCTTCAAGTGGATTTAGTTGTCTGCTCAGGAAATATGATGCAGCGTTTTTACAGCTGACTCAGCGGGGCCACTCTCCGACTACCCCTTTCTCTTAAAGCAACAGGAGCCTTCCAGAAAATTCTTGTAAAGCCCTCGACTTCCTTTCTCAGTCCTATATCTTTGCATTCTTCCTGCTGCTATTTTTCTGCATTGACCGTGCAGGATAAAATAAATGTATCACACATGTGCAGGTATAACATGTGTCTCTACTGAGATGCTGCATCCTTCACAAAGCCAGGAATATGCTTTTGATTTTGGATGTCCTGTGCAGTGATCAGAAGCTGCACGTGGAGAATCTGGAGAGACTCCGTGTCAGTGAAGGTGGCAGCCATGAAGTGACTATTCTCCTCTTGCATTATTCTCCTCCGGGACACAGAAATTCAGCTCTCTTCAGCAAGCCCCAGTAGAATGTGGGAAACTCAAATATATGCATTACTGTTGATAGAGTACATTTGCCTGGTATGAAAGAAACTCCTCCCTTTATTTATTTTTTTAAGTCTGTGATATTTGAAGGCATGCTGAAGAGCTGGCCTCTGCAACACTTCCTTATGGTCTGCCCTAGCACTGTTTTCCCTGCCTGAGTTTCCGAAGGAAATTTTACTCACCTTTTTATCTAGACTCTTTCCTGGAGGATCTGACATGCAGCAATACTGGTGCTACAGTTACAGGAAAAGTGCCAAGAGGCTGGACACTGCAAAACCAACTTAAGTGATATGAACTTAAAGTGAACTTCAATGAAATGAAATGATGGTCCTGAGGGGAAAAGGGACTATGTCCTAGGCCTTTTCCCCAAGAGTTCTGATCCTCCAGGCTTTTACATTGAAGTACTTTACAAAAAACCTCAGTGCTGTCTGTCTGCTTGGGGTCTGTCCCTTCCTGGGGCCTGCTATGAAGACCCTTTGGAGGAGGACCCTTTCACAGTCTCACTTCTGCGTTTCCCTTCTCCAGCCAGGGTGTGCAAGCCCAGAGGGTAGGCAAAGCAGAGAATACAGCGTTCTCTAAAAACTACCGCGTGACAAACAAGGGGTATTTACCAGACTGGGGTGCAGCTGAATGTAGGCTCTTGGTGTGAGAGGGAAAGGTTGACTCAGTAATTTTAGCCTGTAATGGAACAAAGAGAAAGCGGCTTGAATCCCTCATTAAAAGAGACACAGTAGAGGTGGCAACAGCTTCACGGAGTTTAAAAATCATTCCCCTAAGAACAGAAGCAAGACTCATTGGGGAGAAGTGTTATAGCAACCCCAGCCTCCAATGGGCAATGGCATCATTGAGAGGATGTTAACAGTGCACAGACTCATTTTTCATTACCTACAGCAATATGGCCCAGCCTAGTTACCACAGATATGGGGAAGCTGTTGAGAGTCATTTAACAATTTCAGTTTAGAGATCAAAGGTGCGGTCTGAGTTGCAGAGCAGTGGTCAGAGTAGGAACTCTGAAAATATATGCTCCTAACATGTCAAGTATGCCTATATAGAGGTGGATCCCAAAAGCTGTGCACTTCTAGAGACATGGGAATGGAGTGCGGAGGGATTCCTCAGTTAGTCACTCTGCGTAATGGGTTTGCACAGCACAGACAAATTTCAAGGAAAAAGTGTTGACAAGGTGAGAAGCAAAACAAGGGGAGTTTGCAGTAAAAAATACCCCAAGCTGATGGCTATGCAGTCCAGACAGTGTATCCAGTGTGCCCATAGGAGTCCTAGTCAAGGAAGGGCTCCAAATGCAAGGAGAACTCCTAGCATTGGCAACCAGCCTGAACATATGGTAACACCCATGCCAAGGGCTGCAATAAGAAATGCTCCATAGGACACATGCTGTGTATTAAATAAGTGGCCCTGGAAACCAGTGAGCTCCCAGGGCACTTGGATGGCACACAAGGAGGTTACGTTAATTCTGCTGGTAGTGTGGTGGGAGTACGCAGGCACCGACAAGCTCTGTGGGCACATACAGTCCCACTTGACTCTGGTAGGGCATACAGATCAGGAAAACACTGGCAAATCCTGCAGCACGCTCACTGTACCGACAAAGTCCCCTCCGTCTGTGGCTGTGTCTGTTCATTGGTCCCTGTCGCTCCACAAACACACCAGGGGGAAAAAAACCACGGGCAGTGAGAGGACAGGAAGACAGGGCCAAAGGAAAATTACATATTAAATAGCAAAATAAGCCCTGCTTCTACAAACACTCCCACCTGTACTTAGCTTTTTGCTGGTGTGTAGTCATTTTGAAGTCAAAAGTAGATGATTCCCATATGCAAGATGAAGAACATGCATAAGGGTTTTCACTACTGGGGGACCACGTCCTATGACAGCTTCACTAACAGGGACATTTTCTGGAAGACTGTGTCTTTCTCAGCAGGAGTTAGAAAGAAAGCTCTGCTCTACCACAGCTCCCAACATCACAAAAGGCTGTTGACCATCCCATTCCAGTTCCTTCCAGTCAGCTTTGTTAGCTCTAAGGGGACAAGTAACTCGCATCTCCTTCCCTGTGTAGTACATGCCTAGATTTAAGATAACAGAAACCAGCTTGCATGGAATAATTTCCAGAGCATTCTGAGGTCTGATTGTGTCCAGAATGGGACTGGAGCCAAGTCAAACAGCTGCAATCTCAGCCCAGGAAGCCATGCGATTGACACACAGGCTCACATGAGTGCCTGGCCTGCCGTGACTCAGCAAAAAAGCCCTGCCCCGATGGAAACAGTTACTCAGCATTCCAGGGCGTAAACCTAGGCTGCCGTGACTCAGCAAAACGAGGAGGCAAGCGTGCACTTTTTGAGGCTGTTGAAAGGGTTTCTCAGGATAATCAATAGGCCTGTCTCCTCCTCTGCTGTCTTTAGGATTCGGCATGCCATAGTTTGGGAGTCTGCAAAACAGCTGGAAATCCTGCTAGAAACCTGCAATTCTAAAGCTGCCAGTGTCTCTAGTTCCAGATAAGCTAAATAAAGTGACTATTTATTGTACCCACCTAAATAGGGCATGCCCCGAAGAGTGTGCACAAACAGGGGCACGCATTTCCCGCTGGACAAATAGCAGTGGAACATATTTGTGCTGCTGCTGGTTGTCCCTGGGCATGCATGCCCCTGCATGCATGCTTTGGGGTGCAGCAAATAGACCCGGGTGGGGTAGGGAGGCCGCCTGGCCTGGGGGCCTCCTCGGGCTCTGTTTCTGGTGGTGTACACTGTTACCACATGCGCTGCACCACTTTTTTTAGTGGTGTTTTTTTTTGACACCAGGATCTGTCAGTGTCAAAAAAACCTGTCGTGCTGCTAATCAGCAGCGTGGTGAATGGGTATGCCTGTGCCACGTGCGGTTTGCGGCACTTCAGACGAGTTTGAAGTGCTGCAAAATGCACGTGCATGCTCCTCGAGACATGCCTATAAATCCTTGCCTTTCATGTTTCCTAGACCATTCTGGGGGCAACATCACACCAACCCTACTGTAAAATGTAAGGGTTTGTACAACTGGGTGGATTAAGTGCAAAAAGGTACCTTTGGCAGCCTCACAAACAAGGACATGCTCTGGCAGGTTGTGTCTTTTGAGGACTAAGGGAGTTAGCAGGATTTAAAAATCAAGCTCCTCTTTTCCAAAGCTGCCAGCAACACAAAGACTTGTTGCATGTTTTAATTTCTTCTTGTTGGCCTTGTTAGCTGTAAGGGGACATGTGAATGTGACTTGTGTCCCTTTTTCTGTGTAGCGGTTGATTGGATTTAAGTCAACAGGAATCAGCTTGCTTAGAAATATTTCCAGAGTATTTTGAGGTCAACTGTGTCCAAAATGTGACTGCAGCCGACTGACCTAGGCTACCATGACACTGCAAAAAAGGCCCGCTCAAACTTTTGATCATAGTCCGGAAGGGTATGTGTTTGCTGCCGTGACTCAGCAAAATGGGGAGACAAATGTCTGCTTTAGGCAGCTGCTGAAAGTGTTATTCAGCACAGTCCAGATGCTTGCCTCCTCCTCTACTATGTACATTTTAGGATCTGGCATGCCGTGCATAGGGAGTCTGCAGAGCTCCAGTTACACCAATGTTTCAAAGACAGGACAAGCTAAATACAGTGCTGTCATGCTCACCTTCATAAAGGGCAGGGGATAGGAAAAGGAGATAACTGGAGATTTCCCTCCTCTTTCCCAGGAAAAGAAAACTCACAACCGAAAAGCTAAATGATCTTTCAGAATAAACATCTACATAACATCAGCTTCTCCACTAACTGCCTTCCCCCTGCTCTTCACCAATGTATCTGCATAAGCCGTAAATTACTGTGCTTGGGAAGAGCTGAATTCATACCTAAGAACATAAACAGCAGCATTCTGGGTCAGACCAATGGCTGCCCATCAGCCCAATATCCTTTCTCCAACAGTAGTAGAAGTGGATGCTATACAGGGGCTGTGTCTACATGCGATGTTGACTGCACAGTAGCCCGTGACTACTGTGCAGTAGCGTCACATGGCAGGAAGCGTGATGCAACACTACTGCGCAGTAGTCATGAGCTACCGCACAGTCAGCATCACAAAAAAGCCATTCCTTGGCACAGCTGCATACTAAGGCAGATTGCTGCACAGTCATTTAGTACTTGTTTATAAAAGTACTAAATGACTGTGCAGTCAGCGTCTTGTGTAGATGTGGCCAGGGAAAGCACCAAACTGGATATGGTGAATGATCTCTTCCCTGTTCAATATCTTCTCTGGCTTCCATCATTTGTTGGTTTAGAGATGCCAGAGGAAACATCTCCAACCATTCTGTTTATGAGCCATTAATAGATCTATCATTCATGAATATATCTAGTCCCTTTTGGAATCTGGCTATGCTATCTGCCTCTACCACCTCCTGTGGCCTTCTACCTCTACTTCAGTATCAAAAAGAAAGCAAGGTTACTTGCCTGAACAAAGTTACTGACATTCTGCAGTATCTGCAGCATCACACCAGTTGTCCCTGAAGCCCAAGTATCAGCCAAATAATCACAGCCTACTCGGTGTGAATATTTGACAAAATGAGGCTATGGGTTAATTAATGAGTTTCTGCAAAAGTTACCAAACTAGAAACAAGAGTTTCTCCAATGTACTTTTTCTCCCTGTTCACTAGTGATAAGGAAGAATTATTGTTATTAGTATGACAACAGCTCTGCAATGCTCCAAGCAGGGTCAGAGACCCATCACAGTTGCATATCCGAGTAGGTAGAGCCTTGGCTGAGGACTAGGGAGCCTTTGACTCTCATTCTCTCTCTCCCACTGGCCTGTTAGGTGCCCTTGGGAAGGCACTTCCCCTCCCTGTGTCTCACTTTCCCTTTTGTGAAGCATTTTGAGATCTACTGATGAACAGGGCAAGAAAAGAACTGGGTGTGGCCAACACAGTAGTGCTTGATGCTGTCTGAACAGAGCATCTGGATTTGAGATGGAGAAAGGAGGGCAGCTAAGGTTAAGTAACTTGCCCAAACCACTCAGCAAGTCTCTGGCAGAAGCTGGCATTTGCTCATTGGCTTGTGCATAAAAAATTGCATGAGCAAGTAAGCAGATATACTGTAGCCAGGCTGAGATAACACTGTGGTAGTGGTTTGCTGATTAACAGTGCTATGTCTGTTAAGCATAGAGTTTTATAAAGAAACAACATTATCACACCCTTGAGAAGCAGGGGAGAAGCAATATCGTCAGGCATTCACCCTGTGGTGCAGTGAGCAGGCAGGGTAAGTCTCAGGGAAACCAGGCTTTGAGTTTGCTGCAGACTCTCTCAAAAGACTTTTAGAGAGGGTCTGTCAGGAGGGTCAATATCTACAGGATCTACAGGATGCTGAAGGCAGCTCACTGAAGTGCACTAAGGGGAACCAGGAGCTATAAGAGGTGACTCAGATGGAAGGGTCAATAGAGATAAACCTGACTAACTGGGCTTGACATTGACTTGAGGGGAGAAAGAGTCTCTGGTGGAAAGGTCCCTTCCATTGGGCTCCTAAAACTAATTTAAAGCACTACAACATGTTGTAAGGAATGATCCTCCATTGGCAGGAGAAGGATGGACTAATCTAAGGTTTCTGGAAGGGCAAGTGCATGGGCAAGACTGTGAATCACCGGCTTGTGTCACTTGCTCACACATGTAGAGATCAGCACACCTACAGAGTGCAATTTCTATGCTGTTTGGAAGTGAAGCTCAGGGCCTCAGCAGGACTGTATGATCAGAGGGTGTGTGGCCACCAGGGTTCGAAATACGGGAGGGCTTGGTGGGGGCCCCCCATATGAGACAAGAGCCTCCCCATAAGCCCCCTCCCATAAGAGACAAGAGCCCCCCAATAAGAGACAAAAGCCCCTGGCCCACCCCGTGCCTTTCTAAGCAGCTCAGGCAGCGGCAGCAGTGGCAGCTCCTTCCGGCTACCCCCCTTCCGGCTCCCCCCGCCACAGACCCCCTCAAGAGTCGGACTTTAATTCAAACCCTGGTGACCGCTAATTTGTACACAAAGGAGACGTGAGGCCCTTGGAGCTACAGGATTCCAGGGAGCATGTGAGCTGGAGTAGGTAAAGCTCTTCGTCTCCTGCCAACCCTACAATGACCTGAAGATCTTCTCTAGGAACAGAAAACCTGGCAAGGAGGCACATGAGCAGCAGGAAGAGGTTGCATGAAGGTATCTGATGTTCTAGCAGCATCCTGGGAGAAAAGACAGATTCATGCCTTGGTGAAGCTGACTTTTCTGATCCCCAGCTGAGCAGGATAAGTTTAAGGAAGGGGGGATACCTGACTCTCTACAGCTGAGGCTGAGCCTATCTCCTTAGAAACACCCTGAACCAGGATTGAACCAACTGAACAATGCTTCTCTCTGGTTCACTCCTATAGCAAGACATGAATGCCCATGGCACTAGTTGCGAGTGCTGACCTAGAGGGGGTGTCTAGGTCCCCTCTGCCTGGTGCCACGCAGCTGGCTTTGGGGTGTGACCCTGCTCTGTACATCTCTCAACCTCTCTGCACCACCAGTCACTCATTAGCTGTGTTAGGCTGAATCCAGACCAAAGGTAGGGTAGGGTGGCACCTTAGAGATTAACTGGTCCAGAGAGGCATGCACCTTTGTAGACAACAACCTACTTCATTAGAGATTACATTCTTTGCTGGTAAGGGTGTAAAAGGTACACAGGTATTGAACATGCCAAAGTGCTGATAGATATGGTCAAATAGCTCCTTTCTTCCTAGTCAGCAGCTGTTTCTGAAGTCAACCTCCAGGTAGGGCATGATCACAATATCAGTGGCTGGAAGGTGGCAAGGAGGTGCCTGTTTTGAACAGCAAGGGTGACTGGCCACTGGAACATCCTAGAGCCATAGTGTATTTTCCACCACTTGAAATCTTTTTTCAGTGAAGACAGGGTGCCTTCTAAACATGAAGTTTTTGCTTAACCGCAAGCTACTGTGCAAGATGTGAGGATTGCTTGTGAGTTATGTTGGTTGGACTACATGGGCAGTCAAACAAGATGTTTGGAACAGTCTCCAGCCCAACAGATAGGCCAAGGTTTCAAGCAAAAGAAAAAAAAAATCAAGTGTTTCTTCCACTGACAACCAGCTTGCATTATTGGTCAGTGAATGGGTTGGAGAAGGGGGCATTGTCTCTTTTATGGGCTTGCTGTACCAACAAAAGAGGGTGAATTTCAGTGACAGCACTTGAAATCCAATCACCTAAACCTCTGTGAGAAAATCTGTCCCTGACTCCAGGTACAGTCATCGATGCCACAGGCTGGGATAGGAAGAGAATACAGTGTTCACCAAAACCTACTCCTTTGGGACAAATGAAGGGTATTTGTTAAAGTAGGGCACAGCTGAAAGCAGTCCTGTGGTGGGGAAGAGAAAGGCTGAATCAGTAAAATCATTTCCTGTAATTGCATGGAAAGGAAACTGCTCAACTACCTTGTTGACAACGATCCCGTAGATGTGGCAATGGTTTATGGAGGCTCCTAGCATTCCTTTAAGAACAGAAACACGACTCAACCCAGGAGGTGCACAGTCCCACCAGAGGGAATGCCGTGTTGGACCTGGTCCTGGCCACAGGCAATGATCTGGTAAGGGGGCTCCAGCTCCTTGACCACCTGGGTGACAGCGATCATCGCTTGCTGGAACTCATCATCCAGCACAGGGTGTCAAGGGCCTGCAGCAAGGCGGTAGCCCTAGACTTCAAGAGGGCCAACTTCAAAGAGTTGAGGAGATTGTTGGGAGAGGCGCTGGGGTTCTCGAGGGTAGGGGAACTCAGTGCCCAAGATGAGTGGTCATTCCTTAAGGAGACGATACTCAGGGCCCAAGGGGTGATGATCCCAACAAGAAGCAAGGGGGGCAAGAGTGCCCAAAAGCCTCCCTGGCTCACCAAGGACATCCAGGAAGGCCTAGTTGCCAAAAAGGCAGGGTACACCTGGTGGAAGTGGGGGGGCTATCTCCAAAGAAGAGTATT
>NW_005842175.1:1858128-1863017 GCF_000455745.1 Alligator sinensis
ACTTGAGCCCAGTTTTCTTCCTGCCCAGGCAGGGGGTCGGACTTGAAGATCTACAAGGTCCCTTCCGACCCTGCTTCTATGATTCTATGATTAGGGAGAAGTGTTTTGCCAACCCCAATCTGCACCTGGCAATGACGTTGCTGAGAGGATGTTATTGATGCATGGACTCCTTTGTTGTTTCCAAGGCATCATGGCCCTGCCTACAGTTTCCACAGTGCAGCCATTAAGAATCATTGAACAATTTCAATCCAGATCAAAGTACAGCCTGAACTGTGGGCAAGTGCCAGAGCGTACACTACTGGGAATTCTGAGCACACATGCTTCCAACTAGTCAGCTACGCTCTTCTATAGCTGAGTCCCAAAAGATACGCCATATTAGCAACACAGGCACCCAACGTGCAGAGGGAGTCCTCAGCTAGTCACTTTAAGAAATGGGTTCATATAGCAGAGATGACTTTCTCAAATTCTGCAAAGGCAAAAGTGGACAAGGGGTGTTCACAGAACAACTGCACCAGCATGATGGCCATGCCCAGTCTAGATGGTGTACCTGACTATTGTCCCTAGGAGCCCGAGTCACCGAAGGGCTCAAAATATGAGATCTACTAGTACTGGCAACTGAGTTGAATTTATGGTAACACCCATGCTGAGAGCTGTGAGGAGACATGCTCTGTGGGACTCATGCTATGTGTCAATGAGCTCTGCAGGGAACAAAGGCGGTGCAGAGACCTGAGTAATTCTGCTGATGGTGTGGTGGGAACACAAATGAGTTTCTTTAGGCATGTGCAGTCCCACTGGATTGTGTGTGGCACACCGTTCAGGACCTACACTAACAGACCCTGCAGCACACTCCCCCTCACCTTGCTGAAAAACTATGGTTGTGTATTTTCACCGATCTCTATTTCTTCACAAACACACCAGGCAAAAATCCATGTGTTGGTGGGGAAGGGGGAAAAGACAGCTGCAAGGAGGACAGGAAACTCAACTTTTCAATGGGAAAATTAGCCCTGCTCCTGCAAACTCATCTTAGCTTTCCTTTGAAGTCAAGGAAGCTCTTCACATGTGCAAAATGATGCTGATACATAAGGGTTTGTGTGACTGAGGGACACTGTGTATAAAGGTATATATGCCAGCTTCACTAACAGGGACATTTTTTGGCAGCTTGTGTTTGTTTTTCAGAATAAGGGAGCTTTTCAGCCTACAAACTAAATGACATTTTTGAATAAATATTAAAAAGACATCAGCTAACTGCCTTCCCCCCGCTCATCCCCAGTGTACCTGAAAAAGCTGATTATTGTGCCTGGAAACAACAGAATTTATAACTCCACCTTCAGTATAAAAAATCAGAGCATTTTTATACTAACCTGAGTAAAGTAACTCACCTTTTAGAGTGCCTACAGCATCACACCACTTGTCCCTGAAGCCTGAGTATCCACCAGAAGATCACATGCTACAAAGTGTGGATATTTGACACACCGAAGGTATGGGTTAGTTAATAAGGTCCTGCAAAAGTTACCAGCACTGGAACAAGATTCCTTCCTTGTCATTTTCTTTCTGGATCACTGATGATGATGAAGAATTATTATTATTTCTATGATACCAGCTCTAGAGGGTCTCAAACAGGGTCAGAGACCTATCACAGTTGCAGGTCTGAGTGGGCAGAGCCCTAGCTGAGGACTGGAGAGCCCTTGGCTCTCATCCTTCCTCTCCTGCTGGCCTATTAGGTGCCCTTGGGAAGACACTGCTCCCTGTGCCTCACTTTCCCCTTTGTAAGGCACTTTGAGATCTGCTGATGAACAGGGGGAGAAAAAGACTTGGCTTGGCTATCACTGCTGTGCTTGTTGCTGTCTGAACAGAGCATCTGCATCCTGCAAACAAAGGATGTGAGAAAGGAAGCTTTGCATTTGAGATGGAGAATGGAGGGATGCTAACATGAAGTAACTTGCCCAAGGCCATACAGGACGTCTGTGGCAGTCTGGCATTTGCTTGTTGGCTTGTGCATAAAAAAATTGTACAAGAGCAAGCAGGCAAATATGCTGTGGCCAGAATTAGGTAACACTGCTGTAGGAGGATTGCCAACTCTGTTTAAATCTATTTTGAGAGGTTTCTGGAATGCCAATGTGCCCACGACACATGAAGCAAATGTGCCCGTGTGCTTGTGTACATCAGTTACAGATTACGGTGCATAGACTTCATGTCAGGAAGACAAATGCACATTACTATTACATTTTAAAAACCCACTGGACTACTATATAAATTGGATTCAACACTTAATATTTATTTTAATAAATGCCCGATCATTTATGTCCCAGGTGACTCTCAGTGGAGATTTATATTTAATTCCTGGAGACTCCAGGGCAATCCTCCCAAAAGGATCTGTCACTGTTACACAAGGTTCAAAGCTGGGGACATTTCAGACAAAGTACTGCTCAAATCAACAATGATTGATGCAGACAGCCCCAATTTTGTGAAGCCTCCATTCTCTCATTGGCAAGGCCTCCTCACTGGTTTCCAGCATCCCAAGGAGATCAGTCTCTATAGGACTCTTGACAAACTGAAGAAGGAGTACATCAAAATGAATTGGGAGTTGACTCAGAAGGCTGAATACAAATAAGCGTGACTCACTTGGCTTGGTGCTGGTTTGAGAGGAAGGTGTGAGATGATAAACAGTTTATAATTGCTGGCTGTTCATTTTTCCTAAGAATGATTTAATTTTTATTTATTTTTGATAGATAGAACGCTGAAAAAAAATGGATAAAATTACAAAAAGGAAAATAGAAACAGATTCAGGGGAAATAGAAATGGGGTGAGGGTGGAGGGAGAACGATCCTGGAGAGTGGGAGTAAAAAGGCCCCTTTCATTGATCTCCTAAAACTAGACTGGAAAAAGCACTAGAACATTTTGTAAGGAATGATCCTGTAGGAGATTACACTGTTTCTGCTGTGCTGCTTACTTGGTAGTGTATAGAAGGGACAATGTGCCAAGGTGCTGGCAAAGGTGGGAGAATAGCTCCTTTCTTCCTAATCAGCAACAACCTCTGAATTCAGTCTCCACATAGGGTATGAGCATGGGTAGGAAATAGCGCCACAGGCTGGAAGTTGATGAGAAAGTGTCCATTTGAAAGAGTAAGGGTAACTGGCCACTGAAACGACCTACCAAGGAATGTCGTGCATTTCCCATCACTTAAAATCTTTCAGTGGACAAAGAAAGCATTTCAAAACACAGTGCTTTTTCTCAACCACAAGCTACTTTGCTGAATGCAGGAATTGCTTGCAAGTTCCTTTGGCTGGATGACACAGGAGGTCAGACAAGACCCCCAAAATAGTCACTTCTTGCTTAAAAATGGGTGACCCCCCACAGCTTAGCAGATGGGCCAGGACAAAAAGTCAGATGATTAATTAACTGCTGACATTCAGCTCGAATTACTGAGTGTGAATGGGCTGAAAGAAAGGGTATTAGCTCTTTTGTAGGCTTAACAACAAATTCTGAAAATATGATCATTTTCAGTTACAGCTCATGAAATTCAAATCTCCCATGCCTCAATGAATAGACCTATATGTGACTCTAGCTACAGTGAGGCATGCTAGAACCAAGGACAGGAAGAGAATACAGTATTCACTAAAGCTTACTCTTTTGTGACAAACAAGGGGTAGTTGCCAGATTGTGACTCAACTGAATACAGTCTTGTGGTGCGGAAAGGAAAGGCTGACTCAGTTATCATTGCCTGCATTGGAACAGAAAGGAAGCAGCAGAATATCTGGTTAAATACATTAAAGATGGCAACAGCTTCACAGGCTCTAAAAGCATTTCATTAAGAACAGAAACAAAACTCACTGGGGAGAAATGTTATGACAACCCCAGTCTGCAGCTGGCAACGGTGGTGCTGAGGGGACGCTATCAGTTGTGGACCGATTTCTGTTTACCAACGGCAGCCTGGCCCTGCTTAGTCACCAGAGATATGGTGCAGCCATTGAGAGTCATTTAACAAGTTCAGTCTAAATCAAAGGTGCAATCTGAACTGCAGGCCAGTGGTCAGGCTGCACATCGGGTCAGGTAGGCTTGCAGACCCAGTAGATGCACTCTGCCAGGGACATGGGTACACAGAGTGTGGAGGCATCCTGCTGTTAGTCACTTGGAGTAACAGGTGTGCACAGCAGAGAGGACTTTCAAGAAGAAATGAGAGGTGAACAGAAGGCATTCACAGGACACCTGCACTGTGTACAGTCCTGACACTGTATCTTACCACCTCTTGGAGCCCTTGTCATGGAGAGGCTCCAAATGTAACAGGAACTCCTAGCTCTGGTAAATGGGCTAAGCCAATAACAACACCTGTGCAAAGGGCTGGGAGGAGAAATGCTTCTTGGGACACATGCTGTGTATCCAACAGGTCTTAATGAACTCCCCAGGGTACAAGAAGTAATTCTGCTGGTAGCGTAGTGGGAGCACCCAGGCATGAATGAGTTCCTTGAGGCACATATAGTCTCACTGGGCTCTGTGGCACATGGTCCAGGATGAACACTGAGAAATCCAAGCACTGCGCTGACAAACTGCTTGGGCAGAGATTGTGAATGCTCACCAGCCCCTATTCCTACACAAACATACTGGGCAAAAAAATCCATGTGTTGCAGGTGGCAGAGGAAATGGAGGAATCTCACCTAGTCAAGAGTAAAATAAAACCTGCTCCTATAAAACCTTCCACCTAAGTTTAGCATTGTGTTGGTGGGGAGTCTTTTTGAAGCCCAGGAGACTACTCACATATGCAAAATGAAGCAGATGCATAAGGGCGTGCATGATTGGGAGACTCTTTATATAAGGGTGTATTTGAAAGCCTCACAAACAAAGATCCTTTCTGGCAGGTTGGGTCTCTTTCTTGGACTAAGGGAATCAGCAGG
>NW_005842175.1:1863048-1867615 GCF_000455745.1 Alligator sinensis
TTACCAAAGCTCCCTGGATCACAAAAACCTACTGGCAGTCCCAATTCCTTCTAGAAGACTTTGTTATTCCTAAGGCAGTGCTTCCCAAACTATTGATACCTGGAGCACACTTTTTGGGGGGGATTAAAATTAGGGGCATGCTTCCCTCTTATACACAAAAAACGAGCAGGGAAAAGCAGTGGTATGAATGCAATTTGCAGATGTTCAGTCTCAATATTTCATAGATTTCATAGACAGTAGGGCTGGAAGGGACCTCGGAAGATCATCGAGTCCAGCCCTCTGCCCCAGGGGCAAGAAGTCAGCTGGGGTCACAGGATCCCAGAAAAATAAACATTCAATTTACTCTTGGAGGCGTTCAGAGTAGGTGCTTGAACCACCTCCGGTGGCAGGCTGTTCCAGACCTTGGGGGCTCGGACAGTAAAGAAATTCTTCCTTATATCCAGCCTGAAATGGTCTTGCAGGAGTTTATAACCATTCAACCTTGTCATCCCTTGTGATGCTCTGGTAAACAATCGTTCCCTCAGATCCTGGTGAACACCCCCGATAAACTTATATGTGGCCATCAGATCACCCCTGAGCCTGTGCTTTTCCAGGCTGAAGAGTCCCATGGTTCTCAGCCTCTCATCATAAGGTCTGTTTTCCTGACCTCTGATCATGCGTGTGGCTCTTCTCTGGACTCTCTCAGTCTTCTCCACATCCTTTTTGAATTGTGGAACCCAAAACTGGATGCAGTAATCCAGCCAAGGCCAAGTTCAACAGGGGAATGACGTCCTGGGATTTGCTTCAGAAGCATCTATGGATGCAAGCCAGCATTTTGCTTGATTTACAAGCTGCAGCATCACATTGCAGGCTCGTGTTCATCTTGTGGTCAATCATGACCCCCAAGTCCCTTTCATCCGTAGTGCTAGCCAGCGTAGCACGGCCAAGCTTATAAGGATGCTGTAGGTTTTTCCTCCCCTTGCATTTTTTGGTGTTAAACACCATCAGGTTCTCATCCACGCATATCCTGAGTCTTGTCAAGGTCAGTCTAGATCACCTTCCATCAAACACCACCCTCTGGGTCTGACTATGGAGCCAATTTCCCAGCCAGCAGATCATGGTGGACCCGAGGCTGCAGTTGGCCAGTTTTACCAAGAGGTGATCATGGGATACCAGATTGAAGGCTTTTTTGAAGTCAAGATATACAACATCAATCTCCTCTGCCTTGTCCAGGTGATAGATCACCTGGTCATAAAAGGAAATAAGATTGGTCAAGCAAGACCTACCTGCAACAAACCCATACTGGCTATCCCTCAGGATGTTGCCATCGGCCAGTCCGTTGAGAATGGCCTCTGATAATTTTTTCTAAGACCTTCCCTGGGATAGAGGCAGGCTGCTGCGCCTGTAGTTTGCCAGATCCACTTTCCTCCCTTTCTTGATGATAGGCACCACATTGGTCTTCTTCCAATCTTCAGGCACTTCATCAGAGCACCAGGAGTTCTTGAAGATCCATGCCAGGGGCTGGGCTATGATGCCAGCCAGCTCCTTGAGTACCCTGGGGTGTAAACCGTCAGGGCCGGCTGACTTGAAGGTGTCCAGCCTCTCAAGTTATTCCTTCACAAGGTCAGCATTGATGGAGGGCAAGGAATCTCCCTCACCCGGGTCTCCCTGTCCCGTAATGGGCAGGGGCGTCCCGTGGGATTGATGAAAGACCGACACAAAGTACCCATTTAGTAGGTTGGCTTTTTCCTGGGTGTCGATCATCAGTTCTCCCTTCTGGTTCAGCAATTATCCTTGATACTTGTAGCTAGTTAGAGTTCAGTCGCAGCCTGGGCTTTCCTGGTTCACTCCCTGCAGGTCCGGACCAGTGCAGAGTATTCCTCCTTGGAGGTGGATCCCATCCTCCATCCTTTGTAGGTCTTTCTTTTTAGCTGCAGTTGGTCCTCTAGTTCCCTGGAGAGCCAGGGGGGCTGCTGTGCCCTCTTGCTGCCTTTCCTCCGAGATGGAATAGAATTAGTTTGTGCATTGAGGATCGCTCCCTTGAGGAGCAACCACTCTTCCTGAGCTCCCCTCCCCTTTGGGTCATGGTCCCTTAGGGCCTCACCGACAAGCCTCCTGAACTTGTCAAAGTCAGCTTTCCTGAAGTCGAGGACTTCTGTATTGCTGACTGTCTTGCCAGCTTTACGGCAGATGGTGAAGTTGATCAGCTCATGGTTGCTGTCACCCAGCTTCCCTTTGATCGTTAGGTCCCCGATTAGGTCATCCCCAGTTGCCAGTACCAGGTCGAGCAGAGCTTTACCTCTCATTGGCCTGTAGACCTCTTGTGTCAGATAGAGCTCGTCCACGCATGAGAGGAATCTTTGCGACTGCTCAGATTTAGCCGAGCGCTCTTCCCACGAGATGTCTGGGTAGTTGAAGTCTCCCATGACAACCAAGGATCGGGAGCGCGCGGCCTCAGCCAATTCCCAGGCAAACTCCTGGTCAAGCTTCTGACTTTGGGTGGGAGGTCTGTAGTAGACTCCCACCATTGTGTCCCCCGTGCCGTGTTCCCCACGGATTTTAACCCAGAGGGCCTCCATATCACAGCAACTTCTTCCCCCCACCCCTCCCACTCCCTGGCTGTGGGGCACATATGTACCGTCCAGCAGCTGGGGAGCTGTGCCAGACCAGATATCTCCAGGCTGCTGCTGCTGCACCCTTCCTGCAGCCCAGGGACACAGCTGCACTGTGGTCTGCTGCATCCTGTTCTGCTCCCTGCTCTGCATGTGCACTGTGCCCTTCCCCAGATTAAAATAGAAAAGAAAAGAAAGAGAAGTATTCTTTTTTTGCAGCATACATCTGCTGCTCTGGTGGCACCTTCTTTGGGAATCCCTGCTCTAAGATGATGTGCAACTCTAAGGGCACGTCTCTGTCTCCAGATAGCAGCTGCCTGGATTTAAGGCAACAGGCATCAGTTTGCTTGAAGTAATTTCCAGAGAATTCTGAAGTCCGATTGTGTCCGTAACGGGACTGGAGCCAAGTGGCCTGGCCTGCTGTGACTCAGCAAAACAGGATCATTCAGACCGAAACGTTTTTTCAGCCATAAGGATTGATCAACTTATGTTGCTGTGAATCAGCAAAACAGAAAGACAAGCACATGGTTGTGGAGACTGTTGAAAGGATTAACTAGCATCATCTAGACCAGCATGTCTCAACCCTTGGGTCCTGACCCAAAGTGAGTTGCAAGAATAAATGAAAAGGTCGCGAACAAACTTGAAAAATGGATTCTCCTTTAAAAGGAGAAAAAAGTGAGAAATTGTGGCTTTTCCCTTGCAGGCTGGCAGACTTCCAGCCTACAAGGGGCTGTTTGGGTCCCCCCCATGCTCCACACACTGGGGGCTGGGGCTTGGGTGCAGGAGGCAGTGGGTCAGGAGTGAAGGGCACTGGGTCGGGACTGGCCATTGATGTTTACAAATGGGTCCTGGTACAAAAAAGGTTGAGAACCACTGATCTAGACAACTGTTTCCATCTTTCCTGTGAACATTTTTTATAGATTCATAGATGTTTGGGTCAGAAGGGACCTCAGTAGATCATGGAGTCTGACCTCCTGCCCTGAGCAGGAAAGAGCACTGGGTTTAGATGACACCAGCCAGAGGCATGTCTAGCCTCCTCTTAAATCCCCCCAAGGTAGGGGAGAGCACCACCTCCCTTGGAAGCCCATTCCAGATTCTGGCAACCCTTACCTTAAAGAAGTTTTTCCTGATGACTAACCTGAATCTGCTCTCCATCAGTTTGTGGCCATTGTTCCCAGTTACTCTTAGGATTGGCACACCATGTTTAGGGAGTCTTCAGAACAGCTGAAAATCTTGATGGGGACCTGCCGCTCCATAGTTGCCAGTGTTTCAATGTCCACAGTGGCTAGATCAACTGTGGTCTTGCCCTCCTTCATAATGACACTCTTGCTGTTTTGCAACATCCCAGAAAGATCAGTCTCTACAGGACTTTCTAGAAACTGAAGGGAGCTCAGAGACTGGTGCTGGCATGAAGCAGAAGTTGAAAGGGTTGTCTCAAATAGAAGACTGGATGGAGATAAACATGACTAGCTTGGCCTAGCATTGATCTGAGGGCATGACACAATAAGCAGCTTTTGAATCATTAATTCCAATAAATACCTAAATCTTATGTAGGAAGTGAACATAATTTTGAACAGGCAGATAATAAGAAAAGGAAAATGTAAATACATAGGGAAAAAACATCTGGGAAATTGGGAATGTCTTTGGCCAAGGAAGCGTCTCTGGAGGGAAGGCCCCTTCCATTTGACTTCTAAAACTAGTCTGTATAAAGCACTAAAACATTGTTTTAAGGAATGATCCTGCATTGGCAGGGGAAAGATGGACTGATCTAAGGTTTCTCGTGCCACTGGAAGAGCAAGAGCATGCACTAGGCTGTGAACCGCCTACTCCTGTCACTTGCTTATGAACCTAGAGATAAGTGCACCTACAGACTGCAGTTTCTATGTCATTTGGAGGTGAAGCTCAGGGCCTTAGCAGGCTGGCACTACTACAGTGTGCATGTGACCACTAATTTATACTTAAAGGAGACATGAAAC
>NW_005842175.1:1867764-1890949 GCF_000455745.1 Alligator sinensis
ATGAACTGGAGCAGCTAAAGCTCTTCCTCCCCTGCAAACCTGAGAGTTGCCTCTCATGGATTTTGTATCTATCTAATTTCACTTGTTTTATCCTTATCTTTGGCCAAGGTCTACCTTTGTATAGTGGGGTCCTAGGTCATAATAAAGGCTCCCATGGACTACGGTAACACCAATAATTAACAACTACCACCATCACTGAAAACATGGCCTGGGGTTCAAAGTAAAGAGATTCAAAAAGCAGGAGCCCCAGAAGACCTGGAAGGTATCAGATGCTTTCAGCCTACTCTGAGAAAATGGGTGACCTCTTTGTCAGGGCCCTGTGTTAGAGGCTCTTATCTATTACCAACAAGTGTAGTGGAAAAAATACATTAAGGCACCTTGTTATGGCTCTGGAGGTGTGAGTTTGAACCTTGTTCTGCATTCAGGCTGAAGACTGTCCCTGGTTGGCCAGTTGTAAAATGATACCTGGTCACTTGGGCTCAGGAGTCTTTAGGAGCTGGTTGTGAGGCTGGCTGCATCACTCTCCTATGCACTATTGGTTACAGAAAATCATGCACCTTTAGTCACTCTAGCCTGATGGGCTCCTTGATTTGGGGTGGACCTTTGACCTTTTTGACCCGCTGCTTAACTAATATCTCTGCCTCAGAAGCAGCAAGGAATAAGCAAGGCACACACTCTGAAGCAGAGAGCTCTCTCCTCTGAAGGAGGCATGAAACTCTGGGTCAGCCATTGTCAAAGGCTCTGCCTTGGTTAAACTTGGCTGGAATTTTCAAAGGAACCTAGAGGAATGAGCTGCCCAACTCTCATTGAAATGAGCAAGGTACTTTATTTTTGTAGGCCTCTTGAGTGCAGTATCCAAGAAAAGGAGCTCTGTAAGGACACCATCCTAAACCCACAGCAACATACTGTCCTCCCACTCCACTCAGCACTTCTGTGCATGGGTCTTGTCAATCAACAAAATGGGCTTTTTCAGAGCAAAGCTAGTAAATGAGCGTACAGGAAAGGATCACGTGGCCACTCAAAGAATTTGTCTGCAAAACCTCTATTACCAACTAAGTTTTCCTTACAACAAGGCAAAAAGCAGAGGAAGTGCTACCTGTTATGACCCTTTAGACAGAAAAAATGGGTCTTTTATGTCCTCAAGAAATGTTTGTCCAAGAAATAGCACCATCAGCAGGCCTGCTGAGTTCCAACACAAAAGCAAGAAAAGTAAAAGTAGGAGAAAACTGTCTGTAGCTGAAACCAGCATTAACATGGGCTTCTAGGTCTTGAGAGACCAACAGCCTGATTATCATAGGTACAAAACCCCAGTAAGGCCTTAGTGCTTTTTAGTGGCATTTGTGGATACCCAGCATTTCTGAAAAATCAGGCTGTGAAGAGCTGGACTCTCAGACTGGGAGAAAAGGAACTTTAAGACCCAGAAAGAAAGAAGAAATGGAAAAAGTAACCCTACAAAACAGCTTCCAAAGACAAATGGCACAGGAAGCTCTTCGGCACCGAAACATGCTTTTTCTCCTATTTCTTCTATTTTTGCTTTGGTGACTCCAAATGACCCAGGAGTCAGGAACAAGGAAGTGAATCTTACCAACCTAGCAATCTGCTGACTGATTCAGTTACCTCCTGTTTGCAAAACTTTGTAAGGCAAATTGCAGATAGAAAGGAGGAAGCACTGGCATGGGAATCCTGACCCCATAAAATTGTTATTCCCCCTTTACATTTGCCAAGTCATGACAATATAATACCTATCAGTCTAATCAACGGACTGAAGTAAATGGTTCCTTTAAAGCAAACTCAAGATCCAGTTACCTCTTATACTCCCACCCCTACCCTTTTAACATTTATCCTCTTTTAGAAGCTGCTCCTGACAATCTGTTTGTCTGCTAGCAACAGCCTATATTAAAGCTCAGCTTTGAGCTGTTCAGTCCTTACCCCACAAGCTACCTGGCCTTCTCTCCAGAGCCAGCTCCCAGGCTTCTGGTCCCCTCCTAAGCCAAGCCCCTTGTGCCCTATGGTAGAATGACAGTGAGACAATTAATGGGGTGTCCAACCTCTAAAAGCAAGAAAAAAATAGCTCACTAAACTGCTAGGTGTTGCTAGGGAGACCTTCCAAAGTCATTAAAAAAAAGTTGCAGAATACTTTATCAAGTATTATACATGCTTAACCAGTACAGGAAACTTAGCATACACATTTTGTCATTAGGAACTCCTAAAAGTGTCTAGATGGAAGAATGAAATAACTATGTTGGCAACACTGTTGCTTGGAAATACCTTTGCTGACTGAAAAATGCATGGGGAGAAGGTCTTAACACATTGCCCAGTAGGGAGCCAGCCAATTCATTACAATATTTTTCTGTCCCCATTTCTGAGTCTTCAACACACAGGGCATCCCATACTTGAACTTTTGGCAGATGGAGAGGTATGTCAGCCATCACTGGTTGATGGCATTACACCTCTATTTTCCCAGCTTTGGTGCCATTGACCTTAAAAGACAGCCATGCAGTGCCTCTTGTGGCAGCACAGTGTAACAGGCCCTATAGGAAATAGGGCTAAGTGCACTCTTTGCTAGTAGCTCCCCTGACACTGGAGAGTTACTGGTGGCTGGCTACTTCCGTGGAACAGTCTGCCCAGTCATTTCCTAGGGGTGCGCTCCTCAAGTGCGCGATGGGTACTGCAGAAATGTACTGTCATGCTTGATTGCAGGGCCCCTATTCTCTTCTGCCCTGTGCTTTTACTTGCATTTTTATCTGGACTAGTAGAGATCCCCAGCTAAGGAATGGGCATAGTCAGCAGAAGCAAGTAAAGCGTGGGAAACCAACAATTCTGTTCATAATTTATCTTTCAGTTCCCACTAATTTCACTCGCAGAACAGGCCCAGGTGCTCCCACGGAGTTAATTCCCTGTGTCAGCAAGGTCAGAGGTTAAATGCAAGTCCCTTCTGAAAACCCAAGGTTAAGCGCTGATTGAAATGACCCATGGCACAACCTTACAAAACCAATAACCTAGGAGGAGATCAAGTTCAGTTGTCACTTCAGAATGGCCAAGTTCTTTACAGTATATGACCCAGCAAGGGACAAGAGAGGTAGAAGTCAATCAAATATACCAGCATTTTATTTTTGGACAACAGGACATCAGTTATATAACACATGGGCTATTGCATTGCAGGAATCATCTAAAGGGAACCAGAACTAGTTTTAAATTTGATTTGGTGAAAAAGAAGCTTGTATTCAAAATAAAGAGAGATGTTAGAAAGATATTTGAATGGTTCACCTCATGAAAGTCATATGGAACAGACAGAGGTAGATGTCTTAGTATGCAAAGAAGGGGACACTTTTTATTGATTGTCAGGGTTACATCATTAGGAAACCGGAGGCATTTTTAGTTAAGAGTCCTCAAAAAGAGCTCCAAAGTTATTGGATTTTAACATCAGATATAAGAGCATAAGTTTCATTGCCTCTAAGAATGTGATTCTGATAGTTGTAACTGTACGCACACTCTGTACGTACAAACTGTACATACAAACGCCATTAAACATCTTGTGAACGTTAAGCAGAATGGAACCTGCTCTGCACACTACAATTCAAGAAATGCAAGTAAAGTTTAGGTCCCCTGTAAACAGTCCATGCCTGTTAGCCTCCTAGTTGAATGATATTTGACCTGGACCTTGCAAGTTAGTCAAACACTGGTGTGTGTGTGTATATGCTAGAGTAGTCAGCCTATGGTTACAGTGCAATAGCAAGAGTGTAGGAAGTCTTTGTACTCAATTGCTAGTTTTTCTAAGTTTGGCTAGCCTGATAATCAGGACATCAGCAATAAACAATGTTAGGCTTTTTAAATTTGATCTTTTGCAGCTGGTATTCAGGCCAATAGGTCACTGCTGACCTCTAGTGGCCGCCTTGTATAATATTGGCTTCTATTCCAACCAGAACACAAAACTCTTCCTCTGCCTGAAGAAGGGTGTTTGTGCCTGGAAGCTTGCAAAGAACAGTTTTTCCAACTATTTAATGGGTCTAATAAAAGATATCACATTTGCCCAAAGAACCTTGTCTGCTTCTTGTATAACATAAAGGCTTTTATTTTATTATACCATAAATGTACTGTCTTTAGTGTCTGTCCATGAATCTTACCTTGTGCAGACTTTTTCCTAACCCATAAGTAGTGTAGCTGGTCCTGTACACTGCCTAAGATGGGCTAATTGGCTTTGTTAAATGGCTCTGCCAATTAGCCTGACTTCAAGCTAATTGGAGCTGAGCAGCTGAGACTACCTAGCTCCCGGTTAAAGAGGCAGCATACTCAGAGAAGTGTCTTCTGCTTGAAGGCACTGCCACCGGGAACAATACATTTACAGCACAGGTATGGCCAAAGTTATCTTAAGAGAGATCAGCATTAGAGAATGCCTGTTCATTTTTTTTATGAACTTAGGGGAATGTTCAATTTGTTTGCATTTTTGTCATGCCCATGATGCAAGAATCACCTGCTTTAAGTGATTTTAAGGATGGCTTCAGAATTGTGAGGAGCAAGAGACTTGGTAAAATCCTGCTCAAATTCAATGACATTTATGAATTATCCTGCAGCAAAATAACATTTTACGCTACCTGGAAGTACCCACGTCTTCTTTAGTTCTTTTTCTACTGTGAACATAATGAGATTTGCAATTAGGAACAGCAGGAAAATCTGTGACCACATCTACTCCACATTCATTTTTCAAGTCACACATTAAACCAACAAAACGCTGTTGAGAAGGGAAAAACAAAAATAAAAGCCAACTCATTGCCATAGCTCAAGAGATGGGAAATGGGATATCAAACCTTTCACTTGTAGGTCACCACTTCAAATCAACTCCAATTGGCTGCATTCAAATGTTATTGCCATCTGTTCACCCATAGTAAGTTAGTAAGATGGTATTAGTTCAGTTCCTAGGGGGCATGTGCCCTCATCATAAACAATTTCTGCTTGTGCTTCTCAGTTGGTGCTCTCATTTGGTAGTTTCACCAGAAAAGCCAAGGAATGAATGAATGGCCCCGGAGAGAATGACGCTTGCAGCTCACAAGTGGACCCAGCTGAGAGTTACGTTCCATTGGTGGGGCAGTGGCGGTGGGGGGAAGCTGGCACTTCCAATGCCCATACTGCAAGTGTTTTCTCAGCAAACAGATGCCTTCACTTCCCAGGGCTGTGACCTGCTCTTTGAGTTCTGGGTTGCCACTGGTGCTTGAGCAAATGTGCCTTGTACTGCTTCAGTGGTCTCTGGCAGAGTCTGGGGGCTAAATGCAACTCTTTTTGCAATTGCCTTAAGCGTACTTATTTAAATCCCAGGACACTGGTATTAACCTCTCTGAGAGAGATGACCTGCATTCCCCTCCCTCCAGACTGGGGCTTTAGGCTACTGACTCCTTACTACAGCTTCTTTAGTGGATCCAAGTGTAGTTCAACATTTCCAGAGCTATCCTTCCTCAGGGACATGAGAGTGATGAGCCAACTTCCACAAACACAGTAATATTTATTTAGAACAAAAGTATGACAGAAAAAAAAATATAATAAATCAATAAACAGCTTACACACAGGCTTACTAGGACATCTTCCACATAGAGCTCTGGCAGGCACAGCACTCCAATTTGCCAAGTCTATTCTTTGGGTCCGGTGTGAGAGCAACCCTTCTTTCAGACCAAAGTTGTATATCCAAATTGTTTGCCATCTTTCTTTTATCCACAGCATGTACCATTTTCCATTCCCGCCTCCCTCCATCCCACATGGGTCAGACTGCCACCCTTCTTCCCCTTTGAGTCAGGAATAAATATTTAAGAGCATGGCTGCAGCAATCTTGGGATATTTCAGTGTCACATTGGTCAGGATTTCTACTCATCTATCCCTGTCCTCTAATAGGCTGGCATCTTTCACAAGCACTAGCTTCACACCCAAAAACATCCTAGAAAGAGACAGACAAGGTTCTTTGGGTAAATCTGGTATATTTTATTAGACCAGCTCAAATAGTTGGAAAAAACTTTTTTGCAAGCTTTTGGGAACAAACACCCCTCTCCCAGCCCAGAAAAACTGAGTACAAGAATGCTTTGGTCATACTGATTTTCTTCCTTTTTCCATCTCTACCCCAGGGATGGCATGGAGAAAGGGAGCTCTTCCTTAGGACTCCCCAAGAAGCCTTATTTGATCTCCCTCAGCTGAGAGGACCCCCTTGAAGCCAGCCCTGGTGTGGCTGCTTCTTTCTAGGGAGTCCCAATGAAGAGCTCCACCCCCCCTCCCAACACACCCACCCACCAAAAAGGGCATTAGATCCTGTGACAGCTGGTTTTGTGGTTCCTTTAAAAAGGGATTTCAGTAGAGGCTGGAAATGGGGTTCTTTTAATTAAAAAACAGTCACCTGCATCATTTGCTGTCCTGCAATGCTATCTCACTTCAGACCCAAAGGGAGAACAGCAGGTCACAGTATCATAGTGCTTAGGGTTGGAAGGGACCTAAACAGACCATCAGGTCTGATCCCCTGCCCTGGGCAGGAATGAGTGCCGAGGTCATCACAGCCAAATATCTGTCCAGCCTCCTCTTGAAGACCCCCAAGGTAGGAGAGAGCACCACCTCACTTGGGAGCCCATTTCAGAGCCTGGCAGCCCTAACTGTAAAGTAAGGTCCTGAGTGTGTGAAAATGGTGTTGTAACAGAAATCTGTAGTTAAAACAGCTTTGGGTTTGGACTGGATGGCCTTCAAGGCCCATTCTGACCCTGTGATTCTTTGCTCTACTACCTGCAAGCCCTCCAGTAATCAAGAGTGGACACATTTACTCACCTGTTGCTCTTCTGCAACAAAATACTTTATAGACTTTTCTGATTAACTCTTACAATGACCTGGGTAAGTGGTGTATGATTTAGCAGTGAGGATACATGTCCCAGCTCAGGGATAGCATGAGAGGGAAATTTGTCTTGGGAGTCGAACACAAGAAATAAGCCTTCTCTTGGCTTCAGGATGATGAGACACTGGGAAGGAGGTTTAAAAACACGCCAGCTGCTAACATGTTGGGAGGGAATGAGGTGAGGTTGGAACAGAGCATGACTGTTAATCCTTCTCCATTTTTCTGCAGAGCCTGCCTCAAACTAATGGACATAAGAAAGATCAGAGATGAAAGTATGTTCAGAAAAGAATGAGGTGGAACCTGCAGCGTATCCTGATGCTTTAGATCCAGTCCTGCTCTGAAGCAGATAGTGGGGAAGGGGTTTTTCTCCCATCTTCTCTTCGCTGCAACTTTCTTCCCTCCTTCTTCAGGCAACTAAAAGGTAGTGCACACCACCACTATGGTTATTGGAATGGGGAATCCTGGTTCAGAGGCCAGCCCGTATCAAGGAGAAAATCAATTGGGTGCCCACTTTGCCTTGGAAACATGAAGGGGCCACCTCATAAGCCCCAAGCCCAATTAGTTTGCCAAGGAAAGGAGAAGCTACCCTGATCCTAGCTTGTTCTCTCTGTGCCCCCTGCCTGACCTGCAGCTGAGAATTCAGTGCACGGGGAAACTAATTTTACACTTTCCTCTCAGGCAGACGGAAAAGGGCCCTTTCAGTAACCCAAGCATCACCACCCCCACCCAGATAGTACCTTGTAGCAAGCAGCAAGACAGGGGAACAAACTGCATCTTAACAGGAACTGTTTCTCTGTCAGTCTTTAAAAGGACCAAGAGATTGTAGTAGCTGATATCTGATCAGCTCTCACAAGCCAAAGGAGGTTGGAGAGTGGCTGCCTTCCCGTGACATTCCTAGCTGGGCTGAAGACATCTTGCTGGGAACTGCAATAAGGAGGTTCAGCCAGTGTCTACTCACCCTTTACCCACCCCACCTGAGGCAGTGCCTGTTCTTAGCAGCAGCACATCCCCTTCTCTTTCCTCCCCAACACTGTAGCCAGGTGCCTCTCTTGCTTAGCAGCACAGCTCCCCAGCTGCCTTCCCCGCCTGCCGTAACTTCACAGAGAGCACACACTCTCCCAGGGGGTCAAACTTTGCTTGTTTAATGTGCAATACAAAAGGCAAATCTCCCAAGTTACACTGAATAACCAGCATTAGTTTAGTTCTAGGCCCGGAGCACCCCTCACCTGCCACCTCTGGATAAGGCACAGTTTGTTTAAAGTATTATCTCTCCTCAATGTTCCCTCCCTTAAGGCTATGCCTACAGCAGGAGCAGTTTGCCAGTATAGGAACAGGAGTATGCTACCCTGGCTAAGTGCTTCAAGCACAGTTCCAGCTATCCCAGCAAAGCTGAATCTTGTTCTGTCCTTGGTAAACCACTTCTAGGGAGCTGAACAAGTCAACCTGGGAAGTGTGCAGTTTTGCAGGCATGCTTGCCTTTGCCCTGTCAGCATTGTTGTGTCAGTCAGGGATCACACCCCATCACTCCCCTGACTTACAAAGCCTTGCTGGCAGGGGTCTTGTAGTGTAAAGCTGGCTGGAGACTCACTTTCCCCATCCCATAATAGAAGAGAGGTAAAACTGAGTTAAAAGGCACAGGTTGAATCCAGAGAGTCGTAATCAAAGATCATTTCAAGAGTCTGCTGAAGGCCCTGCCCCTTCCCCACCACCTCCTTATAAAGGCGGAGCTGCATGCAGCCCCTCCACCCCTTGGATTCAGTACCATTTGCAGTCTCATCCCCAGCCATGAGATTGGGTACCTGGATTATGTGCAGCAAAACCATATGGCCCATGATGAATAGGATGCTGGAGGCAAAGAGCTGTAGAGGGAGGGGGCAAGAGGGGAGAGGACGATGTTGCAGATAGTGTGCACTTGTGCAACAGGACACAGAGTAACAGACCATTACTGTCCATGCCCTCCCCCACTTCTTCCCACCCCAACATCTGCACCACACTTGCTTTCCTATTTCTGTAGAAAATGGGCAAAAGTCAGCCCCTGAGAGTGGAGGCCCCAGCTTTCGGTGGAAAACGCAGCCTGTCAAGGGGAGGATGGAGGGTGGCAGCCACTCTCAGCATGGGTTTACAGTGATTTAATTTGGGGGGTGTGGAGGGGACAGGGAAATTCTTCTGCTTGCTCATATCACACAGCAACAACCCCAGTACTCCCCCAGTTCATCAGGCAGTGTGACTAGCAGCTTTGCAAACTCCCCACCACAAGTCTGCTCTGTTACATCCCTGAATATGACAATGTTTAACTTAACCCCAAAGCAGCCTAAAAACGGGAAGAGGTGGGGAGTGGGGGGAAATAAGGGGGCAGGGCCCTTCCTCTCCCAGCCCCTGGCAGGAAGAGAGCAGAACAGCACGCATGGCCTCTTGCTCCAGCACACCAGTCTGTAGGGTTCATAAGGCAAACATGGCATTATCTTCCTTCTCCCGCTTCCGATGAGGGTTGGAGGTGGCGGGGGGCGCGGGCATCCCTCCTGAAGGGCTGGGGAGTGTGGGCAGCTGGTCCGCTGCCTTTGCTCGCTCTTCTAGAAACTTGTCAAATTCTGGGGCGGTGGGGGGAAGAGAGGGAGAGAGAAAGATAATTAGCAAGGGGGTAGGAAGACTAAGCTGTTGACAGAACAGCTCCAGGAAGAAAAGAAGGAAAAGAACTGGTGGCCCTTACCTTCACTAGTGACACCCTTTGCACCCTCTGGCTCAGCACCCTGAGGAAGAACAAAGCCATGCTGGGAAGTAGGGCAGATGAGAAGAGAGACACAGGGCACCCTGTGTGGATATGCATGTACACAATGATGCCCAGCCCCAATGATAACCCCGTGACCCACCCAATACAAACACCAGGTAGTGATGACAGGAGAGTGAAAACACTACACCCTGATCACATTTCCCTGAAAGCTTCTCAGCCAGCTGGCAGGCCTGGTCACAGTGGTCCCCCAGGCCATCACCCTCTGCTTTTGTATCACAACAAAGATGTTCTTCCAAGCCCCTTCCTCTCTACAGGACGATGAGAGCTTTGGTGACCTGGGCTGCACTCGCTTGCTCCCTCACAGCGGTGTCAGTCATGCTGCTCAGTCTGTGCCAGCCCTGTTACCTGTCCTCTCCCCCACATTGGAAGGCAAAGTGGAGTCCAGTACCACACCACAGCTGACTTCACATGGGCTATGCGCACACACAGAGCTAAGTATGTGCTGAAGTTTTCATAATCGGGCTCCACAAAAGGGGAGGTGGAGCAGCAGCTTAGAAGGGCTGGGAAAAGGGAGAAACTGGGTGGTGGCAATGTGGAAGGGAAACAGGGAACACAGGATGGTCAGTGTTGCAAGGTCAGATGAAGGGCTATTGAGGGGAACTACTTCTCAAGTAACACGGCCCTACTTGCACTTACAATGGTCCTTTGGTGTTATCCCCAGCATCCCTAAGATTTGAGCCTCTATAGAGGCCACAGGAGATAGCCCATTGCTTTTCCTGAGAAGAAACTGAAGAGTTACAAGAAGCAGCCCAGCTTTGCCCCTCACTTACCACATCAGTGGAGAGCCACTGCTCAATGTCCTCCATGAAAGCAGCCTGGGGGACTGGGATCTGGGGCAGAAGAAAGAGAAGTTTGAGGCACAGGTGGAAGGAATGTTACTCCAACCCAGTTCTGCAAGACCTGCTCTGTCCCATGCTATGTGTTTAGCATAGCCCTACATCCTCTTAGCCGCCCCAGTCACAGCACATCCCACTGACAGCACCACGGTATGCCCAAAGCACAGGACTTTAAAGGTATCTGGGGTTTCATGGCTGGCACTGTGGCATTGGGATTGGACCACACAGATGAATGAACCCTGCCTGGCACTGCTCTGCCCAATAGGACAGCTTTCTGACTTGATGAGATTTGGGTAAGGCTACTTAAATAGAAAGCTACAATATAGTAGGCACATTCCCTCTGTTATTACTGTAGATTTATATCCAAAGAACAAGAGATTGTCTCCATCCACTGTTCCACAGTGAAATTATCGGCCCATGTGGAATATTAAAGCCTAGAGCACTGGAAACAACTGTGATGTCACGGGTTTGTCACCATAATGCCCCATGTTTGATCAGAGAGGAAGAAGGGAAGGTCTGGTAAGAAATCTCAGGTCTAATGGCAGACAAACTGCAGTAGCTGACATACCTTAAGCTAACCTATGGAAATGCTACAGAAAGATGCGTTCTGCCTTGAGGGTGGAGATACACGACTCTTCCCCATTTTTGGAAATCATTTGTAATAATGAACTTTCACCATTGGCCAGTTCCATTATGAAAAGGGAGATGAAATCTTCTAAACAGCTAGGATATTCAGTTTCCTAAGGCCGCTCCGAAACCCCAGAGCCCTGTCCCTGACAGCAAGCGCCAACACCAGGCGAGAGAGGTGCCACAACAGCTGCAAGCAGAAGCAGGGGAAGATATCTTGAAAGATGTTGTCCCTTAGTGTGCAAAAATCCAGGGACTTCTCCATGAGGAAAATGGCAAGGCCAAGAAAAATAGCATCCTCTCTCTGCCCATGAGCAGACTCCTCTAGCCTGGTCATAGTCCCTGAACTGCTGCAATTTCTCCAGGTCAAGATAAAATCCCTCTGGGAAAAGCAGCCCTTGGGGCATGACCATGATTGGGGGCAAAGGGCAAGATTAAGAAGGTTTGCACCAGACAAGGACACACAAGGGAAATATTTAAAGAAGCCACTGGACAGTACACGGGGACTACCCAGACCAGCCCACACCTTTCTCTGGGCGGTGCCCTGCTGAAGCTGCAGCACAAGAGATCTCCCGTGAGAGCACAGTCACACCTTATGCAGCTCATTTTTAGGGACCAAACTGAGGCCTCCGCATCAAAAAGCAGGAGCCTCTACTGCAAGGGTGGGCAATTATTTTGGGCGGAGGGCCGCTTACTGAATTTTGGCAAGCCATCGAGGGCCACATGATAGGCAGCCAGGGGCAGATAAATATAAATTTTCTTAATTTGGGGGGGGGCCCCCGCAGGCCAGACAAAATGGTCTGGCAGGCTGCATCTGGCCCCTGGGCTGCATTTTGCCCACCCCTGCTCTACTGCTTGAGCTGAAAGACTAGACTTATTAGCTTGAAGGTTAGAGCCATCCAGCTATTTGAAGAGGACACCACCATCCCAAACAGGGTACACGTGTGCTGCATGTGTACTCAGAAGGGAAGCTTGTCCTAAACAAACATCAAAGGTGACAACCATCCACATCTCAACCTGGGGCACCACCACATTCACTGTTGGCTTGGGTTAGTCTATCTGCATGGAATGAGCCCCAAACCTCTGCACCTGAGCCAGCTTGGGCCCTCAGCTCAAGGAGAAACTTGGGATTTGGGATCTCGAGTTTCTGGGTCCAATCTCTGCAAACATTTCACACTAGTTGCACAGAGAAGGTGGGCAGAGTGCCTGGCTTCTTTACAATTTGTCTCTACCACTAGCCCAGAACAGGAGCCCTTCATGAACACCAATTTGGTCTGTGTCCCCTCAGACATTTGTCTCAGTATTGTCCCCTTGCCCAACAGCCCCAGCTCTCTTGGCTCTCCACTGGTTGTGGCACATCCTCACCATTCCTTGCCGTACCATCCAGTTAGTGATTGGGGTTCCATCGGTGGAAACACTGGTCTCCGTCTAATCAAGAGAGAGTCTGCACTGAAAGCTGCTATCAAAGAGGGAGGGGGAAGAGGTAGAAACAGATACAAGGCAGGTGGAGAGAGAGAGGAGGGAAGTTTGACAATGTGGTCACGAATCTTTCCTATGCAGATGGCAGAGGACTTGATTCGAGGATTCTCCATAATCCTTCCTCTCCATGACATTTCCATTAGACTTACAGAGACTCCTGTTAGCAGAGAGCATGTCAATTCCAGACCTTCCAGAGCTTCAGAAGGACATGCTGAGGGAGATGGAGAAGAAATGTACACCTGCCCTGACTGACCTTCTCAGGGGAATTGGAAAATGGGACATAATGAAACAAGCCCCTCAGGTACCAAAGCAAGGCCAGACTTAGCTGGAGGTCAACCCTCTTAGACAGTTAAGGACTAGGCTTACAGAGCCTCACAGCTGACACTGTTAGTGGGCAGGGTGGTGAACCCATTACTGGCGATATATGCAATGCCCCAGAGCCACTTACTGCTCCTGTGCTCTGCTGTCGGGCATCCAGGGCTCCAGCGAGCCCTTCAGTTGCCTGGGGATCTTCATACTTCACCCTGAAAAAGAGAGACATGTAAAAAAGACCCAACATATGAGCAGCAGGAGAGGTGCGCAGGACTGGTCTCCCAATGGAGTTCCTAGATAGAACTATTCAGGGCTGCTGACTGCATTACTTCGCTCCTGTTGTGACCCTGAAGACACCCTCCCCCACAGTGCTGAGAGCATTAGATTGCACATTTGTTTACGAACCCCTGCTGGTTAGAAACGCAACCGTAATGGGTCTGCCTACATAGCAAAGTGCATGGATCCTTACAGCCTGAGCAAGAGGTTAAGAGTAATAATAGACTGATGTCCTCTGTGGACTGAGCACAGAAAGGGGGAAAATGACATACGCTGTCTAAAGGGTTACAAATGCTGCATGGGGGATCACAGCAATACAGAGAAATACAAACAAGCCTTCACCTAGGCAGACCCCTTCACATGTCTTCCCCCTCTTCCCTACAGATACATTTCTAAAAACTTCACACAAGCAGACCACCTACCCCCCTGCCAAAAATTCCTCTAGAAGCTGAAATTCACAGGCCTGTGCACCACAGGTCAGACAAGATGATCTAAACTAAAGGAATCCCTCTGGCTTCACGATCTCCAAGTGTGCCAACACAATACTCTCTCTTCTCAACAGCTACCTTCCCTCACTAAGTCCTATCCCTCTCCCTCACATATTTACACATGCACAGAGACCACATAGTTCTCTGCTCCTTTAGGACGCTCCTTCTCAAGCAGAGGCTGTGAGTTTGCAGTCACCATTCAATCAAGGGACGATAGTCCTTGCACCAGGAAAACAGTCCCCCTCCGAGTATGTCTGTAAGTCCTCAAGCTGTGTCCGTGTCCCTCCCGCAGCGCTGATGGAACGTCACATGGAGCTGCTCTTGTTGGAGGTCAGAGGCTTGGGCCATCTGCGGTCAAACTTCTCAAAGAAGTTTTCGTCGGTGAAGGGCCCGCTGTGGATGATGGCGTTGAGGATGAAATAGAGTGCTGCTATCATGCCACTGATGAGGAAGAAAGGAATGAAGGGCCTGAGTTGCTTCCAGCACTGTTGTACCAAGGTATTCATGCGCTGCAAGCCATGGGAAGGAGAGGGGGACACCATGGGCTTCCTGCTGGTGTCCTAGGTCCAAAAGCAATGTGGGAGTAGATCAGCTCAGAGAGAGGGTGAAGCAGTGAATGTAGGGGTTGCTAAGAAGTCTAGGTCAGCGAGTGTAGAGGCTGGCTGGCAGAAAAGCAATTGGAGAGGCAGCCAGGGCAGGCTAATGGTGGGTGGTGAGGAATAAATAGAAGATGCCTCGTTAGATGCGACTGGAAAGATCACAAGTATTTTTTCCTGAAGGATCAGGTTGTGCTGGAGAGGATACACTTCCATGCCTGCCCAGCTCCCCCGAGGGCTGTCCAATGTGGTGGGGGAAGGGAACGCATTGAACAGGCACCAGGAGATTAGGTTTCATTACAAGATCAGGTGCTGTTGGCTCCAGTGCTTCAATCCCTCTCTTGCTTCTATCCACACAGCCCTGCTGCACATCCAACTCCCCCTATTTGGCATCAGGAGTGACCTCCATGCAGCACCCTGCATGTGCCAGTCTTTCTCAGGGGCTGCTTTTGGGTTATAGCCCTCTGCATACATGACAGCAATTCAGAGCCCAGGGTTAAGATGGTTAGTGCTGAGCACTCTCTGCCTGGTGTGTCCAGAACAGGCTGGAACCCAGCCTGGTTTCCCGATCAGTGCACGGGTGCATATGTTCAAGCACAAACCCCCCCAAACCCACAGCACACCCAGCCTCCATCAACAGCTGAGGGAGCTCAGTACCAATCAGAAACCCTGCCTTTGTGGACATCCCAGAGACCAGGCCATTGATGACAACTGCACATTTTCACTCAGCACACTGCAAGCGAAGCAGGTTAGGCAAGAACGGAGCGGGCTTGTGGCTAGAGGACGGCAAGTCAGTCTATGCCCAAGAAGGGCTGTGGTGTAATGAGTCACATTATAGGGTTTACTCCTTTCCTTTCAATGAGGACTGTCCAACTTCCAAGTGGCCAAGGGCTGTGTGCTGTGTAGCTCCCCCTCCATGTAAGCTTCCCCCACCGCCCCACCAACTTCATGGGCTGTACTTCCTGCACCAGCAGTAGGGGCACAAAGCAGATGCTGGAGGAAGGAATCTGAGCCTGGGGGCCCCATGCAACCCACACACTACTATTTGGACAGTCCTGCCCTGTATCATCTATACTGGCCATCATCAAACACAGAACACCAGGCTAGATAGACCAGTGGTCTCATTCAGGGCAATGGGATATATATGACCAAATGCTGTGTGGGAAGTCAGACTTCTTGCTTCTCAGAAAAAAGCACGTCCCTTAGCCAGCTCCACCCACAGGACTAAAACTCCATCGCACTGTGATTCTTAGTAGCCTTATCCATCAGTTAATGTTGTGCATGTCATCGATTTCACCTCTGCTCCCTTTCCCAGAAGCAAAATGCAATTCAGACTGGGAAGAACAGGGGTAGAGACAGACTGACTGTAAAGGAAGAGAACCTGCTACAGTCCTGCTGTGACCATCCAAAGGGATCCAGCACTCCTGTGAGTTACGGGTGAGAGCACAGACTCTCATGTCTTTCAGAGAAGGTGGACAGATTTTCAGAGAAGGCTGGAGCATCCAGATCTAGTCTCTAAAGCCAAGAAGAAGCAAACTGTGGTTCCGTACCACTCTCCTACGGCTTGTTTGTGAGGGGTTATTCTGTTCATGGTCTGGGCTGCAGAAGCTGGGATCTAGTCCAGGCAATAATATTACTAGCTAGCCATGAGTTGCCCTTCATCAGCAGATCTTAAATATATTGCTAAATAAAGTATCACCATTTCTAGGGATAGGGAAATAGGGAAAGTGAGGCACAAGAAGGTGTAATGACCAGTCCAATGTTACACAGCTGGCAGTAGACCCCAGAACTCCCGACTCCCAGTCGCACTTATGCCTTCCAGCAGGTGTTCATGATTTCAGATCCAGGGGTCCCAAGTTCTGCTATGTTCCCACTGAGGGTATTATATTAGCCCAGAATTCAAGGAAAGCCCAAGCGCAATTATTCCTATCCCACATCTCTATCCTTTCTTGCCCAGCCTAACATACAGAGGACACACATCTGTGGCAGAGAGGTGAAACCTAGAGTCACCTTCCTCCCCATCCACAAGCTCTCATCTCCATCTCCCTACTTCCCCCTCCAATTCCCAGAGCAGAATAGCCGCCACTCACTCTTTGCGCTGCTCAGCCAGTGAACTGCCCCGGGTCAAGGCAAACATGTCAAACTCATCTTCCAGTTTGCCAGAGGTGTCTAGGGACCGTAGGCCAGCACTGACACTGCCAGAACCTAAACCTACAGGAAGGCAAGAGGAGAGCAATGTAAATACTCAGCACCGAGGAAATCCCACAATTGACAACATAGGGCGTGAGGTGGCACTGGGAAAGCTTGATTCTGAACTGAGCAAGTTAAACTTCTTCTTGGGGTCCACTGTTAGCCTGCCACTGGGTAGATGGTGGGAGCCAGCTCCAGGGTCATTCAGTAGGGGTGTTCTCAGTTCAGGCTACAGCACCAGCATCACCGACACCCTCACCCTTCAGGACCGTGAAAAGAAAGCGAAGTTAAGCATTTATCTGAACCACACTGTGACGAGAAAGAGTCACTCTACAACACCACTGCCCCAGTTTCTAGCTCACTTCATAATTCGACAACTTTGTACAAAGGTTAGCAGATGAACACCTGGACATCTTGACCCTGAAGAGGTCCCTGCCCAGGAGAGGGACACTGTTTGGTTACTTACTCATCCCAGCCAGCTGAGCAGAGAGGTTGCTGGTGGCTTCAGGCTGCCTCACTGTTGAAGGGGCACTAGGTTCACGGTTCACTAAGTTGTTTTCCACTTCATTTGGGACCTTTGGGTGAAAGGAAAAGTCATTCTCCATTCCTGCAGGCTGGGCTTAGTCCTTACTGATCCCTACCCATTCCCCTGGCCACAAGCTTTCCCTTTTACCCTCAATGTCTGAGCAAAAAATACAGGCTGCCACATCTCTCCCTGTTAGGGGTGACTGCGGTTAGAGTCAGTTACCTGCAACATGCTCAGAAGGGAAGGAAGTTCTGAGTTACCTTAGCAGACCGGCCAGTCCGGAGACGCTCAAACCTGCAAGAGATTAAATACAAAGAGTTTCAGTGGCATAAGCTTCCATGGCTGCTAAGCATCTCTAGCAGGCATTCGCCCCCATCCTTCCAGCTTTACCACTCTGCTTCCCATCCCTGAAGGCTGCAGGCTGGCTCAATCTGCCCTTTCATACCTGAGAAGAATGAGGAACCTCATTTGCCAGCCTGATTCCCACCCAGGGTAACAGACCTCTGAGGCACTGTAGGGGTGGTGTTTCAGGAGAAAGGGCAGAGGGAGGGGTCTACACTTTCCTGGAGCAACACCCATCCCAAGTGACAGAGGGGCGGCTTGTCTTTCTGATGGGGAAAAGGGAGAATCCCTCAACTAAATCCATGAATTGCCTTTGTCTCCTACTAGAATTACAGGAAAGGTTGGTACAACTGGGGTGGCTTCTACCACTGGGTATTTTCATCAAGGCTATGTGGTCTGCACTGGGGACCTCTGATGTAGTTTGCAGGCAGTTCCCTCCTCCCACCTGTTCTGCCAGTCTTGTGCCATAAAGGTTTCTCTATGTCCTAGCAAAACTTATACAAAAGTTATGCACTGTGGAGGAGGAAGTGATAGCAGTCAAGACTGCTCTAGAGGCATGAGTTGGAGCCTTTTAGATTCATGACAGCTGCCTCCAGTTAATCCAGCTGTCACTGAGTACCTGGCCACTCAGGCCGGGGGATCAAAGGCAGCCAGATGTGATGCTGGCCACGGCACTTCCTTGTGTGCCACTAGCTGAAGAAACTGGAATTCCTTAACTATGCTAGGTTTCAGAGAGCTCTGTGTCCTTTAAGTGACATGAAGGGAAGGGAAGGGAATAAACCCCCTTGAGCTGGAGTGCAGAGGACTGAGGATGGAAGAGAGTGGCCCCAGTTTGATACACTTGGAATGTTACTTTCATGGAAAGATGGGCAAACATAAAATACCCAGGATGGAGAAGGGGCAGCTGGGGAGAAGAGGGAAGAGGAGCAGGAAGGCAGCATGACTGAAGGAGTACCGTTCGTAGCGCAGGAACACATTGTTGAGGTTGTCATTGACAAGTAGCAGCTCCTCTGTCAGTTGCTCATGGAGGACTCGGGGAATCAGCTCCAGCACACGCTGCTGCATGGTTCTGCATGTCCGGTTCAGCTCCTGCCACAGCAAGGGGGAGCAACCACATAGGTCAGGCCAGGGGAGCAAGGTTAACTCAAAAAATCATAGATCTGCAGGACTTAATAGCCACAGACTACTCTGTCTCCAATGGGTCTTCCTCTAGGGAAGGCAGGGGAAGATAAAACCAGGCCCTGTGGGTAGTGGTGTGAGAGGCTCACCCAGGCAAAGTAAACTGAATCTAGGCCTGTTGGTAACTGGTCTGGTCAGATCTCTCAGTTGTGGAAAGCTGAGCTCAGGCTTCTAGCTAAACCAGTTAGGGAGAAAGGCCCAGTCAGGAATACAAGGTCACCCCACTGACAGGCTACTCCTTGGCCACGTAGATTTTCCTGGGCTATTCAGATTAAATTTTCCCCTTAATTTTGTCTCATCTTTCCTTGATGTATCCACCCCACACAACTTTTGCTGTTTCTAAATCATCTATGTGCAACTGCTCTCCCTGTGTGGTGTGTGGGATGCCATTCAGTTAATTGACTCAGCACTTGGCCAAGTTTTACCCAAGTGGCTCTTCTCTCCCCCCAACTCTGGCATCTGCTGGAGATTCCTTACTTGTAGCAGTTCAAGGTCAGATGGCTCTGCCTGTGATGGAACCAGCTCTGTCAGCATCTCGGACATCACCTTCACATTCCCATTCACCACTTCCAGCTCACTGCGCAGCTTCCCAATCTGTGAATGAGAGAGGACAGGGTTGACTAGCATATGATCTCACACAGGCTGTTCAGGACCTAAAAGAACCACTGCTGGAGACTGGACTCTGACTGCTTGGTCTGGAGTCTTGGAAACTCTAAGCCCTCTAGTTACTATTCCGTGGGACTCCATTTGGTCAGGCCCCAGTTGGAGGCTGGGTCAGGCCCCAGTTGGAGTACTGCGTCCAGTTCTGGGCACCGCACTTCAGGAGGGATGTGGACAACACCGAGAGGGTCCAGAGGAGGGCCACCCGCATGATCCGGGGACAGCAGGGCAGGTTCTATGAAGATAGGCTATGGGATATGAACCTGTTCAGCCTCCACAAGAGGAGGCTGAGAGGGGATCTGGTGGCCATCTATAAACTGGCCAAGGGAGACCAGCAGGCAATGGGAGAGTCCCTGTTCCCCCGAGCACTACCGGGAGTAACAAGGAACAACGGCCATAACTTGACAGAGAGCAGATTCAGGCTGGATATCAGGAGGCGCTACTTCACAGTTGGGGCGGCTAGGATCTGGAACCAACTTCCAAGAGAAGTGGTGCTGGCTCCTACCCTGGGGGTCTTTAAGAGGAGGTTAGACGAACACCTTGCTGGGGTTGTTTGACCCCAGTACTTTTTCCTGCCAGGGCAGGGGGTCGGACTTGATGATCTGCTCAGGTCCCTTCTGACCCTACCAACTATGAAACTATTTACTGGGGATCAAACTGAGATTATCCTCAGTATCTTCTGATACCAGGCCTCAATCTCATCCCTACACTTTACCAGCTAGCACAGATGGCTGTAGTGATCTAGCTCCCCCTTCCAAACCAGTGGCTCTTCCATAGAAGAGAGAGAGTTTTATTTCCAAAACAACAGTGTGAGAAGAAAGAAAAAAAAAAACCCAATCCACAGGTGAGCCTGTGCTGGGCATACAGTTAAAGGAGGTTTCCCTCTCCCACCTCAGTGGCAAAGGCTGCTAATGAGACTCTGAGGAGCAGTTAGCTCATGCTAGGGGACAGCCTTCTAGAAGCTGGAGAATTAATTCCTTCTAGGGAAAACAGAGCAAAATTCAATGTTATGCTGGCTCAATGTGAATGAGGATGGGGGAGAAGGGAGAAACACTTGCCTCTGGAAATATAATCACTGCGCAAAGTGGACTCCCAAGACAGGGAGTAAAATCATTTGAAGAAGGGACAAACAGACAAAACTGAGGCATTTGTTGTGCAAACAGTTGCTGAGATGAAATGTCAAGAATCCCCTTAGGCCCTGTATAACCCAGCACCCCTAATTATCTTGCAGATGCTTCAGGAGACACCATCTCTTCGCTAGCCCACTGGGTCCCTCCTACATCATTCCTTTGGGAATGTCACCACACAGCATTTGGTGACCTCCCAGCTCACTCCCATGGGACTGGGATGAGTTCTCTGGAGTTTGAAAGCAGCAGGGAGCCTAGAAACATCTGCACTAAAACAGACAGCTTCAAGGTGAGGGAATGCTGGGCCAGCACTCTACTTACCTGCTCTAGCGTGGGTGTGATGGGTGCATCGCTGGGGGTACTTGGCTCTGCTGGCAGAGTCACAGGGTGCAGAATGGACTCCATTCCCTGAGGGGAGTTGGCAGCAGGTGAATTCTGTCCTGATGGGGAGTCAGGGCTATAAACAGTCTAGAGACAGAGTGATGCATTAATAGTACATAAGGGGGGCAGGGAGAGAGAGATTGATTATATTTTTCACAGATGAGAACACAAAAGCAATAAGGCTGGTAATGTTCATAAAATTCACTGTCTCTTTCCAGCAGCTCCACCTGCTTCTCCCTTTCACCTCTTCCTCCACAGCTGCAGCCCCTTACTACACAGCTTCCACAGCTCCTGTACTACAGGAGCAGCGACTTTACATTACACCATAGCCCCACAATTAGTTTGCTATCACAGACCCTTCAACCCACCTTGATCTCTGTGTGCTACAGGCAGCCTCAGCCACTCATCCCCAGCCTCATCATCCCCATATAGCAGCAGCCAGTTTGTGCTTTACCAGAGGCCCTATGCAGGCTTCACTTACCCTCTGTGGTGTGTGGATGGGAGACAGCATATCCAGGTCAGTCATGGGAAACTCCAGGCCTTTTCTCCTCAAGTCCTCATAAACAGATACGACACCTGTCAAGTCTGGTGAGCTGCGAAATGCATCTGCCCAGGACTGGGGAGAGAAGGAGACAGTGTATGCTGTAAATTACACCATTTGCCTTTTATTCCAGCACCTAAGGACACAATAAACCAGGCTGGGAACTATATTCTAGAAGTTAAGTGCTCTGTACTGCCAAGCAAGAGATCCAGGTCCCATTCTTCGTTCTAGCGGCTGGAAGTATGAGGCAGGTTAAGCCCAGTGGCTTCCATGCTGTCAGTCAGCACAGCTGTACATGATACTGAAGTTCCACCCCTGTTGCCTTGCTTTTCAAATGCCCTCTACGACCAGCACATCACATGTTTTTAATAGAGAAGAAACAGGGGCCCTGCCCACCAGATGGGCCTGCAGGGCTGCCCTTCCTCTGTCTCACCTGTATGAGGGTCAGCACCTTGTCATGCACAATGGTGGGTGGGTTGTTCTTTGGGAGGATGGTTCTCACCAGGACACCCTCCACGAAGTCATGGCTGGCCACTAGGATGTGAAAGCGGTGGCCACAGTTTTTGACACAGGTCTCCAAGACCTGTGGAGTCAGACAAGCATTAGTTGGTTACAGTTCTCTCTGAGCTGGCCTGTTTGCATCTCTCCCCCAGAGGGAAAAAGTCACCACCCCAGAGTTTGCCTGTAGACAGCGACATTTCCACATCACAGCTCCCAAGTGCCTCAAAATAGATGGGAAAAAGGGGTCATTATAAGATACTGCCTGGTTCACCTTCCTGGCTGAAGGAGCAGGGAGGTGGAGTTGCCTTACTTGAATCTATGAAGGGTCATCTGATACATAGGGCTCTAAAAGAAAAATCCCATCTGCTGGTATCTTTCTCCCCTACTCATGCCTCCACGTTCCAAATAAAGTACACAGTATCTACCACATGCCTTTGAAGTGGTAGCCTTGGCACCACAGTCTCTCCCACACTAGACAGCAGGACTCTCAGGGTACCACCCACTCTGAAGATGCAAGTACCCCTTTCCAGAGCTGCCACAGACCCTTGACCAAAGACTCCTCTTCCCCACTCCCAGATTCTGAAAGCCATTCACCCAGACTCCCCCTAGTTCTGTAATTTTCCCCTTTTTAATTGAGCTCTGTAGTTTTTCCTTTTTTAATTGAGCTTAAGCCCAATGTGGCAGTGCTGTGGTAAACCCTGGAGATAGGAAAGGCTGGAAGCAGAGAGCCTAAGGACCTAACATTATAGCAGGATTCCAGTATCTGAGAAAAGGCCCACAGCACTAACCGTCAAAGCCAGCATGACCTCATGGAAGTTTTTGTTCCCTACAATCCTTTTCTTTATGGCTCGGAAGGCATCCTTGGGCCTGCAGGGAAGTCAGATGGAGAAAGGATTACACAGAAAACTAGGTCTGGTAGCAGAGACTATAACAATGTGGCGTCCAGGTTCCAAGGCTTTGCAGTTAGCTAGTGATTCTGTCCCCCCGTTTCCCTGTTTTTGGAATGGCTCAAAACAACAAGAGGTGAGGCAGCTCTGATGGCTCTGCAGCAGAAACAATAGTTACACTAGCAAGTTTTGCTTCCTGGCACCATGGGCATCTGTACTGACACCACTGACAATCCAAGGTGCAGGGACAGAGTGAGCATGTACACAGACAAGAGATGATGCTATGAGTGGCACTGCTCTTGGATTCATCAGCTGGCACAGGACACAAAAGCAGAGGAAGGTGGTGGGAACTGAGGATACACTGCTCTATCAATGTGAGCCAAAAAAGGACTGGGGTGTGATGTGGGGAAGAAGGATGTTAAGAACAGATAACTGCAAAAGCTCCTTCCTTTCCCCCACAAATGACCACACTACCTCTTTAGAGAGAGTTTATTCTGCAATCTCAGCAAACATTGGGCAGGAAGAAACAAAGCCTGAGTTTTCAGCTGCAATGCTGAAAGAGAGAGACAAGGTATAACAAAGTTGCTAACATTCCT
>NW_005842175.1:1890980-1901298 GCF_000455745.1 Alligator sinensis
AAAGGCTGGATGTGCTGGGCCAGGATGGTGCTGCAACACTGTATGAGGGCAGGATGCTGGACTGAAGTACACAAACAAGCTGTGATAGGGTAGGGCCAAGGCTGGCATAGTACTGGGTGTCTAAGGAGAGGAATGAGATACACTGGTAGAGCAAAGGGGGAGGCCAGGACTAGAAGAGCCAGTGGCAATGCAGGGCAGGAATGGAGTAGACTGGTCACGTTGTATGGGAGGAGGGATGCTGATGGATAGAGCACAAGTAGAGGAAGCACTGTACAACAGGATTGAGGTACATCAGCTGAGCCATCTGGAGCCCAGAACTGAAATAGCATGGGAAGTGGAGGTCAGGGCTATGTTCTGAACTGTGGGAACATATGAATACCTGACTGAAGGGCATGACTGGCGGAGACAGGTGACTCAGAAAAATGACAAGTGGTGTAACTGGAAACTGGGCCTAGCTACCATCACCCTTTGGGGGGGGAGGGGGTGGGCAGTGGAAGGGGGCAGAGATTCCCCTGTTTTGGATTTCACTGCTCCCACTGCATGCTGCTCTTGACATTTCTGCAGCTAGAGGGAGTGGCCCCTGCGGAGTTCACCAGCTCCCTGGTGCAGGTTATTTACAGGGCCTGGAGCCAGCGTGTCTGGCATGCTCCAGATTTCTGAAGGTCTCATTCTACAGCTGCTCATCAGGGAGAGGGGACCTGGGACCTCCCACCCTATTGAACATGGCCAATTTATTCTATATGCAAATACCTGAGCACACATCCCCGGCTGGGCTTGGATAAAGTCAAAGAACTGAATGGTAGGCTGAGATTTTCCAAGTCCCTTCAGTTACCAGTCTGGATATGGTCAAACTCCCAAAAGAGAGGGCAACAAAGAAGGGACATATCAGGATAAATAACTTTCTTTTGGGAAAGGGGATGCAAAATGGCTTGAGCCAGGGTGCTTGTAACAGACTCAATGGCCTGGTCAATAAACTGCTCGTCATGCTCACATAAAGGATTCTGGGTAGCATCGAATGGAGTCTCTAGCTAGGACGAGTAGCTGTGCTGTATCTACAAGTCTCCCTAGCACAGCAGAGACTGAGAGCAGCCAGGGATGTGGTATTTTCATTTCACTCAAGCCAAGGTTCCTCAGGGGATTTTACTGTACAGCAGTGCTTCTCAAAGTGCTGGTCTGTGGACCAGTCACCGGTCGCCGGTCCGCAGCGAGTTGCCAGGAAAGAAATAAATATATTTTCAGAAGCATAACATTGGTATGTCATAGCGCCACAGTTCGTACGTTCCAACACTCCAGGTGAGGTCACGTTGTGCGAGATGAGGAAAGCAAAAGAAACAGCCGGTCGCGCATTTGTGTAGCACTGTTACACACAGTTGCTGCCACCGGCTGAACCGGGCATCAGTCCCTGGCCTACTGGAAAAAAAATTGCCGGTCCGCCACATCAGATAGTTTGAGAAGCACTGCTGTACAGGGTGCATGCTTGTGTTGCTGGAGGCACATCCACACCAGCTCCCTTACCCTTCCTCTGTCTCGTTCACGATGTCGCAAATCTCCATGTTGAGGGCCCAGTCTTCATTCTGCAGGGATCCATCAGTGGCTTTCTCTAGAAAAAGAAAAGGTACAGGACAAAGATAAGAAAAGGCTCTGGGCTGCTGTTCAGAACCACCTATGAGAAACCTGGACCCACAGGCTGGCGCTTTTCTTTCACTGTCCTGACATGGTTGAAGAGAGGAACACCATTGCAACCAGAGTAAGTAGGGAACCGTGGGGAGTACAAGGAGTTACAAAGCAGATAATGGGGATGAAAGATGCTATGCACCTAACTGATTTATGCCCTTAATCAACAAGTAGGTAACTGGGGGTTTGTTACAACAGGAGACAAACTGGGATTGACAGCCTATTATGCAGTTGAGTTATGCCCTTAACCTGTATGCCTCGGGGGGGGTGGGGGGTTCTGTATCAGCTTTTCCTGTCCCTTTTGTTCACTGTACATTATATATGTACATGTATGTGCGCATGCACATACGTTATCTTTTTCTTTCTCTCTCTGAATTGGCACAGTCCAGGGGGAGGCATGACTACCTGACTCCACAATACAATGTCACTGCTCCAGGAACTATTTGTTTTGCTACTGCTCTGTAGCTAGCAAAGGATAAAAATGCTCTATTGGGCCTGATCCATCTGCCACTAAACCCAGTTTAATTCACATGGAATAATTCTGAATTAGCTCCATGCTAAATAAGAGAAGAATCAAGCCCTTTTGTTTTTTGACACAAGAGCCACAACAAAAAAACCGTACCTGCTATTTGATCTTTAAGCTTCTCTTCAAAGGGCACTAAAACATGGTCCTTTGGTCTCTACAGCGTATGCAGGGGAGTCAACCGCAGGACTGCATCAGGGCAATTTGAATTCCTCTTTGACCACGTCCCCTTTAATTTAGAGTTTCTGAGTGTGCTATGCTGTTATTCATGGCAAAGAGTTGAGCAACAAGCTGTTATTACCCAGAGTTACTAGGGCCTCCACCCAGCAATCAGCTAAACCTCAGTCCCACCCCAGGCTTGGTGATGGGAGTACCACTTGCCTAGGAACACTGCCAGCCTGCAGATAAAAGCGAATATCATGGCAGGCAGCTGGGGCTCTCTCCATTGCAAAGTCAGGGGGGTAGAAGCAAATGGAAGACAGCGCACAGAAAAACATTAGGGAACATGCAGGCTCTCTGCCTGCCCTCCTGTCTTCCACAGTGTTCATTGATCACATGGGGCCAAGGTTTCAAAAGAGCACAGGCCTGTTTAGATACCAGATGAAGGTTCAGGTTTTGCAAAAGCCTGAAACACTGAAGTGTTCTGAGCATTTTTGTGAAAACCTGGTCCTTGGTGTCCTGGCTCCCCTTCCTCTTCCCATTCAGAACAGCCCTCTTTGCCAATCTGCCTTCTCTCCGTATCTTTGAGATACCCACTCTGCTGATAGAGCAACACCTAATGATCTCTTGCTCTCTCTTTCCTTGTCTCATTTATTAAGCTGCCATGCAGCCCTGCCTACTGGTGATGGAATGGGAAAAGATAAGAGAAAAGAGAGATGGATTAGGGAAGACTTTAGCTCCAGGGTTGTCTGAAACTATCCCTACCTTACACAGTTCCCTGCATGTTGGGATACAGTACCACTATCTCAGGGGAGGGCAAAGTGCAATCCACTGCATACTCAGCAGTCCAGCTCATTGCTACCTTCACCTTTCATACAGATATACTTCTCATGGAAATGATAAACCCAGGCAGGCCATTTTCTAGCATAGGGTATAGACAGACCTAACAATCTTGGCTCACTACAGGATTATGCAGACTTAAGTCAGATCCAAACAGGCGATACATGCTTCAAAGGGGAAGGAGGCCACTGCTCTAAGCTACCGAAAGGCAAATTTGTTCATACCCACACTCCAAAAATCAGGTCAGCTGCATGCTGATGTTTAATGCAGCCTTTGGGCCTCAATATACCTCTCTTGACTGGGCAAAAAGTGGGTACCCATGGATTCAGCTGGGCTGCCAGCACAAGATGGAGGCAGGCAGAACAGGGAACAAGAGGCCACAGAAAACCATGGTAGCAACTGTGGTTTTCAAAGTTCTGGCTAATCTGCTGTACGGAGGCTCTGTGCAGCCCCCTGAAGGCTCCTTGGTAGGTCAAGTGATCTTTTACCCCTTCAGGAATGAATCATAAATAAATGGTTCCTTAGGACATCCTCCTTACCGTCTCCTCTAATACGCCAGTCAGCACATCCTGCCCACTACCAACCCAGCACAAATGCCAACGTCATCAGAAGTTCCATCGCAATGTGTCACCTTCTGCATTGAAGGGCACAAGTCATACTGCCCTTGCTACGCTGGAAAGACCTTGGGCAAGACTAGCCTGTTTTGTCCTCCCCACAAATGCAACAGATCACAGGTGGAAGGGGCTGCTGGAGAATCCTTGGCAGCAAGAGAAATGGGACGGTGGGGTGGAGGGAAAGCTGCTCCTAACCATGAAGCCTTCCTTTCAGTTCAAGAGTTCCTCCAAGCCTCTCCCTTCAATATCCTTCCTCAACAACCCTGACCAGGATCCCCAGACACTGTGCCCCCACCTTCCCGAGCCAGATTTCATAGGGTGACTTGTAGCACTGCTTGTCCTGCACAGACACGCTTTCAAGGTCTGGATGGCGTTTACTTTTCAGGAAGAAATGCAAACCAACCCCACATGCTCCTCTAGCCCGGCCACTCACTTACAAGGAAGAGAGGACTCCAAGCAAGCAACCGGTATGGACACAACTGGCTTTCCTGCAATCAAGCAACAGGCCACTGATTCTGGCACCCTGTCCAACAGCAGCTGGTGATATGCTTTGGAAGGTGAAAAGCTTGACAAAAAAATATCAAGGGATGCTCAAAACTCTGAGCAGTGCAAGAGTGATGTAGCCGTGATGATCCAGAAATGAAGCGAGAGGCAAGGACCATCACAACTACAGCGTCGCCCTTATACAACCATAACATGGAAGAAAGCAAAAGTCTGAGAGCAAAGAGGCAGCAACCAGACACACAGACAATATGCAACTGTGACAAAGCACTAGAAGGCTATACAGGTGAAGGGCTGGACCAGCTGATTTTAAAAAGGCCTAAGGGAGAGCTGGAGTTAACTCCCTTCTAATGCTTCTCTGCAGCACGGCACTACCCAAGATTAATAAGAGAAGCTGGAGTCCTTCCTGAGAAAGGAAATCCTCCTCTTTACCCTTCAGTTGGAGCTTCGGGGAAAAACAAAGTCTACTTATTGGTCACATGATGGATCAGTATGCCAGGCCCTGCTTCAGAAGCTGTAATTAGCACATGAGCTGTCCACAGTTCATGCAACATGATCCCCGGGAGCCCAGCCACTGAGCACAACAGCAGCAAGTTTTTAAAAACAGGAGTTACAAGAGCTGGAATGCGATTGGCCACTGATTATTTCTCATGTAGGGGTCACTGGTGCACACAAACCTGACTGGCTGCTGAACACGGTGAGCTGACAGCATGTCTGTCCTGCAGAAACTTCAGCACCGCTTTATTTTGGCAGCAAGCCCGCATCCCGGGTGTGGCAATGTTGGGGTTCATCTTACGCTACCAAACGTTGTGAAGCTGGATTGCTTTACAGGCCAGTCAGGTTAGTCCAGATGTCTAAGGCTCTAGCATGCTCCCAACTTGTCCTCTTTAGTCTTTCTACATCAAATGGCAGTCGGTGCCAAGGATGATGTTAACAAAGAATATTCCTTTCAGCTGGAGTTTGGAATGATCCTACTTAATCTGGCTAAGTTATCAAAGCCAGTCCTGTTCTAAAGCTTGGGAGCTAATGCCAGACCTGGGATGAGCGGTACAATGGAGTTGACCCAGTTCATACTATGATAGAATCTGACCTTTCTTCCTTTCCCAGCCTATTGTCTCATCTCCATAGTTGGGGAGGGCTTGTTGACGGATTTATGATGCCATCCAGCCAATCCTGTGGCATACAGTAAAGGTGGCAGGGAAACTGAGGAACTTGAGATAAAAGGCACCAAGCACCCTCTGTGACATCTGCCTCGCCTCCTCACCTCACCCCCACAAAATAAAACCAACCCTGTTTGACACTTATCTTGCTGGGATCCTTTGACCCCAGCTGACTTCCTGCCCCTGGGACAGGGGGCTGGACCCGATGATCTTCCGAGGTCCCTTCCAGCCCTACCGTCTACGAAATCTATGAAATCTGTTCGCATCCCCCTCCAGCCAGTCAGCCTCCAGGAACTTCTCATCTCAGAAACCGTCTGTTAGCAGGTTAGAGTCTACTACCTTCTCCTCACACTTTATCCTGTGATCTAGTCCACGCCCTCTGCCAGCATTCCCTATAGTGCTTTATCCTCGCCAGTTTTGAACAGCTTTGCAAAGTAGCAGGGGCACACTATTCCCGCACGCTTTCCTCCGATTTGGGAGTGAGCCGCTTTTCATGGAATCACGACTTTGGAGATCCACGAGAAAGCAGCACCAGAGACACAGCACCCGAATCCAAGTTCTCCCCACCTTCCTTTGTACCTTACAATCCCTGCCCACACCCTCTCCTCTGGTGGCGGACCGTGGGAGAGGACACACAGGCGCAGGCAGGACTCCACAGTTCAGACGTGAGCTGCATAATGGGAAAGGTTTCCATTTTACAGAAAGGGTTGAGGACACAAGGCAAGGCTAAGCATCCACAGACACGTTGCTTGAATACAGCGGAGATTTGTCCCTTGCATTTCTGCCTATGGTCTCCTCCCATCAGGCAGCGTAGCTTTTTAGGAAGCACATGTCTCCTCAGACAGCTCCTGCTCTCTGACTTCTCTCCTCAGGGGGTGTGCGTGGAGGTGCGGTCATAAAGGAACTGTTAACACTTATCTCAGCAGCATCAGCATTGAAGTGTCAAGGAGGAAGGGGCTGCTCTTTGCTTCTTTAGCCTTCCCACTCCTGAAACTCCAATCCCACAGAGCCAGGATGAAGGGACTATGAGGTGGTGGGTTAGGGAAATAGTGCATCATCTTCCCTTTTTTCCTTATATTCCTTGCAGGGGCTTAGGCATGTTTTATTTTTATTGGCTCCCTTCTGCACACCACAGCAGTGGGCCCCAAAGCTTCTCTGGCCATTGCCATCCCCTTTCCCTTAGTTTTCCCTGAAAAACAGACTCTTCTCTGCTTCCTCACTTCTATCCCTATTCTCCTTATCCTCTCCATTATCAATAGCAGACCTTTCCTACCCCACCCTCTGCACGGATGTGGTAATTTTCTCTAAGCTCCAAGTGTCAGGGCCCAGGGCTGGACAGTATCAATGATTCCCTACCCCTTACCCTCAGACTTCTGGGGCTTGCAACCCATGGAAAGCTTCCTTCCTTGTATTAATGTGTTTCTCCACAGTAGGATTTCTTGTAGTTATTAGACAGAAGGCAGGGCAGGGTGGCACCTTAGAGACTAACTCGCCTGTGGGTGCCAACCAACTTTGTCCAAGAACTACATAGCATTTGATAGAGAGCCCAGAAATCCTCTCTGACATACAAAAAATCCATACAGTTTATAGTCTGAGTGTTTTTTCTGGGGATTTGGAGGTTCTTTTCCTGGGCAAACTTTAATTAAAAAAAAAAAAAAAAGTTCTAACCAGGTTGACTGGGAAAAGCCTGTGGGATATTACAAGACAGAGGTTGATCCTGTGGTTAAATTATAAGATCAGAAGACAAGAGAATCCAGCTCTCAGCAACCAACTCACTCGGAGACACAGGGCAAATCATTAAGTTTCCCATCACCCCTGTTTCTCTGATTGCAAAATAAAGAGGACACTACTATTTTCTGACTTCAAATTTCCTACCTCAAGGGGGACTTGGAACAAAATTTGGAAAGCTGATAAATATTTTCAGATGCAGGCACCCCATGCATGCAAAACATTTGTGTTATAAACTAAAAAATATCTTTCTTCTCAAGGTGTTTTATAACTTTGTAAATCATGGAGACACATTGACACACTTCATTCATGTTGCCCTTTAGGGAACTGCATGATTAGCCTTCAGAGGCTGTAGACAGCCTGAAACCGTGGCTTTAAATTGGTCAAGACTTCGGGGCTCCACTGTGGAGTTGGGGTCTGTATCCAGAGCACTGATCTGCCATGAGACTCTGGGCAAGCCACCCTCTGTGCCTTGGGTTCACTCATCTGTCAGGTGAGGTTAATAATATTTATTCTTGTCACAAGAATTTTGCTAGGCAGAACTCCAAAGAGGGAAAGCACTCCCACCAATGGTTCCTTGCTGTATCCCCATCACTTCTGATAACTCACAACCAGGTGCAGCCCAGCTTCTTCCTTACTGTCTACAAGGCTTCCACTCTTGTGGGCTCTCATAACCCTTCTTCTCCATCTGATGCATGCAAGGCACTGCCAACACTGGGCTCTCCGCTCCGATTCTTCCATTACCAGCCCTGACTACTCTGACCTCTTCCCCTTTGTTGCTGGCGGTCAGCTGCAAACCGTTTTTTCCATCATGAGCAGAGAGAAGCTGCTTACAATCTGGGTACTCTTCTGATCAAAATATCTAGGGGTAGGGAAGGGAGTGGAAACCACCAGCATCTAGAAGCGAATAAAAAAAGCAAACCAGACCAAATTCCATTCACTCCAGGAAGCAATGGCCATTTACACTAGAAGCATCTGTGAGAATGCTCCTCCACTAAACAGAGCCTGTCTGCATGGATGAAACAAATACAAAAATAAAAATCACACCCACCTTTTCATCCCTGAAGGAACATGCCCTTATACGATTAAGCCAAACTGATCCTTTTCCCCCACATTAATGGGTTGCAAGCTGCATGCCCAGCTGCTGCCCATCCTCCCAGTGTGCAGCACTGCTCTATTAATATAGCTTGTGTCATTCTTTGGTCTCTTTGAAATGAGTGGCACTCATAAAAAAATGAATGTGGGGGCAGGGAGAACAACACTTTTGAGGTGTAAAAACATGACAACTGCCTGGGTGCTCAACACTAGCAATATGAGTGCATGTCTGGGGACATGTGCACAGTTCCAAATATGCTTCACAGCACAGACTTCTCCCCCACTGGGAGAGGATGAGACCAAACCTATGACTAATGTTAGTCATGTTGCTACTAGAGGGCATTCAGATATTACAGTAATGAGGTCTGAGTAAGAAGCTGATTAGGACAGAATGTCATGGCAAGGCAGGACTAGGAAGCCCACTGGAAACTTTTGGTTGGTTAGGAAGATGGGTAACAGAGGGTTTTGGTCACTGGGGAAAGCCGAGAATAGAAGAGAGAAAAGGGCTGGTGGGGAACAGCTGTAAAGGAGGAATGTACACAAATGCTCTATGGGGAAAGGAACACAGGTGTCCATGTGTACAGGAGAGGCTGCCGGTCGGCGATTTCTGTGATGAACATGCACTCCACTTGTCATTGGTTCAGTTACCCAGTGGCTTCAGACAGTCAGTCTGCAAGAGGCAATCTGACCCAAAACACTGTGGAACAGAAAGGCTGAGAGAGAGAGAGAGGACCAGCAATCAAGGCAGCTGTCAGAAAGACAAATCTCTGAAAACCTAATTCCTATTTTACACACACACACACACACACACACACATATGTAGAAAGACCATACATGGAGAACCATAGGAGAAAATAGTACCTAACCCCTTTTAAAACTTCCTGGGAACACCCCGCTCCCTGCCCCGTCTCTCCTACCCTTTTTTGTATTTCAGCTCCAAAACAATTTTCCATTCTTGTCTACAGTTTCTTTGTGCCCCTTCTCTTTAGAGTAGTACCTCCCTGCTCTTCTCTCAGGTTAAATGACTAATATGACGACAGGGAACGCTGTTCTCTAAAGTTGTGCAAGGTCTCGGATTAGGCCCAATCATGCTCCCTCCACGTTTTTGGGCTTAACTGGTAGCTCTGACTCTCTGCCTTACTAGAGCCTTCATGGGGCAGGGGATAATGAGGGGTCATCTTCCTAAAAAAACCCAACATGGTAGTAAATCCACCCTGCAATAAAACAAACCCCCAATCCTGCAAAAAGCTGAGGCAGGTGTCTAGCGCTGGTAGCAGAAATCAATCCTGGCCAGAACCTGTGCAGCGCAGGGCCATGGCATCCGCATTATAACGCTGATCTGTGCCAAGCCAATGACACGACAGACACATGTCCAGTCTGGCCCGATTTCCATGGGTTTTGCAGAAGCTTCCCTGCCTAGGGGGTAACTCTGTGAGGAGCTGCTGGAGGCAGGGGGCACTGGCAGGGGAGACAGCGCTCTGGGGAGGGGTTTCTGGTGCCAGGGCTGGGGGGGATACATGGCACTGCTCCAATACCAGGCAACGGATGCGCCACCCACCCCTGCGCCCAGCAGCTGGTTCTGGATCTGCAAGGAGCCAATGCCTTGGGGGTAGCCTAAAACCTAGGGAGCGAGAGCGCAGGGCCCTGCTCCATACTGAGAGTGAGGTGCAGCCTGCACCCAAGGGTACCCGCCACACCCCCCTTCCTCCAGGGACACCCCATGCCTCCCCACCCAATCAGGGAGCAGCTTCTGGCCAAAGAAAGCCAGGGGGAGGGACGGATGTCAAGCAGCCAATTACTGTCCCGCCTGCCCGCAGGGGGCGGGGCTCAGGTCGCGGCACCTTCTAATGCGGGAAACTTTCTCTGCCGCCCGCGACCCCCTCGCGCGGGGAGTGGCTGGGAGGGCGGCCGCTAGGGTTCCACGTCTCTGGCCCCTTCCTATTGGTGGCAGCGCGCCGTCAATCAAAGCACCGTCACTTCCCCATTGGCTGAAGTCGCGTCAACCCCGCCTTAGAGAGGGCGTA
>NW_005842175.1:1901451-1912931 GCF_000455745.1 Alligator sinensis
GGTGACGTCAGCGGCGGCCGCTTGTGATTGGCTGGAGGGCGGAACCCCGCTTGAGTACGTTCTCCGCTCGCCTTAAGCGTGGTGGTGACGCCACTGCGCCCGCCGTGACGTCACAGCCGCGTGGCACTTCCCGGCTCCCTTTATGGGCAGGGAGGGGCCCGATGGGGCAGGGCTGCATATTTCCTTACTCTGCAGGCTCCCTTAGTGGGCCTGGCAACAGATGGCAGCCTGCAGGGGGCAGCCCTGATTGGCTAGCCCAGAGGGCTGGGGGGCATGGTGAGCACGGCCTACAGTCACTGCTGACAGCGCTTCTTTCAGGGGAGTGCGCCGCTAATCTCAGGGGGTGCATGTGTACCCCTACGCATCGCCGATGGTGAAAAGTGTTCAAAATGTATTTATTTGCACATATCTAGCTGGCCTAATAAAAGATATCACCTCTTCCACGAGTTTTGATTCCTTTTGCCTCTAGACCAATCGGGCTACGACCAGGATACCTGACAAAATGTGCAATAGCTTTTGATGCAGTTAATTGATGCAGCATCTATAAAATGCAAGTCACTCTCCGGTAGGGTTGCCAACCCTCCAGGATTGCTCTGGAGTCCCCAGGAATTGGACACGAATCTCCAGGACACTGCTGAGAGTCACCCAGGAGATAAATGATAGGGCATTCGTTAAAGTATTGAATCCAATTTATACAGTGGGATTTTAAAATGTACTAGTCATGTGCATTTGCCTTCCTGATGTAAAATCTACACACCGTAATCCATAATTGACATACACAAGCATGCGGGCAAATGCGTGTTGTGTTGTGGGCATGTTGGCGTTTCAAAAGCCTCCCAGAATAGATCCAAACTGTTGGCAACCCTGCGCTCAGGGAATCTTAACCAACTTCTGGGTTCACGGTCAGCAATTGCTTATGCCTGCTTGCCTCAAAACTTCAATTTTGATGACCCAGTTCTCACTCACTGGGGACTTCCAGTGAGCAATATAAAGTAACTGCAGAACAATTTACAATACATAGACCTGAAACACAAAACTGAGAGAAAAGACTAATCATAGCAATCAATTCAGTTTAACCAGTTGGAGAAAGAGTTAAACAAAATGTCATAGTGTCAAATGCAGTGCAGGATGCGATGATACCAGTATAAGGCAGGGGTGGGCAAAATGTGGCCCGGGAGCTGGACGTGGCCTGCCAGGCCATTCTATCCAACCCGTGGGGCCCCTAAAAAATTTTGAAAATTAATATTAATCTGCCCTGGGCTGCCTGTCATGCGGCCCTCGATTGCCTGCCAAAACTCAGTAAGCGGCCCTCTGCCCAAAATAACTGCTTGCCCCTAGTATAAGGCAACATGATGTTACTTAGTTGTATACTTAATTTTTTTCAGTGTATGACAGTTTTTCTGAAAATACAATCATTTTGAGCTTCCAATACAATATTTTCATATTTAAGACCTGGTAACACTGTTCCCAGGAGACAGATGACAGAGAGAAGTAAAGCTGAAAAGGATCTTAAGAGATCATCTAGTCTAGCAGTTTGCAACCCCTGGCACGTGTGCCAGAGCACGGCACGCAAAGCCATTTTGTTCAGTTGGCCCCAGCTCTGGGCAGGCCTCTGCTGTGGAGCCCAAGCTGCTTGCAGAGTCTGGTCTTTGAGCCACAGAGTCAACTACAGTCAGCGCAGGCCTTTCAGCAGCTGAGAGGAGGCTGCAGGCTAGGATTCCTCTCCTCCTTTTCCTTCCCCCACTCCCTCTCTTCCATCGAAACAGACTAGTGCTTGGTTGAGGCTGAGGAATCAGTTGACAGTCAGCTCCATTTGACAGTCAGCTGGGGCTCTTGATGTCAGCATCTATTTGCTTAGGGTGTGCCTTCAATGTGTCATCATAGCCTTTTCTCTGGCCACTGGGAAATCTCAGGCAAGAGAGGATATGGCCTTTACACCCCTTCCCACCATGGCCCACATATTGGTAGTACCATCCCCCTCCACCACACCTCCTTAACAGTACCAGTTGTCACCTCTACTTGCGAATCCTTGGCAGGAAGGGACCAGCAACAAAAAAACCCCTTTCCCTCTAGCATTCTTCCATAGGAGAAATACTGCAAGTTGCAACACCACCAGTAAGAACTTCCAGAAAATGTGCCCCTTGCTGTAATGTTGCACGTGTAATAGGTCTGTTAAGAGCAACAAGGCCATTACCCAAGTACCAATCCTCATTTTGACAAAGCTGCCTACTCCAAATGGCAAAGTCCAATTCCACATTGCTTCCATTTGTGCAGATTGTGTTAGCTCACGCTGCAGCCTCTGTAAGATGGACTGAACACTGGTTCTTCTGCCTCTGTGATCAGCCTGGCTTGTTAGCTCTGTTGTGGTCACAATAGTGGGGATAGGGCAATGAAAAAGCAATGAAAGAGCTACCATTTTTGCAATGGCAACTGCACTAGCGAGCCTAAGACCCCTACTTCCATGGTTTCAAATAAGCTGATACCATGTCTAAGTAGTAAACAAGCATGTTGCATGAGGTGAGCTTGAAATGGGGCCTGAAAGTCTGTATTCCGTACAACGTAGAATTCCAGGAAAACTACTGCTTAAATGTGTTGAAATGGTTGTGGGTAGGTGTTTCCTGGTTCTAACGTTATTTTCCTTTGAACTTGTGTTGAAATGTCTCCTTACAAAAAGTGCAACTTGAGTTGGTGAGGAATCGCATTTTGCATGATCATCATATATTGGGACATTGCTACACACAAGTTTTGAGCCTATAACTGAGTCTCTCTGCTCTTGAAAATAGGGTGTTTTGAAAGAGTATTACAAGATGTGATCCTGCCATTGCTGAGGGATCCCGAAACACTTTTATCATTTTGCCTGCCATTCACTGAATGGTAAACAAGAAGAGGGGCAGGCAGATAACCTGGTACTAGGGCATTTAAGTGACAACCCTCTGTAGTCATGCAGGTCTTTTACTGAGGCTGCTAAATGGTACAACTCAGTAATCTCCAAGTTGTATTTCAAGCAGCCTTTCATTAGAAATAAGACACTGAAGTACCCAGCCAAGAACCACAGGATGGGTCTAGATTTCAAATACCAGAGACATTTCATTCCATAAAACGAAATGCTAGGACAGCTAGAGTAGTGAGGGAAGTGACAACCAGCAAATTACAAATACCAAGCAAAAAAATAAATGACACAAAACTCCAAATGTTAAAAAAAATTATATTGTAAGTACAGTACAAAAAGTTTCTTTATACAATTGTAATGCAATCTGGATCAAATGGCAGGAAAATAACAAAAATATAAAACTGCTAGTTCTCAGTCCAAAGTTTTTCCCTCTAGTACCAAATACCACAAGATACAGATTATACAAATGTGTACAAATTTTAAATAAAAATACAATACATTAGGGTTGTGTGTGTGTTTCTAAACTCTTCAAGAGTTTACTGTTATACAGATGGTAAAGCTAAAGCTGATCCCCTTTTGTTCCTTAGATAGAGATCTGCAAATCTTTTCCTTCGATACAATACTCCATCTCTTGTGGAGAGCTGGAAATGGAGCCAAGCATTTTATGCCACTTGCAAGAACCATGGTAAATGTCCAGATCCAGAAGCCAGACAGACTTTCCCATATCTCCAAGCTCCCTCAAATTCTGCTTCAAATTAGCCATATCTGGGTGAGAGATTTCTGCCTTATACCGAGGTTCTGAGAGAGTCCTCTGTTCCATCCACCAAACCAGCCCTTCTGATAGACAAATAAAAACAACACTGAACTGGGAAAAGGGGAAGCCCTGCAAGAGACAGTAGCTGGGAGGGAAACTGGCAGGAAGCCCCTTCCAGGCACCTGAAGATTGGCTTTAAAATGCAATAGATTTAGGTCTCAGCAATAATGAGGAACAGCTCATTTTCAGCTGCCCTGGAAAAGAGAGAAGAAAGCACAATTTGTAACAGCACAGAAGTGCTCTGATTCTGCTACTTTAAAATCTGTAATGTTATAATGGAGGGAGAGGCCAAAGCCAAAATAAAAGGCTTCCCATTTCAGCTTCCACCCAACATCACTGGACACCCTGTTGGCCACAAGGGCTCAAAGTTTTGTTGGCTGCTATTCCCCCTTGCAGAGCCTAGCTTTGCCACAACAGGTGCAGCTTATTCCTGCAGGAACTAGGGATGGGCACAGCTGATTCATATTTTCCCACACACTTGGTGGAGGGAAGGACTTTTGTTTTTAAATTATATCTATATACACAGAAATATACAGGATAAATTAAAATCTATTATAGATATTGGTAAAAGTTAAATACACAATATGGACACCACGCACACATACACACAAGCCTATGTGAGAATCAAGTGCTTTCCTGCAACTCACATTGGAGGACCAGGAGCTTGGAATGCCAACATGTGGCTGTGGGGAGCAGGGATCTGTCCAATGAACCCATCTGTGCCACACAGCAATAACTCCTTCAATCTTTAGCATTAATTACTTCCTCTGGAGAATACAGCAGCACCAAGAGGATTCCATGCCTCTTCATAATACTGCTGGTGAAAGGGATGGGATCAGCAATCTTAGAAACTAAAAGTCTTCTACTCATAAAACCAGTACACGGGCAGGGGCAGTGCAAGCTTTTTCCTCCTCTAACTGCTTCTTCCTTGCCAGAGTGGGCTAGCCCTGCTCTGGAGGAATTCAAGGGACGTTCAGTCTTCCATAATCCCAAATTCAATCTTTGGCCCTCTGCTGAGGATGCAATCTTGAGCTAATGGCAATGTAGATGCATGCCCACTGGAAGAGTCTAGATTCCTTGCCATCTCCAGGACTACTTTAATGCAAGCTACCAGCCAATTGACAAGAAAAACTTTCAGTCACTTGTGACTGGCTTGGGGGGATGGGAAAGAAGAGTGGAGAGGAGAGGTGACCAGAGGTGGTAACCTCAGGATTTCAACAGGCATCCTGTTTTCTCCCACAGACTGAAAAAGTGTTAGAAACAGGGCTGGTGATGTGTCAAGTGCTACTGCTTGGTCCAAAATAAACTAGCTTGTCTATCCATCATGGATAAACAGTCAGTTCCCAGGCCAATTCCAAATAAAAGGTTTCTTTGAATTTAAGGCTGATATATCAAAAGCTTTCTGACGTCTAATCACACAAACGCCTTTAGATTGGAGAATGCATTGAGCAGGTCACTCCCACCAAATTGGAAAGGATTCTCTCAGCTTATACTTCACAACTTTTCATAAAATTAATAAAAGTAAAATAGTTACAATCCTATGTATATACTATACAAATATAAAACTTTAAAACCCTACACACGGAGCCCTTAGAGTGCCAGTATAATGTGTATGTACACAGGTCAGTTACACAGAGGTGTGTACATCCCAGGGTCCTCTTCTGTCAAAGTCCAGGCATGATGTAGGCGATGTTGTCGAGTGTGTTTGACTGGGAAGAGAACATGTAATATTCTTTTTAAAAATGGGCTCTGACTCAAAAAGCTACAGAAACAATGCTTTAATATAACACAATAGACTGGAGAAATCCCAGCCTTGTCATACAAGCTCCTACATGACGAGACCAACCCAAGTCAGAAGTCACCAGCACTCTAGGCCAGGGGTTCCCAACCCCCGGGTCGCAACCTGGTGCTGGGCCATGAAGGGTCGGCTGCCAGTCTGCAGGTGGGCTGGCTGCCAGACTGGAAGTGACTACAGACCAGCAAACTGCCGACTGGACATGACCTGCATACTGTGGCCTGGCAGCCAACCCTTTTTTATACTGTATTCAGTACAGTATTCAGTATAAAAAAGGGTTGGCTGCCTGCCTGCAGTATGCTGGTCACTTATGGTCCACAGTTTGCTGGTCCTCGGCATAAAAAGGTTGGGAACCCCTGCTCTAGGCTAACCAGCAGTCATGGAAATACTCTGTCTACTGCTCAGTCTGCTTGCAATCTCAATGCCTGGGAGCACAACAGGGGCATCTAGAATTAAGGGAACACTTCCTGTTGTTCTTAAGTGCCTCCCTTACCCTGTGTAACTGGTCCTAGAACTAGTGTGAAGAAACTCAGAAGAAATCCATATCCAAACCATATTATCCAGAGGGAAAACAGCGATAAGGGATCCAATTAAGGTGATGGAAGGGATACCAACGAAGTCCCAAACGCACATACAAAACCTTTGCTAGAATTTGCAATGTGTTAAGCTAAACAGAACAAGTAAACCACCATAATCCGTTTCAGATGTAAGGTGGGAGAGTTTCTCTGTGTTCCTAGAGTTTCTATACAAATCAGGTGGAAGTTTGAAGGACAATACAGTCCCATGTGCCTCAGTGAAGACCATACAACTAAGGTCTGATTCCTGGCATGCTGCACTCCCAAAGTTCATACTCAAAGACAGAGGAAATGGATTCTTTGCCAGTTTCTTGATTGATCCTACAATTTAGCAGCACCACCTATTAACTGAAAAGGTAAACTGCGCCACAAGCACAGACACATCTAGCCTGCTTTGGGGACAAGAGAGTTACAGATGTAGATGAATTCTTGATATTAAAATTAATCTGCTAATTTCAGACAAGTTATCCAAGCTCCAGAAGTGAAAAATTAGCACTACCTCTTCTAACACTCCCTAACTCTTTACAGAAATAAGAGGATCAAGCTGTCAAGTCATACACTGCATTAATGATGCTAGAAGGGTGTCAGAGCTCATAATGCTTTGGGCAAGGGAAAGCAGTACAAGAAAAAATGCCCAATAGTAAAGTAGTCATAACTTGAGCAGGCAGGAGTACTCAGGTGACTCAGTTTATTAGAAGATATGCCAATAGCCAGCATGGGACTTCATGGCAGAACCTTTGTAAAACATGCCTGTTCATGTCACATCCACTGCTTTCTTCACATTTGTATTGCTATTCTTTTCTCTTGCATCAGACATGATTTCCCTTTACTTTGTTCTACACATTTTGCTTCTCGTGACTTCATTTTTCATTCTTCTTTCAGTCCTTCTTTTTATTCATGTCTCCTCCTAATGTGGTCTTTTAAATCGCCCTGTCTGCTAATGTAATATGTTCTGTTTTTTCACTTGGATTCACACTATACCGGAGCTGCAGGATGTCTGTTCCCAAATGAGGTTTCAATAGCAAATGTGTTTCCGGCATGCAGGAGAGAACATGCAGCTAGCACCCGGCTATAGATGGACAAGAAAGAGTTTATCTTTGAAGGTGTTCAGTGCCACCCCTCACTGTTAGGAGCCATGTGCTTAATTGCAGGTCACAGGAACAATGCATACATGACCAAAAAAATTTAACAGGTGGGTGTACAGACCAGCTGTAGGGCCTGTAAATTCTTATTGCAAACTTGTATTAAAATGTCTAGTATGCATAGTTGCTTTATCTGCTTGAGATTGAGAGTTTCAGTCACTCAGAAATAGAAGCTACAGCTACTGTAATAAATGGATTAAAAAAAGACCAGCTTCCCTTGACTGGTTAGCATTTCCACAGCTTTCACTGAAAAATCATTAGGCAATGCCTTGTCAGAGAATTCTCTCATACATCCCTCCCACAATAATAGTGCCCTAGCATGAAGTTTTCTGCACTGGAGACTCAGTGTCACAAAGCTCTGCCAATCAGTACTTTAACTCTCTTCCCATAAAAATAAGTAAGTCTAGAACCAAAATAAGAATCACATGGAACTCACCAAAACTTGCTTGGGGCAGCCATTCAGCTCAGGCAGTTGTGTGGTCAAACATGTTAAAGGGCCCAGAGCACAGATAATAGAATCTAAAAGCACTGACAAACTTCCTGAAACAGCCACCATCCCCTGGAAAGAATAAAGGAGGATCAAACTGAATGGAAAAGAACAGCAGAGATTAAATCTCACCACACTATAACCTCTTCTCTTGCAAATATTAAGGACTTGCTCCTGAGCTTCTCTAATCTACCTATTCTATTTGTGTAGTTACTACCTCATGCCAAGCATTTCATACATGTTTTTGAAGTTGTCTTGAAATTGGATACATTTGGATAATTGTTTTCCATCACCTAGTATGGTAATACATATTTAAACCTCAAACAAAACATGAAATGTCCTGGAAAACGCTGTCTCCCTGAACTCAAGGAATTAAGACTGTAGCTAGGGCTGCACTAATGTAAGGGATTTCTGGGTGGAGAATTACTTTTGCGCAGCTTCCTGTGAAAGAAGAGCCTTTGATTGTTAGAACAGAGTGAACAGCTCCCTTGCAGTAATATCTCAATTGTCATCACTAGAAAAAAAAAGGAGTTCATGCACATTTGTTTTATTGGCAATAAAAGCATATGGTATGCAGGACCGTGGGATGAGAGGATACTGTCACCTATTCAGCCCACTAAAGCTTTGAAACGCAGAAGACTACATGTTAAAAAAGGCAATGAGAAAGATAACGTTGTCTGAACATGTCCTTAGAAAGCTGAAGGTGTTTGGCCTGAGTGCTGGCAGCAATAGCTTGGGTCTGCCAGCAAAGAAAGTGTTACCAGATGTTTGGTGCCTGCTGGGTTCCAGGAAAAAGAACTTACTATATCCTTTGTTAATAAACAGGGACACAACAAAGAAATAACTGACTCCATCTGTAATTTCTCTTTATACTAAAAGAACTTTGGCTAACTTGGGCTAACATGGGACACCTCTCCCCTGCTTCTATAATGGCACCTGTACTCACCTCTGTCTCCTGCAGCCTGTGTCCAATAAGGCTCAGAGATTCACCCAGCAATTGTAGATGTGCAGCTACGTCAATGGGCTCCGTCTCAGGGACTTTGGCTGGTGAAGAGGATAATACCACAGTACTGGAGGGCGACTTCTTATGGGGTGAAAGTACTCCTGTCGGAGAAGCTGAAAACAGATGGATACAAAAAAACCCTGGGTTTTTTTCTCTCCCTTCCTTATAACAAGTCTATTGAGGATGCAAGCTCTTTAGTCAGGACTTTACATATACACATAAAAAGCACATATTCCACTTCTGGGTGAAGTATTAATATTAATACTTAGTGGTAGTATTGGTGGTAATATTAATACTTAGTGGTGATGGTGGAAAATTCTTTGATTTAACACCGATGCTAAGCTAATCATGCATTTTTTAATTCCAGCATCTAGTCCCTACTCAGAGCTTCCACCTGTTACGCCTTGCTTTACATCTTTTAAAATTAATCATGGTGGTTTAACACCACGATCTTTGTAGCTAAGAAACAAACAGGATATCCTTTTCAACTCTGCCGATGCCATTTCTTATCCTACAGGGATTATTCTCGGTAACATGATGGATCAAGCATGGAAACAGAACTGATGAGTAGAAAGCTAGAAGAGAAAAGGAGCACAAGGGGTGCTTGCTCTTAACCGAGTACATAGTTGTTTGCTCTCCCCTACCCCCAAGACCTGGGCAAACGTAGCTACTACCTTTCACTTTTGGGGCACCCTCTGACGAGGTTGCCTTCCTCTTCACTGTTGTGGCCTCTGCTTTATTTTGCTTGTGCTGCAGATATTGAGCTTTCTGCTTCCAACTCTTCACAGAACATGATAAAAAACAAAGCAAGATTCAAACTGTTAGGCAATCCTGCTGCCAGAACTGGAATGCGAGAGGCAACTTTATGGATAGGTGACCAGCCAAGCATTTTTCATGAACAGGAACTAGACATCTGTGTGTGATTTGGGGGGGGAAGGAGATGAGGGTGTTTAAGATTGCTCAGTTCCAGCCTGTAGGGGGCTGCCTTTTGTATGTATGAAGGTGGCAGTTGCAACAAGAGCATGCAGGCAACTGATTCATACAAAGTATTTTAGAAAAAAAAAAATAAAAATCTTCTTATAGACTTATACCGAAGCAGAGCTGGAAGGGACCTCCAGGGTCATCTAGTCCAACCCCCTGCCTGAGGGAAGATCATCCCTATTAGGGCGGTGTGAAGCTTTGGGTACTGATTCGATTCTGAGGAGATTCGGGCCAATTTGGTGGCCGAATCTCCAAATCCAAATCAAATCTGGGGACCAATTAAAAGGTCTGAATCAATTTGGAAAATATTCAGAGCGCTTCAGTGATTTGGGCACTCCCTGCCTGCTGCAGCAGGGAGCTGGACCTGGATTCAGAGCTGGTAAGTACGGGGTGGGGGAGGGGGGGCTGGAGAAGGGGGGAGGAGACCATGGGGGGACCCTTGTCAGGCCCTATCCCCTGCCTGCTCCCCAAGCCCTCTCCCAGGGCTGCCCCACCCGGCCCCAGCTTCTGGTTGTTTAAAAAAACCAACCAAACAAACAAACAAACAAAAAACCCCCCTACTCACTGGGTGCTGCCAGGCGGGGGGTGATCCCTGCTGCCCCCCCCCCACTGCCCCACCAGAGCCCCCACGCAGCATGGGGCAGCAAGGATCGCTCCCCCACCAGGCAGGAACTGGTGAGTCTGGGTTGTTTTTCTTAAAGCTGGGACAGACTTGGGGACGGTTGGGGAAGTTGGGGGTGTCAGGGGGCTCCTGCAGAGCCCCCTCACGCAGTGCAGCGCAGCACAGCGCAGCGGGAATCCTCCCCGCCCCAGCACCCAGTGATGGAGGTGGGGTGGGCAGGGCAGCCATTGCCAGGGCTGGGACAGCAGGCGGGGGATGGGCCTGTGTGATTCGAGTGAATCGATTTGAGACAGTGATTTGAATCACCGAATTGAATCACTGTCCCCCGAATCGGCCGAATCCAAAGCAAATACTAGCCGCTTCACACAGGCCTAATCCCTATCCAAACCATCCTATACAAATCATAATCTAAACCCTATGTAAGACTGCTGTCATGGCTACGCTTACCAGTTTATCCTTCTCAGGTAGCTGCTTCCAGACTTCTGCCAACTTTTTGCTCAGTTCCCCAAAATCTAGTGAGGAAAAAGGACAGAACAAGGAAAAATGTTTTTTTTAAAAAGTTTGCGTAATTACAGAAACAGTGGGAAATTAGCTCATGTACATGCTTGTAGTGAATAGCTTGTTCCATGGCTAGTCCAAGAATTTATACTGTCCTGGAGATTATTTCCAACATAAACCCTGCAAATCTTCTAAACTGGAAAGGTTGATGTGGAACATATATAACTGCACTGGGAAGTTCTGTATGTGGAGGCTTCACAGTGCAAGGCAGGGACAGTTTTGCAAGTAAACAGAAATGAGGCTGGTCAAACTGTTACTCATGAGCAGGGATCCTGGTTTCCACCATTTAAAAATTGTAAATTCTCTAATAAAAATCCCAGATTCTCTGACTTAAACCCCCCCAAATCCACGTTTTTCCACAATTAAAATGAAACACCAATATATATAGGTATCAGGTGAACAATGCTTCACTGATACCAGTTAGGTATCACAATGCTTCACTGATACCAGTTAGGCATCACAATGCTTCACTGATACCAGTTAGGCTCGGAAGCGGCGAGAGACGCGCGGGTGAAAGCTTGCTGCGCTCCCGCTCCCCCGAAGCCCCCCAGAAGCCCCCCAAAACCCTCCAGCAGCCGCGGAGCCCCCCACCCCCCCCCCGCACAGCCGGGGT
>NW_005842175.1:1916545-1922967 GCF_000455745.1 Alligator sinensis
TGCTTCCAGTTTTGGGCTCCACAATTCAAAAAGGATGTGGAGAAGCTTGAGAGAGTCCAGAGAAGAGCCACGCGCATGATCAGAGGTCAGGGAAGCAGACCCTACGATGACAGGCTGAGAGCCCTGGGGCTCTTTAGCCTGGAAAAGCGCAGGCTCAGGGGTGATCTGATGGCCACCTACAAGTTTATCAGGGGTGACCACCAGCATCTGGGGGAACGTTTGTTCACCAGAGCGCCCCAAGGGATGACGAGGTCGAATGGTCACAAACTACTTCAAGATCGTTTCAGGCTGGACATAAGGAAGAATTTCTTTACTGTCCGAGCCCCCAAGGTCTGGAACAGCCTGCCACCGGAGGTGGTTCAAGCGCCTTCATTGAACACCTTCAAGATGAAACTGGATGCTTATCTTGCTGGGATCCTATGACCCCAGCTGACTTCGTGCCCTTTGGGCGGGGGGCTGGACTCGATGATCTTCCGAGGTCCCTTCCAGCCCTGACGTCTATGAATCTATGATATATTTACAATTTTAAAGCAATACGGAAGCCTAACAGTACCTCAATTATTATAATAAAATTAATTCTAAATACCTATATATGTTGGCGTTTTTGTTTTTATCACAGAACATCAGAGCTTCCCCTGCCCCCTTCGCTCACAAGGATGCGGTCCAGCTGTGGCTGTCCCCCCCTAACCCACTTTGTGGGGCTGAACAGCCCTGATACACCAGTGTCCTGCCCCTGCCGTTGCCCCTCATTCCCAAACCATAACCCCCTGGCCTTCCTCGCTCCCGACTCACAGGCGCCCCCCCCCCAAACCCACAGGCCCCCGAGCCCTGCTGGTGCTCCTCAATCCCAAACTGCAGCCCTCCAACCCCCACAGGTGGCCTTCACTCCCAACCCATAGACCCCTGGCCCTGCCACTGCCCCATAGTCCCCAACCCACAGCCTGCCACCCGCCCCCCTTGCCAGTGCCCCTCACTCATGACCTGCAGCCCCCTGTCCCCTCTCCTCTCCCTCACACCCTGCCAGAGGGGGCCCCCAGCTGTCAGAGCTATGGGGCAGGGACCAGGGCCCACAACCTCCTGCCCTCACAGTAGCGTCTGAGCCCTGGCTGCCACGGTGGAGCAGAGCACAGAGCCCCCTCCCGTGTGGGCTTTATGGCTGCAGCGGAGCCCGTTGGGGACAGTAGTGGATGCAGACTGCCTGCTGTGGGCTTGGGGCACTGTCCTGCTGCCCTTTCCCCAGGGGCCTCCACAGCCCAGCAGGCAGGACCTGGTACAGCGGGGCACAGCAGCACAGGGAGGCACAACGGAACCACAGGGAGCCCAGTGCCACCATGGCAAAGTGCCCTCTGCCCACCTGGCAGCAGCAGGGGACAAATGCCCCCTGCCCCCCATGCCCCTCTCTAAGAGTATGCACAATGGCAGGGAGCTGCCCCCCACTCATCCTCTGGACGAGCTGCCTGTGGCTCTGTCTCACTCCCCGCTGGGCCTTGCAGCTGCACATTCCCACCCTGGACCTGAGCCCCAGGTCACAGGCCCTGCTCCAACTGGGCAGCACCTCCAGCCCTGCCCAACTCCCTCCCTCACTGTGGGAGGCCTCAGTTCCTCCCCAACCCCCTGACTTACCTGGAGACAGCTGCGGAAGCTGCCCTCCACCACTCTGTCTCGCTGCCAAGTGCATGTGTGTGCGCACATGCAAGTGGCACCCCTGCCTGATCACACTCATCCTGCTCCAGCCCCAAGCAGCCTCTTGTAGGCTGAAACTCTGCCAGCCTGCAAGGAGAAACCTGCTGTTTCCTGCATTATTCTCCTTTCAAGAAGAAAAAAGGAGAACATCCGCATTTTTCTCCTTAAAAGAAATTCTTCAGAAAACCCGGATCCCCGCTCATGAAATCTCTTCCTCTTCACATGGCTGTCTCATATTCAAAGCCTAGTGGCAGACCTTTTGCTAGTGTTAGTAGATGACAGGACAAAGTGAGATGTCCTCGTATCCAATCAGATAGCTGTACAACTGAGAAAGAGGCCTAGTTACTCTCTTACCTATCCCTGGATGGTCTGACACAATGGTTGCACGATACTCCTTACAGAACACCTGGTAGGCAGACATGTTTTTCTTCTTTGGCTGGACAAAAGAAAAAAAGAAAGTGAGGGAAGTTTTTTAAATTATACTAAAGTCTATTTAAGTGTAAGGATTTCCTAGAATTTCTACAAAATCTTTCAGAAAAGGACTACTCTACATTAGTCCACTGGGCAGTAAAGGGAACTCCCAAGAAAAGTAAGGAGTCTGAAGGAGAATTCTTTCATATTTTCTTGGTGAAATCAGCACTCATGAAAGTAAGGGCTTTAACTATTGATCAGAACCAGTCCTAGTCTACTTTTACCCTGCAAAAGCTCTGACAATGCATTTCATTCCCATACTGCAACAACATGTTATCCTAATACAGGATCAATGTACATTTCTACTAATACATCTCAGTTCTGACTTCCAGTACCACTTCGCACTACATTGCCACTACTCCTCACACATCCATCAACTCAGCTCAAATCCTGATATGTAACTACCTTTCGTTCCAGTCCCAGCATCCCTACAAGGAGTGAGATATTAGCAACACAGTGACAGAAGCAGGAGACTCTGCCACCACAATCTGTGATTAGAGAAAGCCTACCCACATTTTAGACAAAACAGTCCATTTCACTGACTGAAATTTATGATGGGCTCTTGGATTATACCTGGCCAATTCCTGACACAATTCAGCTCAGTTTCTGTTAGTCTACTCCAGTGCTTCCCAACCTTTTCCAGCCCAAGGCACACTTACATTAATAAAAATTTTCCACGGCACATTTGTTAAGGCATTCCCCATCCTCAAACCTATTGTAGCTCACTGCCGTGGCAAAATTCGATGGCACACCCATTCCTTTCTGACGGCCATGGCACACTGGTTGGGAAACACTGGTCTACTCTGATTTCTCCCTGTGTACACCACATACTGCAACAGCTCCATTATCTTGCAAAACTCATTTATACAACATTCAATTTTCCCCACTTTCATGTTTATAAATTAGCCATAGAACTCCAGGTTCTCAGCTTACAACACAATTGGAAATGTGCCACTTCACAAAACTAGTATTTGCGCTGCCATATTGGACCAGATTAGTGACCAGTTTTAGTCCAGTATCCTGTCAAGATACTTCAAAAAAAATAAACAAATAAAATAAATAAATAAATAAATAAATAAATAAAGGTGAGAAACTCCATAATGAACAGTTATGACAAACTACTCATAGAAAAAGTTTCTCACTAACCTCCATCAGTGAATGTCTGGCTATGCCCCTGCAGTACCCATCCCATTTGGTGGAGAACAGCAATAGTGAATTTTGTTTTTTGCAAAGCAGTTTCGGAAATGAAACGGTTAATGCCAATACTGCAGTTAACTTTGGGTTTCAACATTTAAAATTACTTTGAGATGGACAGGTCAGTTTGCACTTCTAAGTTACATTTCAGAGAGACAATAACCTCAATATTCACTTGATTCACATAAACCCAACTGAAAGCTCCAGTTCTTGGACAATGGCAGCAATCTGAATTTGCAACTGCAATACCTGATACCTGACCCATAGTTATGCAACATCAGACTTTATATAGAACAATTTCTATTACCTGATGCTGTTTACCTTTTCTTTGTCCTTTTCTGCTTTCTCTGCCTTCTCTTTCTCCTTCTCTTCTTTTTTCTTCTTCTTCTCACTTTGTCCATCTACATGGAATACTGGAGGAGGTGGTAGAGGAGGAGGTGGAGGAGGGGGAGGAGGAAGAGGAGGCGGTGGTGGCGGTGCAGGGAGGATATATGGGGTGCTGGGTGGAGGGGGTGGTGGTAGCGGCGGCGGCGGTACTGTGACTTCTGTTACTGCCACCGAGGTAGGGAGTCCAGAACTCCTCTTAGACTTGGAGTGCTTCTTCTCTTTATGTTTCTCCTTGTCCTTTTTTTTCTTACTCTTTTTCGATTTCTTTTTCTTCTTAATCTCCCGGTAAGAGTCATCTATCACTAACTCTCCAGCCTCCAACTCTCCCCCAGAGGATGAACCTGATTCTAATGGAGGCTCCAACCCTGAAATGTCATACTCGCTCCCATGGCCTTCCGAGAAGAAGGAGGTGTCAGGGCCAAATCCCTCAGAGATGGGCGCTGGATGTGGGTCTGGTGGTGGCTTGTGCTTCTTCCGGGATGACTTCAGCAAGCTCTGAAACTCATGCCCCAGAAGGAATGATCCTTGTTCATCTCGGGCTGATTTCTTGGAGGATTTTTTTGTTGCTACTGGTGCTGAAGAGTAGGGGAATGACTCCTCCTCTGCTGCGCTGCCTCCTTTCTCCTTTGGTGAAAGGATAAGTTTCATCTTCAAGCCATCAGGCTCACGTAGGGTCAGTGTCTCGGTGTTTACATAGAGTGGTTTCATTTTTTTGGATTTGTGGAAGCTCCCATCATCCAGTGATGTCTCTCCACTGCTCCCACTCAGCTTCTTCTTGTGGTGCTCCTTTTTGCTCTCTGAGTACCCAGAGGCAGTAAAGGAAGAGAAAGATGACTTTTCTGAGGTCTTTTTTGAAGCCTTGGAGCCTGTGGTAAGAGGCGTGGTGGTGATAGCCTTGAGGAGGTCCATGGCTGTGTCAGCAGAAGTTGGGCTTGACACTGCTTTTTTCTTCTTCTTTGATGGTAGTTCCAAAGGTGAAAGGTCTAAAAGGGACCAAACCAACACACATCAAACTCATCTCCTCCAAGACAACCCCTCTTCCTACACTGGTCTGAAGTATGACAAGAGTCCCACAGAACTCCTTATGCTCAGAGCTAGCTGGTTATTGTTCTGGCACAGAGAAAAGACCTCTATCCCCTATGGCCAGTGCAAGTCTTCCTTTGCAACGTGAAACAAGCTACAGATGAAGAGAAGCCATAGACTTCAAGCTGGTTAACAGTATAAATTGTGAAGTTGATCAGAACACTTTTGATAAAATATATTTTTGCCAAAAATATGCTACTTTCCTGAAGCCAACCCATTTCAGAGATGTGCTTATCACAACAAACTACCGCCTAAGGTCCACTGTTTTCTGGTTACTTCTAACCTGAGCTTTTCACTCTGAAAAGTTATTTTGAGAAAACTCTTTAAATTTATGGAAACATTTGAAAGATTAGTTTTTGTTTCACTACAGAAAAAGAACACATTTTGACACCTTGAAATACTTTGTTCTGCAAGTAAATCCACAGCTTGTTGTGATAACAGAATGCAAGAGTCACATAAGAAGGGCATGTTAGGGAATTGTGACTGCTCAGTGAATAAGACCTTGTTGTGTTGGAACCCAAAAATATTAGTTCTTCATCCCTCCTCTGCAACCTGGGGCTTTCTGTCCACCTGCTGGGTACGCATCAGCTTTTGCACTCCCCAACAGTTGGTGACTCCTAAATGAAAGAGCGCTGAATACAAAACTGTTACTCTGGGTTAGCAAGTGACCCTTCCTTAAAACCAGGGATCTGTAAATCTTTCCATCTGCCCCATTTCCTTAATCCTGGCCACCTGCTATCCTACCTCCGTGATAGAACTCATCGGAGGAATGCTTCCTCTTCTTCTTGTGTGATTCTGTCCCCAGAAAGAAGAGCTCACTGTCCTGGAAAGAGAAGAAATGAGTTGGAAAGACAGCAGAAAAAAAGAACAAATGTGCACTGGATACTGACACAGGTAATTCTGGAAACCAATATTATTATTATTTATATTACTACAGCAACAAGGAACCCTAGTCATGACGATGACTTTACAGTAGATGCTGTACAAACACAAAACAAGAAGAAGGTCCTTGCCCCAAAGAGCTTACAATCTAAGATAAACAACAGAGAGATATGGATAGGCAGGGGAAGCAATGATTATCAGTCAGCATATGTAAGGCAATGCCTAAAGCACATCAGCAACCTGACTGCTGTTGAGACTTCCATATATACTTGTAGGACAGATATTTATAGAAGATGCTTCTCACGCGAGACTGGCAACATGGAAGATGATAAAAAAGGAGCCTGTTTGAAAATCTAACAAGCTGGCAATGGCAGCTGACATCAGGGCTTGATCGAATGCAAGAGTTGACCTCACCGTACTGAATGAGAGATGGTAGGTAAGGAGAGAAAAGGCTGTGAAGGGCCTTACAAGTGGACACAAGTAGCTTGTTTGATGTACTGGAGAAGGGGGAACCAGGAGAGAAATGCAAAGGGTGGTGACCTGGCCAAAATGACTGACTGGAAAAATGTTCTTACAGATACACATCACAAAACACTTTCATTATTTGTTGACCATTATGAAGGTAAAAAATAAGCTTGTTTGGAGGAATCCAGATGAGGGATGGAAAATGAACCAGCAAATGAAAAAGCAAAAGCAGAAAACAATAGTTTTCCACACCTGCT
>NW_005842175.1:1922977-1961053 GCF_000455745.1 Alligator sinensis
AGTTGACTCCAAAAAGCAGAAATTTTGGTTCAGAGAGGAAAGTTTAAAAAAAACTTAAGTTGTCAGTATCTATTTTCAGTTTTTTAACATCCCATGGAGATGAATGGAGCAGTTTGGAGCTCTTGGTTACCTGCAGCACTGCAATAACTAGAATCTTCTTCTTTAAAAGACTGCTTAAAATCCTGCTCTCCCTTCATCTATCATGAAGTCACACATCAGAGACAAAACAACTGGGCTCGACTCCTTCTCAGAGCAATACAGCACTACACTTCAAACCATAAACTGTCCCTGAGCAACATGGGATATTCCCTGAGCTTTGCTTACAAGTCTCTGCAGGACACTTCCTCAAAACAACCAATTCTCCCACCCTACTCCAACTAGGGTGGTCATCATAGAGGACAGTCCAGTTGTCCTCTGTCTTCTAGTGATACGAAACTGACACCTTTATGTCTCTTTACAAAGAGAAAAATAGAGGACAGAGTAGCAGAAAACCGAAATGCCCTCTATGATGGCCACGCTAACTCCATCACAAGCTTTTATGTGCATCCTTTCACCTTCAGCCTTTTCTTCCAGGTCTTCCTGACCTGAGCTGCTATCTCTTCCTCTTCCTGCAGCTGATCCTTGTAAGTGCACTTTCTCTCTTGCTGGGTTCTGCCTGCTGTCAGCCCCACATCATGAATACTTCAGTCACCCCCTAAGAACCATAGAACTGATGAGTGTGATGGGAAAGGAAAGAACTGAGACCCCATTAAGGAACAATGGAAGCTAACTCTTTCTGCATAAAATGCAACAGTCACAGCAGCAAAAGTTGACACAGACTGATGCACAAGAATGGAAAAATACTTGGGTCTGCAAAGTAGCATCTTCCTTTACCTCAGATGCAGGAATGAGGCTCAGTGTTCACCAGAGTCCAAGGTTTCATTCCTAGGCCTTATTTGTCCCCTGAGACAGCAGGAGCTAAGAATGCTGTTGAGACTAAACTCATCCCTATTTAGGTTTCAAGTTCCATGGAATTGACAAGAACAAGAAATCCTGCAGAGGCAGAGATTAGCAGTCAGGGTATTTGCATTCTGAGATACTCCCTGCTATACTCACGATCTAGTCCTAGTACCTCACAACTAGGGTGCCCAGATTGTGGAATAAGCTCCCTCCAGAGGTGATGCAAATTGCCTACCCTGGAAATCTTCAAGAGGAGACTGGACCATTACCTTGCTGGGGTCACCTGACCCCAGTTGTCTTCCTTGCTTGGTGAAGGGGGCTGGACCCGATGATCTTCCGAGGTCACTTCCAGTCTTACAATCTATGAATCTCACTTCCTGAGGCCAGAACAGGCTTGGAACGCTGTGGAAACCCAGCCTGATGCCTTAGGGTTTAGCAGACTGGCTTCTTTTCCCACTCTGACTACATAGGCTGGCAAAGGCTGTGGCAACTCCCTCAGATTATGAAGCAGTCATACCTTCTTTCTTCTTGGAGCCATCATAAGCCCTGGTGGTCTTGCAGGAGCCTGAGAATGTGTTGCCACATCTGGGCTCCTTCCCCTGTCCCCATCTAAAGAAAAAGGTCTAAGAAACAATGAAAATAATGTAGAATCGTAAGTAGAATCATAATGGCAAAGAGGAAACCGCTCGTATGGAACTGCACGGCAATTCACTAGAAGAAAGTTGGGAAGGGGAAAGCGTGCTTCCTTGTGAGCTCATAATCATGCTTAAAGCTTGGTATACTTTGCTCTAGATAACTTATATTATTTGGGGGGTGTTAATAATAGAGTTAAAAAGAACCCCCTTCCACTTCAAAATATCAAGCTGATGAAAACATGTATTTTAACAAAATGAAAAAGGTATAGTCAGAAGGCTTGCACTGGTTTTCATAATGACACACAAACTGAAAACAGAGATGATGACAAAACTGTTAACTGTTAGCAGTTATTGTAAGAGTGGGTTGCTTTAAGAGAAATTCTAAACTCCTGTATTTGGGTAGACAGAGAAGAACCCAACTGGGGGCTAGATTGTATGCAATGAGCAGATTTCAGTTCTGTTACACGGACTAGTAGTTTTTTGGGTGAAGATGTACACCCTTCAGAAAGACCTGCATTCCCTAACCCAAACCATATCACCGGAGCCCTTCTGAGTGCCAACCTGGGAGAGGGGAAAGAAAGGAAGAAAGCACTCCCTTTTCCTAAGGCCTCTGCAGCACTCCCAGCCCCTGCCTGCTGAGGAAATTCCAGGTTGAGCCATGCTGATATATGGTTGCTGGTACAGGTAAGAGATGGTTGTTTATTTTACCATTATGCAATAGCTGTATTACAATTCTCTAAGAGAAAACAGCTTGTATTCTTCAGTCAGAGACAAACTTATTGGTAGAAATAGAACATTTAAAAAACCAAGCTGTTCTAGCCAACATTTTATTGTGTTTTTTTTAACGTTCAGCTATGAATAAGAAACCGAGCAGTCAATACTCTGATTAGCTGAGATAACCATCATGCCACACTAGGGTTACATTTTAAACTCTTTGGGGGAGAGAACTTGCCTTTTCATGCTGTGTGAAATTTCTCTCTCTAACTATATTTATAAATTAAAATACATGGACACACTTCCAAGCTGTATAAACTACTGGCTGATATTAAAACATTAAATATCTGTTCAGCCTTTAGCAGGTTCTAAACCAGTGGTCTCCAACCTTTTTAAGTAGGAGATCACCTTTGGCATTTAAAAGCAACCCAAGATCTATCATGCACTGCCGCCACCCCTCCCTGCCCAGCAGGTAAGTCTGGGGAGGGAAGGGGGGGGGGGGGGGGGGGGCAGATGGGGCAGAGGAAGAAAAAAATATTTGGGGGTGTGCTTCCCCAGCAGGTAAGTCCCACCCAGCCGGGGCCCCACTCAATTTGCCCCTGCTCCTGCCTCTGCCGCACTGTCCCTCACTGCACAGGCCTCGCTCTAGCCCCTGCTCCTTCCCTCCCCCATGAACTTGTCACAACCCAAAGTTGTGGGTTTGTGTGTGCTTCGGCACCGCTAAATTATGTCCCCGCCAAATTGCAGCTCCTTTGCACGGTAGAGTTTTCTGCTGCAATAGAGAACCCGTGTGCAAAAGAGTATTTCCCGCCAGTTTATAGCCTTCTTTGCATGGTGCATTTCTTTTGCATCATAGTGATGCACAGTGCAAAGGAGTTCCCGCCATTTGTATTTAGATTCGCGCCTCATTATTGGCCGATCTTAATATAGGCACACGTGGCCGCTACCGATTGGCTTGCTAGCCGTATAAAGAGCTTGGGTGGCTTCCGCCCAAGTTGGAGGGAGAGAGAAAGCAATTGGAGTTTGGGAGAAAGAGCGTGAAGATCTCTAAACGCTGCTAATCCCTTCGAACCCAGCTTTTTCTTTTCTCCTTAAGAGGGCAATAGAGGGACGAATTACCAAACCCACAGAGTCTTAACAACTCCGGGGGACCTATTTACGGAACCTGCGGAGCTTCAACCGCTCCGGGGGCCAAACGGCCTCTAGCCTCTCCCCGTCACCGAGCGCGATCCTAGACGTATCCCTTTCCTTTGAAACTACCGAACCCGCGGAGCTTCAACCACTCTGGGGCCAATTACCGAGCCAAACCCGCAGAGCTTCAACAACTCCGGGGTCAATTATCAGAGTCCTCTAGCGAGAACTTAAGCACAGCCGTGCCTGGAAAACTGTCCAGCCTACACCATGACCATCTATGGTGTAAGTAAACAATCTTTTAATCAACCATTATGCGTCCGTAACTAATTCTAACTCGCCACCGGTCTTCTTCGACCCCGCGTGCCCGGGCTGCTGGCCACAGCCTGCGTGCACAAAGACGGGCTCGCATACTGCTCCTAGCCCGCACATGGCCGCGTGGACGGGATCGGGAGGCGGCCCACACAGGACTAAGCTGCTGGGCTGGGGCGTGTGTGCGCACGCACGCAGGCACTCAGCCCCCCACCCCAGCTTCAGATCAACTCCAAGAGGCTCCGAGATCTACTGGTGGATCTTGATCCGCTGGTTGGTGACGACTGTTCTAAACCCTTCCCTCCTCAAACACACACAAGTAAGTAGGAAGTTTTTGTTACAGTCCACAAAGCGAAGAGATTTGTTCTCCAACTACTCGGAAGAAGTATTGGGCACAGAAATTAAGTCACACCATCATGAAAACATGTGAAACCCCAACGGCACATACGGCAAGTCCTAGGTAGAATTCACGTAATACCACAGTCTATATAAGAAACAAGGACAATGACAGCTTCCTGCCCCCCTCCCCTACAGTAGGCTTACAATCTTAAGGGCCAGATACGAACATAGGAGTTGCCAATAGCTAGGTCAGACCAAAGGTCCACCGTGCCCAGTTTCCTGTGTCCCAGGCTCCTGGGGACAACAGGGCTGTTTTCCTGTCCCTGGCCTGCTCATGTCCCCAGGCAGGGTTTCACCAGGCAGTGCCCACTGGCTCCCTAGACCCATCTGGGGGCCGGTGGGCATAGTACTGTGTACTCTGCTCCATGGCCCCCCTTGGCGCCCTCGTTTCAAACCTATGGCTTTCACTCCCATTCCTGTTTTATATTTTTTTGTGTCCCAAGCAATCAGTGCCATGCCCCATCAGCAAGAGGGGCTCTGTCCCGCATCAAAAGGCCTGTGCCCCACTGACCCCTTGGGGACTGCGTGGCTGCTTTCCTGTCCCCCATCCATTCATGTCTCTGGGCAGAGTTTCACTGGGCAGTATCCAATGGCTCCCTGCACTTGTTTAAGGGCCAGTGGGCACTGACCTGTGTCACCCCTTGGTGCACTTATTTTGACCCTTTGAGCTTCCCATGCCTGTTTTGTCCTCCGTTAATAGAGTTCAGCCGACACCCCCCCAGCAGCCCCCCTAATAACAGTGTGGGGGGGAGGTGGAGGGGGTAACTACTGCTCTGTGGGCCTAAAGCCCACATTAACTGTGTGCGCCCAGTAGGCCAGTGTCCCACGGACCCCCCCGCCCTGGCCCATCCCCGTCTCACTCCCCGCGCTTTCCCGCCTCGGCGGTTTGAAGCGGCCCCGCGCGGCCTCTCACCCTGGCGGCGCTTCCCTTCACTCCGCTTCACCACTTCCCGCCTCGCCGCCGCCGCAGCCCGCGGCCACCATCTTGCAGGGGGGAAGTGGGGCGGGGAGAGACGCCGTGCGGCGCCGCCGGCCAGGCAGAAGCAGCGGAGCGCCGAGCGCATCGATAGCCGAGGCTCTTCGGCCGCTGCTGCGCACAGCGGGGTGAACCTACCGAGGACTGCCCTCCCCGGCTGCGCCGCCTCGCCTCGCCTCGGGGCGGTGAACATAAACTGAGGCCCCTCCCCCCGCCGCCTAACTCGCCTCGCATCCTGCCCCAGGGTTCAGCGGTCGTCACGTGACGGGCGAGCCCGGCCGCACTTGGTTACATGAGCGGCGCCTGGACTACAAGTCCAGGAGCCCCCCCGCGCTTAAAGGGCCCGCGCCCCCCGCCACCTCAAGCGGGCACGCGGGTAGTGCCGGGTAAGAGCGCCGCGACAGGGTACGGTTATACTCCAGGATCCTGGTTTTCTCTGATTTGAAAAAATCCCGAGTTTTCAGTTTTAAAAAAGGAACCCCAAATCGACATTTTTCCATGATTAAAATGAAGCGCTATCTATCTATCTATTTATATATCTATACAGGATTAACACGCTAATGTTATTAATGATATTAATAGATTGGGCATGATGATAAATGCTATACTGATCATGCAAGTGATATATATTGACATATCAATATATTAATATGTTAATATATACTACAGTACAATATAATATAATGTAATATACTATACTATATTAAATGATGTTAAGATATTTGATATATTCCATTATATTTCATTGCATATTATATTGCATCATATATATAATATTATATATTGCACCATTATATTACCTTACATTATATATTATATGATATAATGTGTTATATATTGCATCGTGTTATATATTGTTATATAGTGCATTATTATGTTATATCATGTATTGTATTATATATTGTGTTATATATTGCATTACTGTGTTATATTATATATTATTACATATAATACATTCCGTTATAAAATATTACTATGATTACTATATGAAGAGTGTGCAATAAGAGATCACTCCAAATGATCATCAGTTGCAGTGTAATAGGGCCCTCAAGCAGCAATTCTCAACCGGGGGGGCCACAGCACCCTGGGGTGCCTAGAGATCCTTTCGGGGTGCCCCAGGGGCCACACACTGTTAGCACTGTTAGGTGTGGGCCTGGGATTTGCTAGCTCAGACCAGAGGTTTCAAATAGGAATCCACGGTGTTGAAAATGTTTGGATCTGCTGAATCTTTCTGAGATCTTTGTAGTAGAAGAATTGCTCAGTTGTCTTTCCAGAGTCAAATCAAGAGTGAAAGCTAAGAACCGGCATTTTTCAAGGGGTGCCTTGAGTCTGAAAAGGTTGAGAACCATGGCTTCCAAGCATTGGTGGAGACCAGAGCCCTCACTGTCAGTGTCTACAGTGTGTAAACACACAGCGAGTGCCAGCGCTTGTCATAACAACCCCTAAGTGTGCACATGGTTTACTTACCAGAACAGTGCCAATGAAACGTTTGTGGGATCAAGGCCTGAAACGGTATTAATTCCACGCGTTCTCAGAAATCTACATGCCTTAGGTTGACCCCCACCATCAATACGGATCTCTCCCTACAATGCTGTTGTTCCTCTAGTCCCTGCCAAAAGAGGGGAGATGCCTTTTTCCTTGTTGTCCATATTCATTCCTTACCGGAGCAAAGATTTCATCAGTACTGCTCCTGTGCCTGAATTCACACCTAGAACTTGCTAGGCATTCAGCAGTACGTGATGTTGCTAGTCCAGTCTTGCCTTTGCCAGATTATTGTTTGTATTGTAGGAGGACCTCGGAGTCACAGGTCTGTGCCCCATTCTGCTAGGCATCAGCAACATACCGTGGGTCTCCAGTGCCCAAGGGCCAATGCCTGCATTTGTGCCCGCCCTGTTTGCAGCCGATCGCCAATCAGGGGGAGGGAGGGGTCCCCTGGCGGGTGATTTCCAAGCCTGGAAACACCAGCAGCACTTCTGGTTTCACCAGAAGTGCCACCAGGGGACCAAGTACCCCGTGGAGGGCCCGGCCTGCACCCCCCTTCCCCCCCGACAGGCCAGCACCCAGGGGCGTTTTCCCCCCCATCGGTATGCCACTGCTAGGCACCATATCCACACAATGAAAAGATGGCCTTGTCACAAAACTTTTATGGTTTCACCAAGTATTCCTCCTGACCGATATTGCAGCCCTCATGGCAATACGACTTGTTTTACAAATATTTACTGTCATCTCACAGACATCAGATTGGACAGGCTTGGTCGAGACTGCATGAGTATGAATAGGGAGGAGGCAGGTGTGACATCACCAGGGAGGGCAACAGTGTGCTTTTAAAATGAGAAGGCTGATTTGGAATAGGGTTTAGAGATAGCAAGGAAGTTATAAAGAGATCTAGTAGCTTGATAGCATGTTTCCTATTCTGTTCCCTGGTATAAAAAGGATTCTAGGTCTCCTGAAGTTTAATGATTTCACCAGCTAACGGTTCAGAGGTATCAGACTATGTCTGTGATGGCGTGCAGGGGAGTGCATGTTTTTTATTCAGTCAAAAATACAGAAAGGAGCAGCTCCCTTGAAGCGAACCATTTTATTTATTAGTGTTCAAGTTACTATAGCATGAAATTTGCACATAAAGCCACTGAAGCATTAAAAGGCTATACATCATTCAGACTTCCCCTGATGATATCCATCCAAACCTCTTCCTAACCCTGCAAAATATTAATATAATACCTAGCTTTTATATGGCACTTTTCATCAGTAGATAACTATTCTAAACAAAGTTATTCTAAAAAAAAAATATTCTAAAAATTCATCTGAAAGCTTGCAGATACATACAATGATTTGTTTGCAAATATCTAGTTGGTCTAATAAAAGATATCACCTCTTCCAAGAGTTTTGATTCCTTTATTCTAAAAAAAAAATTCAGTCAATCTCTCTTTTCAGAGCCAATCTGTGAAGATGGCTAGCTAGCATGGAACATAGGAATTTACATCCTGTATTCAAACAACCTAGCATTTCCTTCTTTTGGACTATCCAGGGATTTCATTAGCATATAGATCTGGGCAGTAGGGCTGTGTGAAGCTTTAGTCCCTGATTCGATTTGGCGGAGATTCGGCCCTATTCAGTGGCTGAATCTCTGAATCCGAATCGAATCAGAGGACCCTTTAATCTCTCCCAATCTAATCGGAACCCTCTGAATAGATTCAAAAAGATTTGGTGATTTGGACATAGAGACAGCTTTAAATGTTTTTTCTACATACCTCTAGGTAGCAGGGGCTCGTGAGTACTGCAATGCTGGGGTGCATGGAGCGTCTCACAGAAGCATGGGGGGGGGGCTCCCCAGCATTCTTGGCAGCAGATCTGGAAGTGGACCAGAAGCACTTCTGGTCTGGAATGGGCTTCCAAAGGAGGTGGTGCTCTCTTGGGGGTCTTCAATATGAGACTGGACAAGCACCTAGCTGGGGTCATCTTACCCCAGTGCTCTTTTCTTCCCTTTCCTGCCTATGCAGGGGGTTGGACTTGATGATCTATTGGGGTCCCTTCTAACCTTAACATCTATGAATCTATGAGCACGTAAGCTGAGGTTAGGTGACTGTCTCCTATTGAAAAGTCCCACTAAGTGCTCATGTACATCTTTATGATTGTGAATACTTTTAAATATCTGGCATTGAGGCCCCTGCCCAAGGTCACACAAATAGTTTACAACAGAACATTGAACTGAGAGTTCCTAAACCCCAGGGATAGGGACAGAAGTTACACATAAACCGGCTTAAGTGATCAGAAACCGGTTTAAACCTGTAATAGAACATAAGTTCAGTGCACATAAGCCAGTTTCAAAATGGCCAAAACTGATTTAAGATAAACCTGGTTGAATGTAGTATCAGACTTAACTGATTTGGGTCAAACCAGTTTATGCAACTTCTTTCCCAGACTTGTTCCTGGTTTAAGTTAAACCAGAGCCCCCCAGCATCCCAGCATGCTCTGGAGCTGTGGGCTGGGTTGCGCTCTCTGCTTTCTGAGCCAGAGCTCTGTGCACTGGGCAGAAGCCTGGTGCAATGAGCAGCCCTGCGGGGGGTGGGTGGGTGGAAAGCAGCAGGAGCTGGAGCCAGAGCTGCACGCGCTTGACAGAAACTGCAGAGCTGAAGCTTCCACTCACACAGTCTGTGACAGCTCTGACTGCCCCAGTCCTGCCTGCAATGCAGCCTCCCCAGCAGGAAGAGGCTTCTGCTCCCAGGGCCCCATGAGAGGAGCTGCTGCCCCCGTCACAGTTGCTCCCCCCTCACTGCATGGGTAGGGGTGTGGCTAGAGGCCAGCCAGAATGGCTCCCTTAGGTGAGGGGGAGGGAGAGGGGTTATTTCCCCCCTCCTTCTGGTGAAGGGGGCAGGAGGGAGCTTATCCTGCTGCTCGCCCCACGTACTGAGTGATCAGCTGCAGCAGCAGCAGTCAGGGCAGGCAGACCCCAGCTGCAGCCCCCTGGGGACAGAGTGGGGAATAAACCCATTCCTGTTTCCTCTGCCTCAGGGGGCCATGCTGGCTGGTCTCTGGCTGTGCTCCTGCCCCCACAGCTGCAGCAGCAAGTGGGGAGCTCAAGGTGGACCCTGGCTCAGGTCTGTGCTGGTGGGACAGGGAAGGGGGAATTAACCCCCCTCTCTGGCCAGTTCACTTGAGGCTACTGCCTGGGCTGGCCATGCTCCCCCAGCACAGCTTTCCTGCAGGCAAGTGCTGCTCTAGCACCCCTGGCTTCTGGCCTGAGCCACTGCAGGCATGTGCCTGCATTTCCTGAGTCGAAAATGAATGTCCATTCACTTGCAAATTGGTTCAATCTAGGCAGGTTAGACTAGCTTGCAAAGATTGAATCAATTCAGGCTCCAGCTTTTTGAGTGTCTGTCCCTAACCCAGGTTAGTACTGGCACCACTGCACTTACTTTCCTTTGACAGGTGAAAAATAGGAAACAGCAAAACAGGGTCCCCTTATCCTTTTCAATCAGTTTGTTTATGTACTGCAATCATAGGTTGAAGGGACCATCTCTGGAGTTCAGAAGATGGAGTCTTTCATTCAGTTCACTCTGGTTTTGGTCTCTCTGAATATGTCTACAATACAGCTGTAGAGAGCTCATTCTTGTCGCCAAGGTAGTAAAGTGCAGGTCTTACCACAGGTCCTGTTTCTTTGGTTCACTATCTCATGCCTGCCTGCTTTCAGATGGTGTCAATCATTTCCCAGGTCCAGGACCATTATTTTATACATTTCCAAGTCTTTTATGGGCAAAAGCCTTCTTCCCGCCTATCAACACACATCATCACAGCCCTCTCCTCAGGGACTGGCTAGCCTTTTACTTCTCTAGCCTGCTTCAAAGGGATCCCTACCATCCTTTCACTGAAGATACAGGCTCACCGTTCTGGGCTTTCCTTTCCTTGGACCTTCCTCAGTTCTCTCTTAGCAGGGAATCACTGTACTGGGTACTGGGAGCTATTATTCTCCTCTGCCCAAAGGAACTTTCCTACTCCTGGCCAAGTGCTTCCTCTGGGCACAACTGACCAGATTGCCTGTATCAAAGAGGTAATTGTACAGGGCTAAGGCATTCAGGCCAGATCAGTGTGTATAACAAATGATTTGTTACCTGCATTGTTTCAGCATTAGGGATTGACTTATTTGTTGTTAGTCCCTGCAGAAAGCATCCTTGTCTATTTACCCAGGAAAATGGAATTAAATCATTAACACATTTGTAAGGATACTACAGCATCTATTACGTTGATATGATAGATACTTTTCAAATGCTGCCTGATTCCACAGTATCTGTCTCAGCGGGCATGTACATTCTTCTTCTGTGGCTACCTCTTCTACCCCTCCATAGTGAATGAAAAAGCTAGCTGGGAGATCAGTGACCTCATTTACCTGCTGGAGAAACAATACATCACCTTACACAGATATAAGCAGGGTCCAGACAGGAAGAACAAAGCACCTGGGAGGCATTAGCTGAAAGGAAGGGAGAGGGAGAGATTGTTAGAGGAGAGGCTAAATGCTGTAAGGCAGATTCAAAGGTGATGCACTGGGTAGGGTGGGAGTTACCTCTTCTGCTCAGTTTGACCTCCTTACAATTAAATTCTCCCCTAGGTGCATGTAAGAGAGTCTAGACTAGTTTCATCTGCATGCCACAGCCTGAAAAGAGCTATAACATACACTGTCCTCAGGCTCCTCAGCAATTTACCAAACTTCTTTTAAATATCAGTGAAGTAGGGGGAAATCTGAGGAAATCAAATACACACTTTCCTTCTGCCTTCGACCCAGTGGGTATATGCTGACTTCAGTGGAATTACCTGAAGTATTATTGGCCCTGACAAACTTCTCAGTGTTGGATACTTTCTCCCTCACAACCCTGACATTACCCAACTACCCTGCTTTATCAGTTTATCAAGTTATTGGTCTATTTTTTGGAGCTGGTGAAAGTACTAGCACAGCTCATTTGCATTTTGGCTGGTTCAGCTGTGTCTCAGGCCTCATGAAATCACCCACCATGGCTGCACTCAAAACAAAATCTCTCTACTCAGGGTCCAGTTTATCATGCCCTGATGTACAGTATTTATAAAGAACAATCTTAGCCCCTCTCAGCCTTTGTTTTGCTAGGCTAAACACACCATGCTATTTTAGTCTCCTGTCATTAAAAAGGCTTTCTATTCCCTGATCAACCAAGTAACCATTTTCCACCCCTGTTCCACTATGACTTCATCTTCCCCACACAAGTGACTAGAACTATGCATAATATAGTGTCCCCAGTGCCTTAAACAATGGCAGTAACACTCCTCATCTACTGGAAATACCTCACCTTTTGCATGATTATAAAAAAATCAACTCTTCTTTAAAAGTTTGGATACAGTTTTCTGATCCTCCCTTCTTTCACAAGCATTCACATGACAACATGTTGTACAACCAAGCTAACTTATTAACAGATACACTACAAATACTGTCCTGAAAACATTACTGGCAACCAACCCCATGACTGCTAAGTCAACAAATGTTGTGTACAGGAACTGTGATCCCAAACAGTACAAAGTCACTGATAGGGAACTGGAGGTTTGCAGTACCCTGGCTCTCCTTTTCTTGGGGCTGCAGAAGGGTAGAATGAACAGGAACATCTGCATTCCTTAGAGTCTCAAACCAGCAGAGACTCCCCATGCCTGGAGAAGGGTGACTGCGCCCAAAAGCTTGCCAAGAACTTTTTTCCAACTACTCAGTTGGTCTAACAATAGTATCACATCTACCCAAAGAACCTTGCCTGCCTGTGTCCTTAAACCAACACAGCTACAACCAAAAACCCAGGGAACATCTATCCATTCCAGCAGTGCATGGACTAGCTCGCAGCTTACCCAGCTCCAGAACTATCCCGTGGCTAACTTGGCTGCAGAATGTCAGAGGAGGGAGGATGGGCCATAGGTATTAGGGAAGGGGTGGGAATTAGAGGCTGTAGCTTGGTGGGTGGCAAAGTAAGAAGCTGCTAAAACAGCTCCCTCTGTTGCTATTAATCATGTTCCTTCAACCATTGCAAGTCATGATACAGTCATTTCAAGACCACTTTGTCTTCTCTTTCCTTTTTCTCCATATTCCTCTCCCTGTCCAACTCCTCCGTCTGGCCATCAAGGTGCTGACTGGACCTGCGTCCAAATTCACTGTTTGTTTCTTGCAGCAGGTCAAGCCTAACCCTTTTTCTTTTTCCCCTGTGGATCACTTTCAGCAGGGGGCCTGGTTGGGAGCTTCCCAGCAAATTTGAGCTAGAAGGTCTTGATGGGACAACAAAAGAACATGGGTTTTGTCCATGGGGGCACAAGGTAAGGGAAGACAAAAATAATAGCTCTTTTTTTTGCTTTATACATCATGCAAAGGTACAAGCTGATACTTTTATTAATTTATGTGCACCAGCCAGCAGACATACTATGGTAAACATTTCAGATACAAGTAATTTAAATAATTAAAAAAAAATTAGAACTAATGGAGGTGGAGGGTTGTGCAGTCAGGCTGGGTGAGGGGCTCGCTCAACATTGATTTTTAGTATTACTTTTGGCTAGAGAAGCCTTGGAGAATGGTTTTTGGTTGGAGATCCCTGATTAGGATAGAGAACAACTTTTCCAGGCTGGTGATAGATGACCATCTCTCTATTCAAAGGAAATATTTTGTTGCCTGATGACTGAGCAGTATATCAGTGACTGGAGAGGGCTTGTCAGCTACAAAGGCGGTAACTGGAAGTTGCCTTATCTGGGAATCTCACTGATTATCTCTAGTTTCTCTTTTGTGAGAAATTCTCAAATGTCACCAACCATGCAAGGAAACTCACATAAACATGAACTGGATGCAGGTGCTTGTTAACAATGGACCTGCTTTCCCTTCTCCAAACCCTTTTAATGTCTCAACATAATGCCACTGATGCAGAGAACAAGAAGGTCAAGCACTGTTGCCATCAAGGGACTTTTTCACTTGGTACACACACTGAGAAACAAAAGACAGGTTGCATGGGCCAGCGCTGTTATGCTAGTAATCAGTATAACGCTATATTGGTGTGACAGAGTTACTATGAGGGCAGTAGATGTAGAAATATGTGCTTGTGCTTGCAAAGCCAGCAATCCCAGCTTTGATTTTTTTTTATTCCATTAATCAGTTCAAAAGTAGGTAGATTGTATTAATAACTGCATTGAATGCGCCCCCCCCACCCTTTCTCCCTTTACACTGGAATTCATCTCTGATCGGAAAGGGTAGAGGTCCTTGAAGGAAGGCAGGCCAGGGAAATGGCATGGCTTCTGCCCTCAAGTGAAACAAAACCCCACCCTATTGCAGATATCCTCCATAACAATTACTGCATTGGCTATAATATGGACATACCTCCCAGTTGTGCTGCATTTTCCCCCATTGTATTTACAAAAATGGTAGCTGCTGCTTACCAGCTGTGCCTCCACCTCCACTGGTGTTTTCCCTTCAGTCTGTCTCTTGAACCCCTCCCCACATATCTCCTTGAGGTAGGGCTCCAGGACATCCCCTGCCTCATCTGGCTGTTTTATCTGTTCTGGGATCTGTTCCCAAGCTGGAGTTTAGCCTTCCTGGCTGGTGCATCTGTCACTGGGGTTCACCGACCCCCCTCTACCACAGAGCCTGCTCTGGTACCATCACCAGTCTTTCCACCTCCAGTCTAAATAAATCAGACGGTCCCATCTCAAAAGCCTCTCACAACCAGCTCAGACTCCTCAAAGCAGGAGCAAGCAGATGGGGAGTGGTTGGCCATAGGGTGGGCATCCTTTGCCTGGCCAAAGGCATCATTTGGGTTTTTCAAGTACTGTCTGAAGAGGACAGCTGTCTGGTTAGTTCTCAACTTTGCCAGCCTCTTTGGCAATAACAACATAAAAGTGCAAATTGTGGGTGCCTCTCCCAAAATCTTGCCCACTGCTGCACTCATGCCACAGGAGAACAAGAGGCCTGGTATGCTGCAGGCTGTCACAGCATCTTTTCAAGCTGTTTGAGTGAGCTGAGCAGTACCAAAATAGAGCAGTGAAATGCTGAGTTATATACCGTCAAGGATCAACCATGCTTTTGAGGGGAAGCTCTGCCTTGGGACTCCCCAAAAGTAGCCTTATTCAGTCTCCCTTTCCTGAAAGACCCCCTGAAGCCAGCCAGGCCATGCTTCTTGTGGGGCAAGGTTCTTGCTTCAGTCCCTGGCTTCCCCAGCAACCCATAGCACTTCCACTTTGGACAGCTCCTTCATTCCACTCCTAGGAAGGGGTGGGGGGGGTCTTCTTCATCAAAAGGGGTGGGACTAGAGTGCCAACATCGCAAAAGCATGGCAAGCTCTACTTCAGAACAAACAGTCTCTATTGTGCCACTCCAACTCTCTCTGTCCTCTCTGGGTTTATTTCTCTACTCCTGTGTTTCTCAAACTTTCAAAACATGTAACATATTCCATTCCCCTGCCAGAGGAAATCATACCAGGGCTGAGATGTACTGTGGAAAAATGACACCAGATATGTCTTTCTTTAAGCAAAGGATGAGCCTGTTCCCATGGTTCTTAACCTGTTTAACCTCAGGGCTCCCTCCATATCTTCTTTCAGTTTTGTGGAATTCTGTTGAAAATCACCGAGATGGATCTAAATGCAGAAGAGATCTGGGGGGCAGGCTCATGGCTAAAAACAATTGAGAATCACTGATCTAGCTGGTGCTACTTAGCAAGGGCAGGACCTCACCTTGCTGTGCCCTGCTCTTTCCACTGGCTGCTGCCTCCTGCCCCCTGGTCTGTGTCTCAAGGGACACGGGCAACCCCACTGCTGAGGCTGTTCCTGCAGGGTCTCATATGCTGGCAATCACCCCCATGGCCCCTTCTTCTGGCCCCGCATGCACGGGAGGAGTGGATGGGATGAACCAGGCTGCAAAGTGTGGCTCCATCTGTGTTCCTACCTGCTGCCTGCTTGCAGTAGAGCATGCTGCTGGGAGCATGGGGGAGGAGGAGGGCTGGCTATACTCTGTCCTCCCTGGGACTACCTTTTCCTTTCCCCAGCTTTCTCTGAACCTCACTCTTTCTCCTCAGGCCCAGGCAGCCATCCTTGCAACAAAACAGTTACAAAACTAAAGTATTACCCCAGGGGACTAACACTCACCCAATAAAATTAAACATAATATCATAGGGAACAAATCAGGGAGCCCTGCTGCTAGGCCTAGACTGCCATCTGCCCCCAGGGTGAAAAGGGCATAAAGGCATCCTGCATGTGAAACTGTTTACATCAGTGGTTTTCAACCTGTGGTCCACAGACCCCTAGGAGTCTGCAGAGTATGTCTAAGGGGTCCTGAATAAAAAGTATGTGAATACCCACACTTACAATTCAAAAGGGTCTGCACCTCTATTTGAAATTTTGTAGGGGTCTGCAAATGAAAAAAAGTTGAAAACCACTGGTTTACATCAAAACATGCTCACACCGAGCCCCCAAAGTGTTCTCCACCAGAACTGCAGGCTAGAGCTCATCCCACTCTTTCGCCACATGCACGTAATAGGTATTGATAAACTAACAGGTAGCTGCTAGGACTTAGGAAGCAAGCGGGAAGGCAGAAAGCAGAAAGGCTGGAGTATATAGTCCTGGAGAATTGTGGGATGGCTATGACTATGAAAACCCGCACAACACAACCTGCATCTCACCAGCATTCACAGTAGAAAACAGCTGAGTTTGAGACTACCTTGCAATGAACTAAGCTTTAATCTATACCCATCAGCAGGGAAAAAAAAGTTTAGATACAAAGGAATTAGAAACCTGGGGACAGGGGCTGATCCGGGGGGGTGCACTGGTGCACTTGAACCCCCACCCGCCTGCCAAGCAGTGGCAGCAGCATTTCTACTCAGGCAGTGCTGAGGGAATCAATCGACTTCATGGCTCATTATAATCTACCCGATCCCTTCTAAATCCTTCATCCCACAGGTGTTAAGGATCCCCTCTTCTTTTTAATGGTTTGGATGGTCCACCAACCAAGCTATCTCTTGTTCTGCAATTCTCCTGTCTGCTAGCTGCTCCTGGTAACGAAGCTTCTATTTCACTGCCCTGTAGATGGTTTTTAACTCATTCCAATAAAGTTCTATTTGTTTTTGATTCAATTCTAAACTGAATAATAGAGCCTTAGGCACCTAGCAAATTAGTAAAGCTTCTAGTTTCTTTTAACTGGAGAAAAACATATGTTGTTTTATATTTGATGATGCACTTCACTGTGTGCACCCCCCACCTTTTCAAAATTCTAGATGTGCCCATGCCTGGAGATAAGAATTTTGTAGATGGGTTTGGGCTAAACTTTGGTTAAGAGCATAGGATAAGCCTGCATTAACATTTGTGCATATGGCCAAGGTGAATCAGAGAGAGATCTTTTTTGGGGCACAGTGCTTGCTAAAGAATGGCACACTTGAGAGTATCTGAGCAAAGGCACAGAGAATTTTTTCCATTTCTCCTGTGCTCAGAAAAATAGGTAAATTGTACTCTGTGTACTATTTTGTAAATAAATACAATTACACCAAAGATTATAGTGGACATGCATCGTTCATTTTCCCTCCTGGCAGAAATAATCTGGCAAGGCTATGAATATTGGTTAACATCTCCAGCCATTTGGAATAAGGGTGCCTTTTCTGATACTTTGTCCAGGTTATGTTTAAATTTCTCAGTTGATGGGGGGCGGGGGTGGGGATTGCTGTGCTGGGAAGCTGTCCTAGAGTTTACTAGATCTTACTGGCAGGGTTTTTTTCCTTTTTATTCAGCTGAGCTGCCAGCTTTTTTTCTGCAGAAATAAATGACCAAATAAAAAACAAATCAGAAAAACTCCCCCACTGAGCCTATTTCAGTTGTTGCTGTTTTTGTCAGATTTATTTTCTTCCTGCAATGCTTTAGTTTCCAGCTGAAGGAATCTGAAGAAAAGATTATTATTGCCAAGAAATTTGCAAATTAGTGAAGCTCAAAACATTACCCCAAAACCATTCTAGTTAAATTAGCCAGGATGGTCTAAAACCATTACATTTTCATTCAGATGATCAAATATTTGGATTTGGAGGTCCTATTACTCAGACAAAATTTAGAACTATTTATATTGGAAATACAATATGAGCTCTGATGGGTGTGAAAATGAGGAAAGTATTAGAATTCCAGAGAAAAAAGAAACACAGAATTTCCTTCTTCTTTATTGTGGGCATTGGTATTCTTCAGAAGAGACAGGCAAAAATGGGGTGAGCTTTGAACATGATAATACAGTAGCTGTGGATAAAGGGAATCAGAATTCTAGGATCCATGAAGAATGGTATGAAATATAATATGCATTATATTATTATGCCTTTATAGAAATCAAGGATGTGTTCTCATTCTGTCCAGTTCAGGTCACATCATCTCATAAAGGATACAGCAGACAAGAAAGGTATTCAGATATGGGCAACTATAAAGACTTTCCTGTGAGAAGTGATTGACAAGTCTTGGACTGTTTACCTCAGAGAGAAACACACAAAAGGGAATATAATGAAAAGTACAGAATAATAAATGGCATAGGAAATGGTAGGTCAGGCACTTAGAGTCACTGTTTGTTGTAAAGAACAAGAACAAAGAGACATTTACTGAATATTCAAGGCAGATCATTTAAAACTAGGGGTGCAACGAAAAAGATTTTCTTGGCTGATACCAATAGCCAATTATTAACCAGTCATATCAGCTGATACCTATGCAATAGCCAATTTACAGGAATGTGGCCCAGCAGCTTGGAGAGCAGTGTCCGGCTGTTAAGTCTGGCGGGGGGAAAGGGGTGTGGGGGGGAAAGGGCATGGGGGTGACAGATCAAGGTCCCCATGCTGAGGGAGGGAGTGGGGCAGGCACAGTGGCAGGGGCAGGCTCTGCCCAGCTGGGGCATGGTGTGGGATGGAGCTGCAGGCAGATCGCCTGGGGTGCGCAGGAGGGGTAGGGAGGGGGTTGTAGCTCCCTGCCACTGCACGGCTCCCCAGGGGAGGCATGGGGGCCATGTGCCCTCTGGATTTGTGCATGGGGTGAGGGCAGGCTGCCCACCGTAGGAATGGGGCCAGAGGCTGTGCCAGCCTCTTCCCCGCAGGGGCTATGCTGGGGCTGCGCTCAGGGTGGGTGGGGGTGGGGTGGGCTTGGCTGCAGCAGAGCACAGTGCCCCAAGCAGGGGTGGTGCCAAGGGGGGCTGTAGCCCCCCACATAGCTACCCCTCCCAGTGCCACTGCCACTTGGCCCGTGCAGCTGAGCCTGCCCCAAATGCAGACTTGGCCCAGCCCCCCAGCCAGGAAGAGGCTGGTACAACCCCTGGCCCTGAGCCAGCAGCAGGCAGTTCACCCTTGTCCCATGCATCTGGGGAACACATGCCACCCCTTGTCTCCCTCGGGGCTGTGCAGTGGTGGGGAGCTGCCCCTGCTCCCCACTCCCCTGCACCCGCTGGATGACCTGCTTGTGGCTCCATCCCACTCCCTGCCTCGGCTGAGCAGCACCTACACCAATCCTGTCCTGCTCCCTCCCTCACTGTGGGGGTCTTGACCTACCCCCCATTCCCCTTCTCCCCCAGCAGACTTACCAGCCAGATGTTGCTCTCCAAGCTGCCAGATTATGCTCCTGGTCACATGCAAGCTGTGGCTGAGCGCGTGCACATGGCATTATTGATGACATTATCAGCCAAAAAAATCTGATTCCTCATAATGTTAATTTTCTTGTTATCGGGGCCAATCCGATAACCAATGAAATGAAAGAAAACAGTTGAAATGAAAGCAATGAAAGAAAACAGGTTTACATATAGTGCCCAAATCATCCGTGGAACTCATTGCAACTTTGCAGCACGGAATCCAGGAGCTTAACATGACTCTGAGAAGGACTGGGCACTTTATATATACAATTTCTCTGGATAGTCATTGTAAATATGTTTTTAAAAGTCAAGATTTGAGGAGTGGATAGAAACCATCTTGTTTCAGAACACAAGTTAAACTCTAATTTTTAGGCTTGGGAAGAAACCCAGCCTGGAAGCAGAATATCCCAGAACTGTCTAGTTTAATTGTTGTTTTGTTTTTTCTGCAGCTCCCTCTAACATAACTAGTACTGTTCACTGTCAGGGACATAATACCTGATCAACCACTGCTCTGATCCAATTTGGCAGTTCCTGTGTTCCTACCACTCTGAATGATGCACGAGACCTAGTAAAATAAGCTATGTATGTCTATTACTTGGCCCACAGTCATTCCAAAGCAGAACTCATTATGGGCCTACAGCCCAACAGCCACAGCATATTTTTTAGATAACTGAATGATATGGATTCTGAAAGGAACTGATGTAACTTTCCCCCCATCAAGTAACTGTGAAATCCTTTTTTACTGAACTTATTCATTTTACAGGGCAACTTCACACTCACTGGAATGACAATGACCACACCTTGCATGGACTTTGTTTCTACTTTAGCAGCTTCCAGAACTGAACCTAGATTTGCACAACATTAACTTTTTGAGAAATCCATCTCTGAACTTTGCTTTTCATTCCCATTACTAATACATCCAGGTGTATTGTTTGTGTCCATATAAAGGATGCCACTAGCTAGTGCTATCTACCAACTTTTACAATCTGTTATTCCTTGCCCTGAAGTCCCTATTCAAATCACCAGATGGCAGTACTGTCTCTCTTCTAACCAGTTGCCTAACATGTAATCACAGGGAAAATGCTGTGAGATGTCAGTGGCTGCCACAGTTTGAAATTTTATATTGCATACAACTACCCCTACAGAGCACAGGCAAACTTTCTTTTCAGCAGCGCATTTATATTTTCCATTTGATGCCTCCATAAAGGCTAGATTTTAGTGGGCAAGTCATTGATAGCTTCTAAACACTGGTAAAAGATGCACACTAATAGGTGCACACATTATGTTATAATCTGACAGTGTAATGTGAGATAGCATAACTAATTTGACTTTGGCCAATAGCAGCAGTTGAACTCAGGACCATCAGCACTAAGTAGCGATGCTGCTGTTTGAGCTACAGGCCTAGCTGGTAGTAGGAGCAGATACCTTTGCAGATATTGCAGGATCCTCAATCAGGGCACCATTGTATTAGATGTTATAACAGCATGTGGCAAAAGTAGAACCGTGAGGATTTAGACATTTAGTTTCATTCTGACCAGCAGAAACAAAACTCTTCAGGTTCTGAAACTACCCATGCAAGCTGTTGGGGTCTCACTCTGGGTAGTTTGCAGGGTAGCCTGTAAGGAGCCAGTTAAGTGAACTGGTAGGAGAATAAGCATGGGCACATCTAGAAGCTGACTAGCTGGTAGGTTCCATCACAGTCCTTTCTGGTCTCCAGAGGAGCATCCTTAAAATTGAACGGCAGTAACATAACTGAGACCATTTGTACATGCCACAAAATTGGCCTTTAAAGTGGCTTAATGCCCTTTTGCACCACTTTCGTGGTGCAGCTGTTTGCATGTGTTGGCGGCGTAATGCGCTTTAACGGCAGGCTGTTTGCATGCGTCAGCAGCGTAATATGCATTACATGACTTTGGGACCCAGCAAAATAAAACATCTCTGAGGTGGTTTAGTTTGGGAAGGAAAGCACTGGTGGTTTAGTTTGGGAGGGAAGCACCGGTGCAGGCAGCCCATGCAGGCAGCGTGTGCAGGCAGGCTCCACTGAAGGGAAAAAAAAAGCGGAGAGTCTGACCTTTTCTTTTTTTTTTCTACCCAGAGCCTGCCTGCCAGCCTGAGTTGCACAGGGGCCAGGTGCTTCTCTTTGAAGCTGCGGTGCCCTAGGGAACCACTCAGTCCCAGTGCCAGGACCTCGCAGACCAACCCCCCTCCTCACAGCTCAGGGACTGCTTGACCTGTTGGAAGCTCGCCCTCCCCTACCCTCTCCGCCACTGGAAAGGTAGGTAAGGGTCGGGCCCAACCCTTGTGTACATGCCACAGGGGTTTACTTCACCCTAAATTGAAGCAGTGTTTTTAAAGACCCACCGCTTCAATTTAGGGAGAATTAAACCAAAGTAAACCCCCGTGGCATGTACAAACACCCTAATGGGGCCAGCAGGGCACCAGCCCGAAGCACTGACTGAGGGGATGCAAAAATAGCAGCTGGTTCCACTGCTGGCCTAGCTGCTGGAGGTGGCAGCCTGCCCACTGCTACTGCCCTGTGCACTGCCACCACTTAGGTTCAAAACTGCAGAACAGTTTCAATTTTAGATTGGAAATCAGAAGGTTTCTAACCATCCGAGGAGTGAGGTGCCAATAGGCATGGGGGCAGGGCAAAAAAACCTAACTAGCTTTAAAATTGAGTTTGATCAGTTTTTGAAAGGGATTATGTGATATAGCAGAGGCTGGCAACATTTTTGGCTGGAGTGCCAAAGACACCCCAACCTCAACCCACACCTTGACTTGGCATGCCAGGGGACCAGTGAGGGGCCTGATCCTAGTTGCTGGCGGCGGGTGCACGCATGGCTTGGGGTAGACAGAGGGGGAAGGTCTGGGGTTGCACTGCCTCGGTCCCTTCCTCACCATGTACCCCTGTTGCTGTATGTGTCTTGAAACAGGACCATTTGTAAGAGGAAGTCCTCCTTCCACAGGAGGTGACTCTGGGCTGTCTCCTCTTCAGCCAGGGATGGCTTGAAACCCTAGTTGGCTGCTTTCATTTCTTAGGCAACTTCATGAGGGAGCATAGGCTTGAAGCCTGCTCCCTAGCATAACCAGCACTGGCAGGAGGGTGGAGGAACAAGCCGTTTGGCCAGAGGCCCTGCAGCAGGGTGTCCAGCAGCTCTGTATGGTCAGTGCAGCTCAAGTGTGCACTAGAGATAGGCCCAGGGAGCTCTTGCTGCAGGGAGGGAGTCACTGCCACTGGGGGCTGGGGAAGAGGCTGCAACAGTGTGGCAGGCATGAGAATAGGGTTTCCACTTTTTGTAGCTTGAGGCCCCTCACTGGCCCACAGGTGCTGGCAGGAGGTGGCTTTTGGCTTTCCTGGGGCTCAGACTGGGGGCAGGGGGAGGTGTGGAAACTATCTGAGCTCTGCTGCTGCTATAAGGAGCTCAGGCTGCAGCTGGTGTGGGGGCATAGCTGGGCTGATGTGGGAGCTTGTGCCTGTCTGCAGCCCCTGGCTGAGGTGCTGCTCTGTAGCCAGTGGTGGTGTGGACACATCCCCAGGGGGGAATGGGGACGGGACTCCCACTGGGGCAGGGGACACGAAGTGTGAGCCCCAACCTATAATGCAGCCAGGAGAGCCTGCCCCTATCTCCTGTACCAGCTTCTTACCCTGGCACTTGCTGCCTCCCCCCTCCTTGGGGACGGGGACCTCGTGCCTGCCGTGCCCCATGCGTGCTCGACTCCTCCCCCATCCCGACCTGAAAGGGAAATTTGACTCTGGGTGTGGGCTCCGCCAGGTAATTGCCATCGACTATTTGCCGGTTGCCATGATGATTGCCCCCCCTGCCATGGTGGCTGTTCTGAAATTACAGAGCCTCTGGGGGTGGATCTGCGCAGATGGGAGCTGCCTCTGTTGGGTGGCCCTGGGTCTGCAGCCTTTTGCCTTGGGGTCACATCTTGGAGAGAAGCCCCGCTCTGCCTGGACCTTGCCTGTCACAGCCGGGCTTGGGGTTTGGGCAGCTGCTGCCCATGGGCGACTGGTGCCTCCCAAGTCTGGGAGGGCACCAGCAGGGCATGACTTGGGGGGGCAGGGGGGTGGAGGAGTCCTTCAGCAGCCAGATGGTGACCGGGGGGCGGAGCCCTGTGCTGGCACTTCTGCAAGTGGCACTTCTGCTGTCAGAGCCAATTGGGGGGGGGGAGGGGCGGAGGGCACTAGCGCTCTCTGTGCCCCACTACCAGCCAGAGCGCTTGCTTCCAGAGGAGGCAGCAGTGCTCTCTGGGGTGGCACGTGCCCCCCTGTGCCTCCCCCTATGCATTGCCTATATTGTTGCCTACCATGGAGCCCAGGCTGCTTGCATCAGGACTTGCAGCCTCCCAGCTGCCTGCTGTGAGTAGTTTGGGCTCAGTGGCTTGCAGCAACTGTCCAGAGCCCAGGCTGGCTATGATGTGCTGAGCAAAATGGCCTTGTGTGCTTTGGCGCGCATGTGCTGGGGGTTGCTGACCCCTGTGATATAGTGTTCTGCAATAGCAGCTGATTGGGTTTGATGACCCTACCAGTCCCATGTTTCACTGAAATGACAAAGTGTGATGGAATGATTCCATCAACTTTTTTTCCAATAAGCTCTTGAAAAAGGATAGGCCATTCCCATAAAGCATTTTTATACACAGTTTTGCCTCTGATGAAGGGAACTGTGTTCATATTTACTTCTGGAAAAACACCCTAGCTGCCACTGAGTATTCCAGAAACACAGGAGCCAGATGCTAGCAGAAAGAAAACCTTTCCTAACAACACCAAAAAAGGAAAACAGAAACCACAGCTTGGAGGAGTAATGAGTCAGTTGTGTATTAATTTAGGGTCTGAGCCTAAGACCTGTGAAAGATACCTATCAACTGCATTAGGGTTAGATCAGCTGCTTATCTGGGAACCTCTATAACAGTGATTCTCAACTAAGATGCTTTAAGAACCTGTTAAGTGTGCAAATATGATTCATAAAATAATCCCAGAGATTTTAAATAGGAATTCATAGTGTTAAAAGCATCCTGACTTGCTGTGATCCTTCAGAGTTCTTTGCAACAGAAGAACTAGTTTCTAGTGTCAAGAAATGAGTGAAAACTAAGAGCATAGGTGGATTAACGCATGGACCAGCCCAAGCCTAGGGGCCTCTGCTAATTGGAGGTCCCCCTGGCTGCCTTGCAGGCAAGCAGTATTCCAGCCAGCAAGGGGTCCTGCTTGGGGCTGTTGGGAGGTGCAGGGGCAGTGCCAGCCTTTTCCTGGGGGGGCTGGACTGGGCTGGGGAGAGGGAGGGATGGTTGCACGTGGCCAGGAACCCAGCTGGACAGCCAGCTCCCTGCAGGGAAGTCTGATGTTGGGGCACGGTTTGGTGCGGGGTGGGGGAGATCATGGCCACCACCATGAGGGAGGGAGTTGTGCAGGGGTAGGGGCTGGGGCTGAGGGCGCTGCCCAGCCAGGGTGGTACATAGGTCCCAGGGCTGGGATGGGGAGCAGGATAGTGGGGCTGTGCAAAATTTCACTGGCTGTTTTGTTTCAACGCTGTTTCGACTCATTTTGAGGTCGAAACAGCAAAATCCAAATGAAACAAATCCCATCGAAACAGCCTTGAAACAAAACAAAGCTAGATGAAACATTTTGAAAGTTGAAACATTTCAACTATAGTGCTGAGGATAGGAAGTCAGCCCAGCTGGGTTGACTTCCCATCCCCCGGGCTAGATCGTGCCGGATCACGCCGGGGGCGGGAGGCAGTGAGCCCAGCTGGGCTGCCTTCCCATCCCCTATGCTAGATCATGCCAGGGGTGGGAGGGAGCCCACTTGGGCTGCCTCCCGCCCCCGGTGTGATCTAGTGACCCTAGCGAAGGCCTGATCTAGTGCTGGGGATGGGAAGTCAATCCAGCTGGGCTGACTTCCCATCCCCAGCGAAATGTTGAAACAGCGAAACGGCGAAATGTTGAAACAGTGTTGAAACAGCCTTTGTGTTTCAATGGGGTGGAATAGAACAGCTGTTTCAAATCAAAATGAAATTTGAATTGGAACACTGTTCCATGAAACCAGCGAAACTCAAGGTGAAAAGGAACGGTGCCGTTTCGCACAACCCTACAGGACAGAGCTACAGGCGACTCATCCAGAAGGTGTAGGGGGAGGGAGAAGGGAGAGCTCTGAGCTCACAGAAGGTAGCTTGCATCCACCTTTGCCCTGCTTGACATTTTGCCACCTTTGCCCTGGGGGAGCGGGGCCAGGGAGAAAAGACAAGAGGGCAGGCATGTGCCACCCCACCCCTAGTGCATCTGCGTCCACCCAGCCTCCCCCACGAGGTACGGAGGCCCGCCTGCCCTTAGCAGCGGCAGCACCAGGAGGGGAAGGGGCCCCTCCCCCCACTGGAGTCCAGCAGCTGCCACCGGGGGCCTCCAATTTTGTGTTTGCCCAGGGCCCCAATAAATCTTAATCTGCCTCTGACTAAGAGCTGACATTTTCTGAGGGTTGCCTCAAGTCTAAGTGGGGGTGCCTTGAGGCTAAAAGATTGAGAACCCCTTCTCTGCAAGATTAAAGGTCAGGTTCTTGCATCCAACAAAGGTACCCTTACAACATTTTGGCAGTGTAAAGTACTTGAAAGCAGTTGCAATCTACAGCTGTGTTCTCTTTACATTGTCAGTGGTATGAAGTCAGCTTAAGTACAAATGAGAAGTGGATCATATTGGTTACCTGCACACACCTGATCTGCCCATGTATATTCTTCATCATTCTTTTTCCTTCCTTTCTTTCCTTTCTACTCTTAACTCTGTGATCTACCAGTATTGAAAATTTGAAGCAAGTTTAGAAAAAACCATTGAAGTTGTTTTATTATTACTGCATTTCATCAGAAAACTAGATTATACTTTTATTGAACTGAATATATTCAATAGCAGCAAGTTTTGTTTTTCCAAATAAAGTTCTATTATGAAAGCAAAAAAGGTAGCTCTTTCTAATATGCCAGCTCTAGAAGTATCTTTCATTAGTTCTTTTTTTTTAAATAGCCTTCAGGACTCACATGACTAAATCAGTGCTCAGCAAGAAGAATCTTGTCAGAGAAATTCACTGTACTAAAGGCAATAAAATGGAAAAAGAGGGAGATGAACATCAGTGTTACCTCATCAGCATCAGAATAAACTCTGAAATAAGCATTCTACATTTACATAATGCTGTCAGCTGCCACTACAGAGACATGGATCTATTACCCCTGTTTATACTGCTGCTAACTTAATTTATAGCAATTTATTCTATACAAGTAGACAGTAACTCAAATGATGAGAAAAAAATCCCTTTTGCACTGAAAATAAAAATGGTAACATGCATAATAGATTTCTGAAAGGAATTTGAATGGCCAGTTAATACACCAGCTGAGTTAAATATATTTTTAGTAGGTATCTGCAGATACTTACAGCAGATGACCAACTCTTATATGCGCACAAGCAGATCAAGAGATAATATGGGCTTGGGGCAGAAATACTTAGTATAATTGGATGGGCCAAATTTGCTCACAGCTACATCCCTGCAGGCTTGCTGATTTCCAGGGGGTGTTGCATAGGGGTAACTGAAAGTAGAAGTTGGCATTGATTGAGGGCATGGATAGATTTTCATAAAGGTGGGGCAAAATACTGTGGTGTTTCATCTAATGGGACATGCCCTACTGAGGGGGACTACATGGCAGTCTGAAAAAAAATATGGTTCAGAGTAATTGCCCCTCATAATACTTCCCCCCCCCGCCTTCTCCCCTATGGTTATATCCTGGCTATGATATATTCAGAGGTTAAAATCAGGCCACATTTCACGGACCAACAAAGGGATCAAATTCACTTCCATGCAGAGGAAAATTAACATTTCTGGCCAGAGCACTACAAAGGTCTCTGCTGCATGGGCCTAAGCCCTTCACATAGCATTGTATTCCCTTTGTTAGGAACTCTGGTCCCAATTCAGCAAGACATGCTTCACTTCAAGAAGTCAGTGGACTTTTACCATGTGTATAATGTGAGATTATGGTTTGCTGAATAGTGTGGGACTGTTAACGTTATACCTTCTGATTTATTATTCATGGTATGTCTACATGGCACAAGGCATGGCACTATGCTGAAGTACATCACTGCCATGCTGAGGCATACTAAGCCCATTCCATGTGGTCTGGCTGCTGCATTGGAAGCAGCACGGTCATGTTACAAGGTGTATACACCCATTAGCTCTATTACTCAGCAAAGCTTTTTGGAATGTACACAGCACTCTGTCTATACAACTTTCAGGACAGAAGTTAGTATATTTGGAGAAGGCATGGCCTGTCACTGTACAGCACTGCCTTCTACAGTTTAGACATACCCTGAAAGTGCTTCCATGGGCTAGGGACAGACATTTAAAAAGCCTGAGCCTGAATTGATTCAATCTTAGCAGGTTAATCTAACCTGGCTAGGCTGAACCAGTTTGTAACCACACAGACATCCCCTCTGGACTGAGAAAATGCAGGCACATGCCTGCAGTGGCTCACGCTAGAAGATGGGGGTGACTAGAGCCCCCTCCCCTATATAGTGCTGAGCTGAGGGGGGTGTGGCCAGGCCCCGGCAGAACCTCTGATTAGGGAGGTCTCCCTGCAGCATCCCAGACATTTCCCTGCTGGCTGCTCAAGGGGCGGGCGTGTTGCCAGGCCCCAGCCCCATGCTAGTACTCTGAGGCAAAGGGCGGGGGTAAGTAGTGCATGCATCTCCTGATGATACAGAGCTTTTCAATCTCCCTCCCTGCTGCTTTATACTGTCTGCAGCAAACTAACAGGCAAGCAAATCAGCAGGGGGCTGATAACAGTGATTATTAGGGCTGTGTGAAACGGTACCATTTCATTTCGTCTTGAGTTTTGACAGTTCAACGGAACAGTGTTTCATATAGAATTTCATTTTGAGTCGAAACAGCTGTTCCATTCTGTTCTGTCAAAACAGAAAGGCTGTTTTGATGCTGTTTCGAGTTTCACTGGGGATGGAAAATCAGCCCAGCTGGCCTGCCTGTCACCCCCAGCGTGATGTAATGTGGGGGATGGGGAAGCAGTTCAGCTGGGCTGCCTCCTGCCCCTGGCGCGATGTAGCACGGGGGACGGGGAAGCAGCCCACCTGGGCTGCCTCGCCACCTTCTGCTGGATCTTGCACTGGGGATGGGAAGTCAGCCCAGCTGGACTGATTTCCCATTTCCAGCCTATGGTTGAAACGTTTTGACTTTTGAAACGTTTTGACCAGCCTCATTTTGTTTTGAGGCTATTTTGATGGGCTTTGTTTCATTCTGATTTTCTGTTTTGACCTTGAAATTGGTTGAAACGGTGTCGGAACAAAACGGCCGCTGAAATTTCACACAGCCCTAGTGACTATCACCCCATCAGCAAAACAATAGCCTTTCTTCATTAATTCAAACTCTTCTTAAACAGCTTGTGACTGACCTGTTGATTAGCTCCAAAGAGCCCTAAGGGGTCACTGTTCTGACTGCCTGCCCCAGTGAAAATGGAGAGAGAGATGCACATAGACACCTCTTAGCATTAGGTAGCATACCACGTGCCTAGGGGCCGTGGGACTGGGGTCCCTGCTGTGGAAGATGGGAGGGAGGGAGCAGTCTCTTCTGGAGCTCCAGCCAGGGAGCAGAAGGGAGGGGCCAGCCGTGATATGGAGCAGAGAGCCCCGCCCAGCCCTAAGAGCATGCCAGGATGCTGGGGGAGTCTGGTTTATCTTAAACTAGCAAGGGGTCTTGGACAGACATTGCATAAACTGGTTTGAGCCAAATCGGTTAAGTCTAATTCTACATTCAACCAGGTTTATCTCAAACTGGTTTCAGCCATTTTCAAACTGCACTGAACATCCGTTCTGTTATAGGTTTAAACCAGTTTTTGATCACTTATACCGGTTTATGTGTAATGTCTGTACCTAGCTATGATGACCAAAGGTAGGATCTTATAATTGAGGCAGAACATGTTTGTGCTGCAACAAAACATTTTTTTTTTGGTGGAGGGTAGAGATGTTGCCACTGAAGTATCACTTCAGTGGCAATATTGGCTCAGGAAAAGCCAAGGATCAAAAAAGATCAGAGAGATACAGTCAGGACTAACATGAGTTGGCACAACTGTGCTGGGACCACCAGATTTTAGTAAAGTAGGGGATGCTACAACTGAAAATGTCCTGTATGGGCAGAACCATGGTGTACCACAAGAATGTAGGACTCTGCCATATCAGGTCCTGAGTAGAAGGGGCTATTTGCACAATGCTTGCCTGCAGCTTGCTTGACTCTCTTAAATCTCATAACGTTTAAGCAAATACAAAAATCCCAGTTATATTGTGTTTCCTAATTATAATTATACAAACCCAGAAGCTGTTCTTTTTAAGAACATAGCAAGGATGAATAGGCAAGCTTTTCTTCAAAAGATACAGATTCTTCATTCAAAGGTGATATGAAACTAAAGCAATCATGGTGTTAGCAGTAGTAACATTTTCCTTTCTTCCCAACAGCTGGAAGCTTCTTGTCCAATCTCCCACTGAGAAGCTGCTGTTTTGCATCTCATCATCATCACACAACTGGAGATACTATGCCTGAAACATCTAGACACTCCTGTCTCCACATGGCAGGGCTGAGAATATCACAGCTCTACATTTGAACTCCACTTAACCACTTCAGTGCCATGAATGTTTTGGGAACAAATTCTAAAGATTCACATATGTGACCAGAAAAGTAAAGAGCAGATTCACAAAGACTTAAGGGAAAGTAAGTCACCTAACAAAATTCTGTAGGGGCTCTTATATTCCTTTAAAAGTGCCAGCCTAAATTGCTTCAGGTCCAGCTTTAAACTTAAAAAGAATAAACTAAAAAAACTAAGACATACTTCATGAAAAATTAAATCTCATCCAGCACAGTTAGGGACAAGCCCCCCACTGGCTCCTTGGCTATTAGATGAGCATCTCCATGCTGTTCTGTTTGCCAAGGGCACTTCATGCTGTGGGACTGCATGTGATTAAATGGCTCTATTTTAAGATAACAATGAAGTAAAGAATAGAGTCTTGACTTTAAAAGAATATTTGATTTAATATTTCAGAGCTTTACAATAGGTGTGTGTGCTGCTTTGTGGATATGTGTATTCAAACCAGATGATATTTTGTGAATGGATTATTCAGAAAACAAAAGCCTGTTAGAAGTTGATGTAGCAAACTGATTTACATCAAATGATGTTCTAGTCCCGAACCTGCTCACCCAAACCACTAGAAAGTATAGACAATGCTTTGGAGACACAAGAAGGCGCTTTTTAAGTTGTGCACATGTAAGCACATTTCAACGGGATATGAGGTTGCAGTCTCATCTGGTGAGGTTTCGTGTATCCTTTGCTCCCAGTATTGACTTTTTAAATGCAGAATGCACTGGAGGGGATCAGCACAGAAAGGCTGCATGAAAAAAAATGGGTTGGAAGAAAGCTCATGAAGATTTTTGGTGGATGATAAGAGATGGCTGTTTTGAGCAGAATGAGGGTTGCATGAAAAAAGGACACAAAATTTGGATTGGGAACACATGTAGGTGAGGAAGTGACACTTGGAAAGATGGATGTATATTTGCAAAGAAATGTTATGTGTGACAAACTGAGGGTCCCCAGGGCCCCACATATATGTAGATCAGGCAAAGAATCAGAAGTCAATTTTTGAATCCCCAGGCTCTGCTGCTTTAGTATCATGGCACTAGCATTTACTAAGAATACAAAAGCTAGAGGTAGCTCGGAAACCAAGAAGAACAAAGTCTGAAACTCAAAAGAGTTTTATTACAGAGTTGATTTTTATCTAGCTAAGCCCAGATTAGTTAATGTCCTATATAATGGTAACTCAGGACAGGACTCTTGATACTGCCCATATAATAAACTAGATTTTATTTTTTATTGCTGCTCATTAGAAAGCTAGAAATCAAGAGTCAATTAACAACCGAATATAGTGCATTCAAATGCCGTACATATTACAAAATCAACCATACCGGAGGTTATAGATAACATCACACACTGCATTCAAATGGCTGCATTAGCAAGTCTATTGTCACTATATATGAAGTTTGCCTCAAAGTGCAGTTCTGCTCTGGAAAGCAGAGTTTAAGAAGTGCATTGTGGGGTTCCATGTTTATTGCATTGCACTATTCCATATCAAATTCTTCTGTTTACAAGTACCAAGGTGATTTTTTTCCTATCTGCTGGCCCTGCTAGCTTGATCGATCTAGCATCTGAAAGTTATACTGGGTTTCCCCTTTCCCCCTCATACCTACCCATTCCCAAGCAGCATGACAGATACTTTCAGTGTGACCTCATTCTTTTCCTGTATGCCTTCCTTCCATTACACATATTCATCTCCAGTTTTTTTATCAGATGGTTTTGCTGAGGGAGCAGCTAGCTGAATATTCCCTTTTTATATTTTGTAGCAACACTTCAGCCTCTGCTACCCACGGGTCCAACAAAATGCTGATTTCAGCTAATACAAGCAACCACTGTTGACCTTGGTTTTATTCAGTTGCTCCTTCAAAGCAGTATTTTGATGTAAATTGGCTGGTAGACTAGTAAGTTGGAAAGCCAAGTCACAACCTCTTCTTTTTGATGCCCATTCCTAAACGTGTGTGTGGTCCCAAGGATGAACAGCATGGGAAAGCTGAGGCAGATGAAGATAGATTGCACATATGGCTTAAAACAATATAATTCATAGCACCCCTAAACTACTTTTGCACTGCTTCACAGCAGTTTAGAAAACCCCTGGTTGTATAAGCTACAAGGACTAAAAACAGAGGTTGGATTTTCCTGGACAAACCGTTTTATTCTGGGATCCTGTGCAGACAGAAATAACAATTTTTGCCCAATCTGGTCACAGAAAGCAGTTTATAGCTATGACCAAACACAAGCTCATGGCTGCAAACAGCTTCAAAAATGGTGGATTCGGTGAAAATCTGACCCGTCATTGCATGAGGTATCAGATAAAGACATTTCAAAATGTAGCATTTTTTGTAACTTGTGTTTGTGAAGCTCAAGGTCTGTTGCTGTTTTCAGAATGCGAGGGGGGAAAGGGAGCAGAGGGAGTTCAGTCTGGCAATGTTTCAGTCCCCCCTGGAGTGTGGGGCAGGTGTATTGGAGCTCCCTGTGGTGGTGGGGGCTCCAATTCACCCATCCCACCCTTTGGCACCAGCTGGGGAGCCCCAGGAATGAGCTCCCTCCGCTGCCTTTCCCCCCTCCCATTCTGAAAACAGCAAGCACTGGCAGAGAGCCCTGGTCATTGCTATGGGAACCTGGGTACAGGCTCCCAGTGGCAGCTACATTCCCCTCTGGAACCAACAGTGAACTTCTGTTTGGTCTGGGGTAAGATGTAACTCAGAATGCTTTGCAGAAATTGTTCTGAGTTACAGCTGGGAGCTGTACTTCTGTCTGCACCCCTAGAGTAAGTCCCACTTTAAGTACCTATGAAGTATCCAATTTAACACTTTTTCCTGGGGCATTTACAGCTAATTTGAGTTAATTGCCATTCAAGCTGTGTGTGTAAATGCCTGTGGGCCTGTTTTGATGCGAGTCAAGGCCCCAGGCAATCAGCCTTGGGATCAAATTGACACATGTTTTTAGCTAAGGACTTCTCTCCAGAACCTAGAACATGCCTCTTCCATTCCTATCCTAGCACTTGCGTGAAGCAGCCTGCAACTGTTGCATACAGTGACTGCATCAAAACATCTTCACCTAGGCTAACTAAAGGGTATTTGTGGCACATACAGGCTGGGATGGGAGGGGGAATGATATGCTAACCTGGACCAGGGCTCAGTAGCAATTGCTGGAGTTGTCAGTGAAGCCACAGATGATAGAAACTTGTCAACACTGGATGTGTCTACATGAGACACTTTACTGTGCAGTAGAGCCAATTACTATGCAGCAAGTATCCAAATTTACACATGCAGACACTTACTGTGCAGTAATTGGCTCTAATTGTGAGTAAATTTGCTACCTGCAAATGCAAATAGCAAATTTATTTGAGATTACTTACTGTATAGTACTGCAAGTGTAGACGCCTGACTGGCAGCAAATGTGCTCCTGGTCAGCTAGGCAGCAGGGGCAGGATATTGCTCCCTGCCCCCAGGATATGCCTGCTGCTGGGGCAGGCTACACCACCAGAGCCCAGGCAAGGACAATGTCCACCTGCCCCAGCAGCAGGGAGCCCAGACTGGGATACTGTGGGACCAGTGCTGAGAGATCCTTATCTCCCAGCCTGAGCCCCATGACTGCGGAGCTGGCACAGGGAGAGAAGGATTGTCCCCACCCAGGTTCTGGTAGTGAAGTCTGTCCCAGCAGCAGGCAGCTCCTGGGGGCAGGGAGCAATGTCCCAGCCCATGCCAAGAGACAGCTGTCTCTTGGCCCCTGGGCTAGCACCCAAGAGGAGCCTAGAACTCCTCATGGTTGCTGCAGGGGCCTGTTGCAGGTCTGTAGAGAGTGGGAGCAGTCTGCTGCTAGGAGTAGCAAATCTGCTGCCATGTCCCTGCACGTATAGACACATGGCTGGGAGAGTTTACTCTTCAGTCGCTCACTTGACAGTAAACTACTCCCAGATTATTTGCATGTGTAGACATGCCCATTTTGTCTAAAATGTGCGTGGGCAGCTGGATAACTAAAGAACCTTGTAGCAGGCTATAGAGGTTTTTCTATGCAGCAGTGCATTTAAATCCAGTCCAGTCTTCAGTGACCTACAGTTTACATCTGATGGCTGCTGTTATGCTCTTAGATTACTTCTATGATATTAGTCTAGTTACCCAGGTACCCACATTTCAGAAAACATCCCCATAGCCAGCACTGAGTTCAAACCTTGAGGGAAGCCCCAGGGGAGAGAATAAGGACTAATTCACTGCACTCTTGTCTTGAGAAGGAAATACATCAGGAGCAGTGAACAGGGCAGGATAGGAAGTTTGCATTATTGCTCTTCATTGTGTTTTGTCATTTATAGCCTTTGACCTCCTGGAATGGTCACTGGAATGGTCAATCTGACACATTCCATAAGCACTAACATGGAAAAGAGATATAATACCAGGCACCAATATAGGGCATTTTATTGTCTTGGCATTTAGACCTGTTATGTTCAGTAAGCAGAACTGGAATTAAACAACATGCTGTAATTACTATTTTTATCAGTGGTGTTTTTAATGTGCTTTTTACCAGCAGAAGATAGCATAGCCTGTCAGCCTTTATCTTGTCTGTTAGATAAAAGACTCAATTTCTCATCAGATTAGGATAACCTGGGTTATTTCAGGCAATACCCATAAGTAGTGATCTGTTAAATACAACCAGGAAGCATGGGGGGAAGAGGGGGCTGTCCCTACACTTCTGTGGTCTGCAACTGTGATTTGTGCCCAAATCATCAACAAGAATTAGGCAAATAGACAATGTGTAAGTGTTGACAGAGGGGAGAGGGGGCACAACTTTGTGCTACCACTGCTGCAATGCCCCTGCCCCCTGCTTAGGATGGCCATTGGTCCTATTTTATACTACTGGACTGTCCTGCTTTTAAACCCTTTGTACCCCATGTATTCCTGAACCAGAAGCAGACGTCAAAAAATCCTGTTTTTCAGTTCATTCATAGGCCATGGAATGGGGTGGGCCACCTGGGCCATGGCCTGACCAACTTTTAGCATGTTAATTTAGCTAGCTATGCAGTTAAAAAACAGCTATAGAGTTTTAACCTGAATGACGATTGTGCATTTGTGGGTTATATAAATGAATGTGCTAGAAGTAGGTTGGGCCATGGCTTGGGTGACCCACCCCGTTCCATGGCCTATGAGTTCATTGGTGGAAATATATGTCAATCATTTGTCTTCATGATTCTATTGGCTATGCCTAGAGGTAGGGCGATGCACAGCCAGGAGGAGAGGGGTTCCGAGCCAGCCAGGGAGGAAGGGAGGGAGGTGGTGGCTCCATCCCTTGCTGCTGAATGGCTGAGGAGGTGGTGACCCCACCCCTCACTGCTCATTGGTTGAGGGGCCTGCTTCTCACCAAGTGGCTGTCTGGTATTCTGGGGATGAGTCAGTGGCCACCCTATCCCTGCTGCTGCCAGGTACTGGCTCTAGCCAGGCTGTAGCTCCATGACCTGCCATCAGTGCAGGACTTGCACCACTGCTGGACCCTGGCTCTGGCCAGGCTGCAGCCCCATGCCTGGTGCCGTGCTGTCAGCACAGGATTCTGGGATGGCATGTGCCTCCTGTGCCCCCTCCGTGCATCCCCTATGATTAGACACTTTATAATCTACCTTGGCTGATTTTTTTTAAACTCATAATTAATTAACTCCTAATTTTCCTTTATTATCTGTCCTCTCTTAGATCTCTTTCTCTATGGCCATTTGTATCTTTTTGCCCTGTTACACTAGGTACTCACTTGCAGTTTCTCATGCCTGTTCAGTTCTACTTTTGTGAAGCTGTCAGGAAGCCTTTAGCTCACAGCAGGCCCTGTTAAACTTTAATATGCCTTCACTCTCAAAACTGTCTCCTCTGAGCGAGGCAGCCCAAAGTGTTTTCACAGAGACAACCCTGTTTGCTACCTGCAGGCATTATATCTTTGTTACTGAAAAGTTCTTTCACACTTGTGATGCAATGATTTTTCTCTGAGATATGATTACTAGTATACATTAGATCCAATTGGAAACATATTCCATCATCTTTAACTGGATCCGTTTTCCTTTGCAAACAAAACATGTGGCAGATTTTACTTCTAACATTTGGTTCGTGAGTGGGTCACAGGATCATATTGCCAGACATTTTTTCTGGCTTTTCTGGCAACTAGAGGTCAAGCACTGATTTTACAGACCTGGCTTCCTGTTCTTTCTAGGAAAGTGTAGACATTATTCCAGCAAATGGATCTCATAATTTTCTACTTCACTTCCAAGTAGTTTGACTGTGTGAATGGTATGGAAATTGAATGGATGAGTTTCAAATAGTAGGAAGACTTTATGCAAATGAGAGAGAGTTCTCCAGGTGTGCAGATAATTAGCTATCATTTCTGCTAAAGGATACAATCAGGTCTCATTCTGTGCTTCCCTCCTTCCCTTCAACTTCACTGTGCTACTTTCAAAATCATCACAAATCCCATCCCATGGTCTCATCTTTGGATTAAATTAGATATCACAACTGAGCACGCACAACCCAGTCATTGGCTTGGAAAGACTACTAACCTCGATCCTGATTTGACCAAGGTGAGTCATTGACTCTATCACATGTGATGACCTTGACTTGACTTCTCCCATCTAACTTCTCCCTTTCATTTAATTATGTCCAGACTGGCAGCAGAATTTCTCAAGGAAAACATTGCAATAAAATTTCTACAACCAAGTGGCTCTTTTCCAGGACTCCATAAGTATTCCTCCTGAGGTGAGGGCTTCAGTACAGTTTTGGAAATTGTTTCATCATGAGTTTCCAGCCAGAAGAAACTGGATAACAGGCATTTTAAGTTGTTATCCTGCTACAGGTGCACCACGTAGGATGGGCCAACTGTAGGTTTGAGCCAGCTGGGCTGTCAGCAGGTGGTGACACATCTTCTATGCCTGTAGGTCTACCAGCTGACCCAAGCAGATCAAGTCTTTCTCTGATGTGAAGTGTAGATAGCAAGCAGCTTGCCTTTCCTGGATGATATGCCTATTCACACCTGCCAGATGGCAATATGCCTTTCCGAGATACATCTGCTTGTTGCTCTGCCACCATATCAGCAGTCAGACAAGATAGCTCATTTTAGGATTAGTAGTCTCCTTTTCTTCCCTAAACTAACCTTATTCTCTTCATCTGTGGTGGCCATTTAATTTCCCCTTATTTTAGTATAATTCAAATACACCCTTACCTGTCCTGTCTTCCACCTCTGACTTCAGGAACATTGGGGCTGGGATGAACTTTCACAAAGCCTATTGGGAAGAACATGAACTATATTCTTCAGGAGAGTTTTCTCCATCTTGTCTGGTCCCCGATTATTGGGCAGAAGTAAGTATAGTAGAGCAAGAAAATGCTCACAGTCTGGTTTAGTCTCCTAAACCAAACTAAGTATGCTGAGATCCACACAAATTTTTCTCTTTATAATTCTTTATTCACCCCATTAATGTACAGAATTTCTTTATATACCCAAAATATAAGCCAGGATGGCAACCACTTCATCAATGCTGAGTGCCTGCAGCCCCTAATGAAACCCAGCACCAACCACTGAAAAGATCTATAATATTGCTTCACTGAAACAATCACATACATTCAGAAAGGCTTTTCAAACAGCATGGATCTGTTCCACCTAAAAGAGCCAACAAAAAGCCGACTGACACTTTTGAAATTTAGCACGTGCTCACATGCTCAGAGCCATCTTGAGGGAAAATGGCACCCTAGGCAAACTTGTATTTTGGTGTGTCCCCCCCACAGGTTCCTTTTCCCCCCCATCTCAGCAGCATTGCTGTAGGCAGAGGCAGTCTGGCAGGGATGCAGGACTGGAGCAGGCACCACCCTGCCCACCTGCCTGGACTGGCTCCTCCTGAGCAGCAGCCTTAGGGGCACCAGTTCCCAAGCCATGGACACATGGTGCTGCTGGTGGGCTGCTGGGGTGGGGTGCACCTGGGGGATGCTGTGGTGGGGCAGGGACGCATCCTGCTGCTGCCTGAGCCCAGTGTGGGGTTGGAACTGGTGCCACCTGGGCAGGGCGCAGTGAAGGGAGACTGGAGTGGAGCAGAGCACTTATCCGCCCTGTGCTCCAGGGGTCATGGGTGGGGCATGGTGGGGCACGGTGGGCTGAGATAGGTGCATGGAGTAGAGTCAGCAGCCAGGAAGGGAAAGTTTGTGCAAAGGGAGGAGAAGATAGTTGGGAATCAATCAGGTAGCGGCGGGGGGGGGGCCGCCTCTCTCC